>NW_027526422.1:160705679-160787606 GCF_048455015.1 Haemaphysalis longicornis
GAGGCACGTGGGAAAAAAGTCGTTATCAGGCGATGTTCTACGTCCGCTGGTGGGTCCCGGAGAGTGAGGGAAGCGAATAGAGTAGGTTTTCCCTTGCGCTTGCCCGACAAGCCCCGAAACGTGCTCCACAGCCTGGAAAGGCCTCGTTCTTTACCGAGCTTAACACAAAGACTATGCCAATGCTCGTTGGAAAGGGAGTGCTGGTATTGTCGGATGATTTGGTACTGACGACGAATACGAATCAGGTCTCGGTGACGTTTGCCGTTGGTTAGATAGCGAATAGTGAGGGTTTGCACGCGCTTCCACAGGTTGGTAAGATGAGCGTCCAGTGCGGGTGTTGCAGAGTCACATAAGATTTCCTCTGTAGCGTGTGCTTTCGCAGAGTGTATGGCAGCAGTGAACTGCGGTAAGGTTGCATTCTGAGGGACACGGAGGGCGGTTCGAAAGGTTTGCCAATCAATGTGCGAAAGATATTGTCGAGTGCGGAAGCGCTTGCCTCGGAGAGTGAGAAGAATAGGATAATGATCACTACCCCAAGTGGTAGTATAGGGGCTCCACGTGCGAATCACTCCTGTAGTGGCAATGGTTAGGTCAGGCGAAGTGTTTTTCTCCCGTCGAGGAAGACCCACACGGGTGGCTTACGTGGGGTCATTAAAGGGGCACTGACACAAAATTTTGAAGGCGAGATAACTTCGGAGATAGATTGGTGGGAACACATATACATCATCTGCAAAATATCAGCGGTGAATACAGCCTAGAACATATAATTTTGAAGTGTGCGAAACGCAACCGAGCAGCCAGCAGAGGACCACGCGCAATTGTAAATAAACAACATCCAACACGTCACGAGTTTGTGTTTGCCGCTTCCGCACTACCGGCGTTTTTAGCTGGCTCGCCCGGCTCGCCGCTCCAATCGGAGGGCCGGGGGGCGGAGCTCCTGCTCTCGAGAACGAACGACCCGATCGTTGGCGGCGGAGGCAGCGGAGGCGCCGTGATTTCGTAAGCTAATCGGGCAGCTGGCCGCGACCAAAGTTCTACAGCGATTCCAGGCACTCTGTTTCTATAACTGTTTATTACCATTGGATGCGAAAACGCGCCGAAGGCACGAACAGCTCACTGAGCTAGCCGCACGGTCGCTGTGCAGGCGGCGGCCACGGCCGCGAAGTGGCCCAGGCCGGCGCAAGTAGCTCAAGTGATAGCTCGTTACCGCTGCACGAAATTGTCCCCAAGTCCCGACCATGGTGGCTTACATGAGAAAGGAGTTAATGATGCGATGGCGGGTTGAATTAAAAATTGTCATCTGCACCGCTTACGAGAGCGGCACTCGAATATCCGCCGCAGTGCTGAGCCGAACACATCTGTAGGCGGACCTGTAGGCAGACCGGCCGGCTGCTCCCAGCGCGCGTCTTGCCACCCACCGTCTCGAGCGTCGCGCTGGTCGCGCGTCGTTCTTTAGCCGCGGTAGCATTTGCACTCGCAGCGCCTGCGTCACATCCACGGTCGCTTTTTAATTAAGCGCCTCACGAGATCAGTACGTGGGGGCATTCCCAGAAACTGCCGTCGATGCAGATTCGACAGTGCTACGGCGGCTCTGCTCTGTGAGATCCCTCCGACGGTCACGTGGTCAGCTTTGTTCACACAAAATCCACAAAATCCATCGTTTCGCGGCACTCGCTGAAACCGAAACTGCGACTGGCCGCATTGAAAATGCCTCTAATTAAACAACCGTCGCACGCTGAAGCAAATGAGGTTTCTACAGGTTATAAGTAGGTCACTAGCTACTTATCGCAACAAAAAAAACAAGATGCAAAATTTTTGTGTCAGTGCCCCTTTAAGAAGAGAGAAGCCGCAATCGTCAATCGCCGCCTCAAGGCACGAGCCTCGACCATCCGTAGAGTCGTATCCCCACGTAGTGCTTTTCGCATTAAAGTCCCCGCCGATGACAATTGGGGTGTGGGGATACTGCAAGACAAGGTGGCGTAACCAATTATAGTTAACAGATTTCACAGAGACGGTGACTGGGCGGTAATACACAGACGCCGCGAGGAGTGGTTTCCCATCAGGTAGGCGCACTTGCACTATGACCACTTCGTGATCCTTGGAGCATTGGCCCGGAACGGACACCTTGCAGCAACCAAGGTCTGACCGCACTAAGACAGCCGCTTGTTCCACCACTGATGGTTGGGTGGGAGATGAGACTGCCTTGGTGAGTTATTGATGGTTCCGAATAAGTTGTGTAGCCTCTAATTTTTGGCATGGATCTGGTTTCTTGAAGAAGGATTAGAACAGGCAGAATTTGCGCTACTCGACTTGAAAGAATGGGAGCCGATTGATTAAAACTGCGACAGTTCCACTGCAACACGCAGAGAGACCGCTTCATTGTCCAAGGGTACTGCGGGGAGTAATCTTTCTTGGCGGTGGGTCCGCTTCATTTGGAACACCGGGAAGGGTTTGGATGAAGTTCATCATAGCCGTAGTTTGCTAAGCATACTGTTGTGTGAAGGTCCGGAGCTTGTCCATATCATCCAACCCAGCGCGACGTTCTTGCTGTATGTCTGCGCGAATAAATTTCAGCACTTGCATAATATCGTTCGTTTCAGTACCCCGTTGCGAGGTAGCGGTACGCTTGACGCTAGTACTACGGCTCTTCCGTTGCTTCGGCATCGGGGGTAGGGGGTTACGGAGGGCCGACTTCGCATGTGTAGTCGGGGATACAGTTGGGGGGGGTTGATTACCGATAGCTGATGTTGCTGGCGCTGTTGTGCTAGAGGGAGCTGTTTGGACGGGCACGGTATGGGACCCTTGGCGGTATGCTGCAATTTCAGCCTTGAGCTGCGCATTCTCTTCACGAAGCAGATGGAGTTCAGAACGAAGGCTATCAAGCTGGGTTAGTACGGTTTGCAGAATCGAATCACCTGTTGGCGAAAGTGAAGGTGGGGGACCAGCTGTAGCGCTAGCTGGGGGAGGCACTCCATCGGCAGTGCTGGTGCTCGAGGTGCCATGAGAACGTACACGATCCGCCCAGGATACTCCATCTTGCACTTTGGAATAGGTACGAGGTGGGGAGGCAGTGCAGGCAGAAAAATTTTCTTTTGACTTATGAAACCGTACGCATCAGCACATGTCCAAAACATTCGGTTTAAACGTAGAGTATATAGTGAGTTCATTTTTTGTCGCGTTTGTCATGTCTGCTACAGACGCGCCGTCTGCTACCCGCCGCTCGACCGGCAGACTGCCCCGACGATTTCAAGGGGGAAGCGCGTAGTTCGGCGGCTGCGGTCTTTTCGTCTGCAAGGCGACAGCTGTTCAGCTTGTCGCAGCGTAGTTTTTTCTTGTTTGTTACTTCCTTCGCGTGTTCGCGCTTCGGACATTCGGATTTTATGGACTGCAGCAACACTGAGGCTTGCAAGAAATGAAAGATAAACTTGATTGATTATGGTTAATAGGTTATTTCTTACTCTTGAAACAATCAGCTGCATATTATAAAAATGCATTAAAAAGGCTCCGGCTAATTAAGGGGTGTCGCATTTCCATTTCAGTTGTCCCTGATGGAATTTTTGTTCGCAATGTTTGTCACCCGCTTGGAGTACTACTATGGGTTAGAGTGACAGTTCGCGGAAACAACAGAACAGCTTGTGGTGTATAACTTTTAATTACAATTAAGACGCAGAATTGGGTGTATAACTCTTTTAACTACCAGTATTTGTAAATGTGGGAGAAACCAAAAAATAAAAACGAACAACACGTAGTCCCGTCGAGAACACAAATTCTAATAACAAGAATGAACGGAGCTACAAGAGCCAGTCAAATTAATAGAAACTATTTTTCTTTTCCACCCATGCAAAATATGAACCTATTGTGCCATATATGGACGATATCGAACGGCACCAGCTAAACAACTCCGAATTTCATTTATTATAGCGGAAAACGATCATTGGCAGCACGCATTTAAAAAAAAATAGTAGAAGGGAGGACTCGTTAGAACACTAGTTCGCATTTTCAAAACCGGGAAATGTAAACTGAAAGTGCACACATACAAACAAAAATGGGCTAACTTATTTTACCTTTCGAACCACAGTGATCCATGCTTACCGTCTTTCTTTTGGCCTGCTTTCGCCGGGAATACGTAGAATTTAACGGATGGATTGTTTTCTTTCGCCTTCTGGTTAATGTCGTGGCAGCTGACCATGCAACAATATGAGGGGTTTGCTTGGCTTTCAGTTTTACCACCTTAGACATCGCGAAACGACTGCGGGAGCGTCTGCTCTTGCGCCCCGCGCACCCGATCCGAGGTAGACGCCCGCCAGCCCGCGCGGTCCGTGTTACAACCGCACGTGCAGCTAGCTCGCTGTGCACGCTGTCGCTCTCCCGGATCCATTTCCCCCTTCCCCGACCACTCGAAGTACCCGTCCCCCCTACTCCGGTATGCGAACAAAGCGACCCCCGCCTCCACGAGCCATTTAAGCCAGCACGTACAAAGGGCGGCGGAAAAGCCCCTCACTCCCCCAAAATGAAAAGGACGCCGCTTCGCGATACAATCAGCGCTGCCCTCACCTGGCAAACCTTAGCTTTGCCTCCCTATGCCGGCTCGTCTCGGCGCCACTGTGTAGAGCCGAGCTGTCTTCTCAAACTCCTGCCTGGAGTGAAAGCTGCAGCGACCATTGCGGCGATAAAACACTGTCACGCAGCGGGCGCTCTGCCCTGGTGTTGGAGCTAACCTCACCTCATTGGCCCGTTTGAACGATTCCCGAACCGCACTCTCGCCGGGACGCGAACGCGCGCCCTGCGCAGGGGCCCGTTCGGGGAGACGCTCAGGAAGACAGCCTAGGGTGCGTAACGATTTCCCTCACCGCCCGGTCGCAGCTCTTTTGCGCCGGCTCTAAGCCCGCAAGCCCTTCCGGCTGCCGGCCCGTGCCTTAGGTTGATCCTTAGTCCCTTCGCCCACATATTAGCCGTACCTGACACTCGACGATCGCGCCGTGCGGTACGTGCCTGTGAACGGAAGGACAGTGTCTTTCTATTGCGAGCCCATCGGCCAGCCCCCCAGAGTTTGCCCTTATTACTGAGCCCACCGGTTCAGCGCGCCGATGACGCGCACACTTGCGCGTGGCGCCAGATTATCCATCGCCCCTTTTCACCCACGGGGGTGCTGAGTTTAACTGAAGGGGTTGGCGCGAATAAACGCCTTCTTCTGACGTACACTGGGCATATTCCTTTGTCGCCAATTACTCCACCTGCCCAACAGAGGCGGTGTTCCGCTGGCGCGATGGCGTCTCAGTTTCGTGAGCGTTCTGAAATAGCACGAACCCGCGGTGGTTCCTCGCAGTGTGCATGAGTGCATGCCTTGTGCAATGCTAGGGTGGTGCACATTGTGAGGTAGAGGCCACAGTGTGAACAGTCACGAAATACCTTTTTGCGGAAATTCTTAGTTTTTTTAATGGCTCCTGCTCATATGAACAGGCGTTTTTGTATATAGGTCCCATAGGAATGACTCGAAGCTGTTTTACAAAGTTTTCTCTTACTCACCCCTAATGTGGCAAATCAGTATTAGGCGCTATTTTCGTGCTTTACGGATTTCTAAGAGAAGTGTTCAGCCCATTCGTATGTCCCCTTGTGTTAGCTTACCAAAGCTACTCATGATACTCGAGAGTTTGTCCTAACAGGCACGGTGAAAATCCCAGCCGGGTTATTCGAAATTACAGCCGTAAAGAAGTGAACTGGGCTGAAATGTGATATCGGCTGCGACTTGAAGTGCTAGACAAAGTATCTTCAAATTTCTGGAGCATTTCGTTTTCTAATGGCGTAGGAACTTCGTCAGTGTCTATTGTTCCATTAGAATCTTAAAAATCTTTCTTGGCTCTATTTTCCCTCAATGGTCTTGCACCAACCTCATCATCGCCTATAAACAGTAAAAAAGTTCTGAATTAAACTACAAAGCTGTTGCGAGATAGATGGCTTCGGGGAAAAGCATGCACTGTCGGCTTTTCTGTACTGACGCTGTGCAGGATTAGGATACCTTGGTAGCGGAGGGGAGTATCGTTATAGCTATGCAATTTTCCCTTAAAGGCTCGAATGTTCACACGAAAATTCCATATTACGCAAACTAGGCTCATACATGAAAGGTTTACCAATCCTTCCACAATGATGTTTCCTTGTTTCAAACAATACCTAATACGTCAAATATAGACTTGGCGGAAAATAACGTGTTTACTGCTTTCTCAGGTATTTTATATCCGTTGTTGTACTGTTAAATCAGGGCCTCACCGGACACTCTCCAAATATTTGTTTATGTGGCTGAACCTACCCGTTGTGACTATTTCAAGAATATAAATTATGCCACTGTAAGATGTCACAGCTTGAAATGTCGCGCCTACTTGATTTTTACTCTATTCGAAACTAGAGCAATGTTTTAACTCTTTCAGATTCAGCTTTTTATGTCTTCCAATTAGGTCTTCCAACTTCATCTTACTTACGCTGCTTTCAGAGATTTCATTGCAAGGAGTGGAACAATAACAGCTAACATAAGTTTGGGGTTACATGTGAGGCTATCGCCTCCCTCCCACTCGTTTTGCAACAGTACAATTATTCTGTTGCATTTCGCGGAACACGGCTTCCACGACATACCCGTTCTGCTCACAGATTTGAAAAAGCAAAGTTGGAAGTCTGAGGAGTGGGATAGACCTCGAACAAACTTTTCCCCTGGATAGCTTACGTTCCATGGGAATTATTACGCTTTTTAAACACCAGAGCTGTCTAAGCTTCTACTGCCACCGTATAGCGTTAACAGAAAAAAAAAGCGAAAAAAGACTGAGTGCATGTGAGCGTGCGCCTTCTGATGAGCGCCTGCAGGCCAAGTGAGAAGCTCGCAAAAAAAAAAAAATACCAAGAACAAATACCAAGCGCACGCGAGCGTGCGCCTCGTGAGGAGCTCCCGGCGTCGGCCACCTCGACCTTCGAGACGCTCTGCCTAACATCTGAGGCGCGATCTCGTGTGCTCTTCTACACGCTTGTTCACATTTGTTCGTGCCGGAAGTGTGGAGAAAAGACGCCGAGTTCGCGAAGCCTGTTTCCGCCGGTTCTAGCGCGGGCTCACTGAGTCCACTTTGGGAAAGACCTGAAAGGCTGCGGTCAAAGCGATCCGGGCCTGCCCGTCAAGGAGACCTTTGAGGGGCAAGTTCTCAAATCCAAGTGAGGTGCACCAGCCGGGTCACCGACGAAGGGACAGGGGCGGCCAGCTCTGCTGTTTCTCGGGTCTCACACCAGTAACGCAAGCTGCGCCATCTTTTGTTCTTTGGTTACGGCAATAACGTTTATAACGCTGATGCTGATACGGTTCTTTTGCCCTTTGAGGTAAGTTTTCTTTGTTATTTCTCTTGCGGTGTTTTTTATCTGCTCTAGGTAGGTTTTTGCTGGCGAATGTGCCCAAACCACGAACGGGCCCCTACGGGATATGGAGTGTACATACGGACGTAGTTGCTTACGCACTCGATGTTTGCCAGGGGAAATTTCAGCTGGGAGCTTGGCGTACATTATAATAAATTTTGTATTTGCAGATTATGGTGCCCAGGCGGATAATCAAGTGCGCAGATTTTTAAGATCACTTCGACGGCAGTTCCAGCCCAGCCCTCAAAAACCCAAACAGGTCGACAAACCATGACGCCTCTCACTCAAAAGTTACAGGCCTTGACTTCCCCTCAACGGCACCTCTCAAGGGGCGGTTGAAGTTTATCGCAGGCCCATACCTCACCACAGGCAGTATAGGCCTAGTTTATATTCTGTTGGATTGCTCCGGTTGCGGTACAAGTTAAGTCGAAAGGTGTAGGCAGGGTAACGTGAAAGATTTGAGGATCTGCTGACCACTGGACCAAATATCGCCACTTTAGCTAGCGGCCAAAGTCGCAGTATTAGGGCAACTGGCTGCCCTGTCAGGACGCGGCAGTCAGCCACTGCGTTAGTGTCCTATTGCGCGTGAAACTGCTAAAGATTTTACCCTACAACACCGCTCGATAAACGTTTGCTAAGGCCGCGCAGATGACTAGAGTTTGATCACAGTAATTGCCTTGGCGCCGCATTTAGAGATAGCATTAAGCTACCCTTCCGATCACTGCAGCAAAACGAAAGCCAGCGCGAACTCAAGGACAGCTCTACGTTCGAGGGAAGTCTAGGCTGGCTCTCGTCGTTTTCTGACGTTTTTTTTTATATTCAGGTTACGAAAATATATGACGAAGAGGAGCGAGAAATGAAAACATTAATTATTTTTCAGTAACGAAGGCATGGTTTGTCGTGGAAAAAAATGCGAGAGCTCTACAAAACCTGTGATCTGCCGGTAAAACCAGACCGTTATTCAGCTTGTGTACCTCTGGCGGCGTAGTCACAAATATGGTCGTGGCCCTTAGTTTACAAAGAACTGCGTCCGCTTAATGGTCAGGACAGAAACAACCAGATACGCATCTTTCAAAGCCGTGTAAGCATCACAGTACCTCGAGACTACAATCAAGACAAATATTACAAGAGAATTGAAGAAAGCGTGTTTTCTTCAATTCTCTTGCAATATTTCGCTTGTAACATTTGTCTAATGGCACGCATGAAGAATATGTTTCAAATTTCCCAGTTCATAGCCCCGAAGGAACCATTGAGAGCGTTTAATAAAAGTCTGGCAACATAAGCGAGGATTATAGTACACTATTAGTTGATAAAGTTGGTGCCTCGCACGTTATTAAAGGTTAAAAGAATTGCGCAGCGAAGATAAACGGCTGAATTCAAAACGGTGAGACAACTGTACAGAAAAGGGGTATGCTGCACACGGCATTCGAGGAGCCGCTGAGTTTAAGTGGGTCAACAAAACAAAAGGAAAGAAATTTGCAAAAGTCCTAGGTGCGAATTCTTCAGAAAAAAAATTGCCGTGCTCGTACACGCCTAAACCAAGTGCATGATCTGTCTCTTTTCGCGGCGAGAGCGCGCAGTGAACGCGCAAACATATCTCTCGCGCGACAAATCATAGATGCAGTGTGAGTTATAAGCGTGAACGCGAAGTGCACTTGGATGCAGCGAAAACCCCCTGGCATAATTTTCTTATGCCACGCATCTTCTTGCACTCTCTACAAGTCCTTGAAATCATGACGAGCGATTATATGCTTTCACTCGGCAAACTCGGGAGGCAATAACTCTACAAGGGCTCAGCTTGAAGCCAGTATCGACACTGCGAGGAACAAGGCGCTTTCTGAGTTTGTACGCACAGTAATCGAGGTTCCGTTCTAAAAGGCGAACCATACATTGCTCTGCGCTCCCTTTAAAGTGGGCTATTGTACCATACGCATATGCATTGCTGGAAGGTGATTAATCGAGCGGCAACATGTGTGATGTATCAAGATTCACACCTACAAATTAGGCTACCTTGCGGAAAACTGGAGCGCAGCGGCCGTGTGATGATGGTGCCGATTGTACCACCCCACCCAACTGCGTAACACAGCTCAATACTGCCCTTAACCCCGACTGCTCATTGAGTGCTTCTCCCAGGGAACCTGACCCATTTTTTTTCTAACTCAGACAGAAGAGGTACAGGGGGGAACACTCACCAATAGGCCGCCTCGGATTGTCCATTGCACCAGAGACGCTGCCGAGGCAGAAGGGCGTACGAGTCTTTAGTCGGCACCCCGGGTCCTGTTTCTCCCAAACACGGACTGGCCCCCCCGGCTGGCGAGACGCTGGCGAGGCTGAAGAACGGCGTACGAGTCTTTAGTCGGCACCCCGGGTCCTGTTTCTCCCAAACACGGACTGACCCCCCGGCTGGCGAGACGCTGGCGAGGCTGAAGAACGGCGTACGAGTCTTTAGCAGGCCCGCCGGGCCCTATTTCGCCCACAAGCGGCGAAACGGACTTAGCCAGCCCCTTCAGGTCTAGCGCTCACCCTCGCGCGTTCGCTAGCGGTGGTGCGAGCCCGATGGGGCCGGTTGTACCTTTTCTTCTTCACATACTGGCTATGCCCGTGGCTTTGGCACCTTATAACGCCTGATTGGGCAATGTCCCCTTCTGATTCTAGCTGACAGCCATGACACAAAACAGAGGGGTTACTAATCACGTATCGACCGATTATAGACTCTACGCCATAGTTGCAAACTAAACGCGAAAAGGTTTCCTGGCATTTGCTGTATTCTGTAAAGTATAAGCCCGCAGTGCTAACAGCGATATGGTGACTCGGCAGTTCAGTCCTGCTTGTTTTTCGGATTTTATGCGCAATTAATCAACAGCGTGTCTAGTGGGTCTTCAGAAACGCCTGCCTGGTAGAGACGAAATTACGCAGAGTGTACACCTCCGTACTTTCTCTTCTGCCATAGGGCAATCGCTCCCAAAAGAAAGTGTGGAATCCCTGTGCCACGCTGCACGTCCGTTCAGAAGGTGGCGATATAGCAGGGGATCACCTCTCTGCTACCCAGCACGATAAATTGCAGCTCCTCGTTTGAGGAACTCAGTTGTAACAAATGCACAATACCGAATTCCATTGAGCAATTTTGAAGCGAAGCTCTCTATATCTCCCGGATGGGATCGATGGACTAAAACACACTACAGGCGCGCCAACTTTACAGAATGGGTTTACCGCAGGGTACATCATTCATACCCCACATACCATGACAATTGGATGTTTTTGCACACCTAACGGATCTGACGTAATACGCAAAAAATACTGTGGCATTACACATGGTTAGTGATAATGATGCTGCTGATGATGAGGAAGTGAACGAGAAAATACGTTCTCTAGGCAGTGTTTGACTATAGCTTTGTACTTTGGGTCCCTCATCGGCACTGAAAAATGTTTCCCACGACCTGTCGCGATTTAGCCGATAATAATTGCATACGGTGCTCTGGGTGCAATAGGCGTGTGCTCTACATGTGCGAAGCGTCAGCGGGGGATAGATTCGGTCAAAGAGTTCTCCGCGGTGCATGGGACTCGAAATCTCCGCTACAACATTAGCTGCCATCGCTTTCAAGAAGCGAAACGTTACGCGGTACGAGCACACTGCAATAGGGATCCCAATACCACAAGTCGCAAGTCACAAATTTCTTGGAGTCACGTTTGACAGATTGTTGACATAGACACCGCATATTCGCAGTTTGAAAGAAAAGTTCTCATCATTTTTCACGGCCTTCCGAATGATTCCTAACAACACTGGTGGCTTCAGGGTTTACTCGCTTCTTCGTCTCTGCGGCGCTCTGCGATGGTATGCTAATCTGAAGCCTTCCTGCAGCCTTGTTCCCCTCTCAGCCGAAAATCTCAAGGCTGTGGAAAACATGCAGGCGCGCATACTTTGCGTGTGTATCGGCGTACCAAAAATGACATCCACCGTGGTAACATCATTGAATGTGGGCACTTGATGCCGATAGCGCTGCGTAAACAGGGGCTGCGTCGCGCGCATTTGCCTTTTGCGACGATACAACACCACGATCCGTTGGCTGAGACCTCCGTTTCAGATCTGCAGGACTTTTTACCGCTCCATTACGAGATACTATCTCCGCCTTCGTATGAGCTATGTTTGCTCCCGCCCATAACTGTTCGCACAGCCGTGCCAGGAGTCCCGCGAAGGGCAAATATTCCCGCCCCAGCTTTTACGTTTTACACTCTACAGCTTTAACACATTAAATACGGAGTCAGTAACTATATACATACGGAAGAATCTTCCACGATTGGTGTTTGTATTTCCCTTTCGTGCACGCACTAAGGTCACTGAAACACTAAGAGATCACCGGACGTCATCGACAGTGGCAGAGCTAACCGCACTCCGTGCCGCTCTTCAGTACATCACCACGCGGTCACCCAGCCGATGGGCTATTTTAACAGATTTCCGCGCGGCGCTTAATGCCTTCCTTCTTTTCCTGCTGAAAAGCAAGTCTGGGACATTCAATTTTTATATTACCATGCCTTCAGTGCTCACCATTTCATCGAACATCAGTGGATACCGCCGCACTGTGGTACATCGGTAATTCTGAGCAGCAGACGCTCCAGCTTCCTGAGCCCACAATCCCGAAGTGCCTACTGCAGCCATACCGTTCTCCAAAAAAAGATGCGGCTGCACATGAATTTCGTGTTGCGCGGACGGTCCAGCTTTCCATATCGGACTGTTCACCAAGCCGCTATACTCCGCTCTAACACATAGACCCAAAATGCACTTTCAGGTTGCCCCCTGGCCTCAAGAAACACGACGCAGAAGCAATACACGACATACGCATCAACGGCGCCTACACACACCTTTTCCATTTCAAGCTTCAGCAGACCAGCTCACACCTTTGTCAAGATGGCGACTGTCCACAATATATTCACCATGTCGTGTGTGTGTAGACGATATACCGCACCCAGACTGTTTTTGAAAGGGACATTGAGTAAGCTACCCAGTCGCGTATTACGTTGCTTGATGTCCTTGGCCCCTGCTCATGTGTAAAGACGGTTCTATGTGCGACAAAAGCCTTCCTCGCAATCCTCCGCAGTTCAGGCATAGTTCGTATTCTTTAACAGTGCTCAACATCTTTGCGACCTGTGCTACAGGACCGTGTTACTCACCTCCCCACTCTAAAACTTTACCCAGTGTCCAAGCGAACCTTTTGGGGGTGTGTTTAGCATGACTGCTATGCTAGTGCTGAACATGCAATGCTCGCGTGTGGTCGCTCCGTGGTTTTTAAACTCTGCTCAAATTCTTCTTTACACTGAACTACTGAGCTCTGTCTCTAGAACTCGAGTGCCTCGTCTTCTACTTCGGTGGTGCGGTATCGGACGTTGACTTCGGACTTCGGCTGATTTAAATTAAACTGTCGCTTTTACCTCGGGCAGTTTGGACTTTGAACTTCGGGAGTGTTGATTTTGTATTTTGGCTTTGATTCAGGGTGCACGAAATTCATCGTCGCGGAAAAGGGTTATTTTTTGCACTTCGGTTATGTAAAACTGTCTTGTGCTAGGGAGGTTATTCGTGTGAAACCCTTAGGTAACTATACTGGCCGAAAATGTGGTGTTCACAACCGACAAACTGACCGACGTAAGGCACACAAATTTCCCTACTATTCAAAGGATAAACACCAAAGCTACAGATGCTCGATGCGTGGCCCCATTAGCGAACGAAGCCTTTCCAAACAGAGTAACTGAATTAGAATGTAGAGCATCTCGACTGTGCGCTGGCGGGGGTTTTAACCAGGGTCCTCTGGTGTAGCGAATAAGCGTTGGACCTACGAATTTCTAAGATCGAGGGTGCAAGCTGACCAATGACGATCATATGAAAATGTTTGTGGTGTTAACCGTAGGAACGCAAATTGGTGATATGTACTCTGTATCCAGGGGAAATTTCAGCATGGCAGAGACAAATAACCGCGTATTGTCTCGCTTGGGCGCTAAAATCAGTGAAAGACGATTCGTTCTCCGCCTCTTTACCTTAACTGTCACTCTTCTCTCCTCCGCCTTCCTCTCGTGCTTCTACCATCATTTTTCATCTTCCCACAATAAGCAGTGAGTAGGCTTGCAAGGGTGAATTTGATTTTGCATAATTCGACTGATCGCTCCCACTACTGAACTAATTTGTTACTAATGAACTTTGAGCAGGGCCACAATATCCAAGTTCAGGCGCGCTATTTTTGTACTTTTGGGTCCACATATTGATTTCAGTGCGTTTGCCATACCAAATATCAAGCCCACTTCTATTTACAATTAAAATAACTCTGCGAGTTGTGCACTGATATTTTTCGTAAAACATCGCGAATGTTTTATTTTTGCTCAATGATATTGACCAGCATAAAGTATGTTTCTGGTTTTAGTGGTTCGGAAAGATGAGTGGATATACTATAAACTTGTCGTACCAGAGTTTTTTTACCTTTCTGCCGAATTGTTGAATCGAGGGAAACACAGACAAGGATACATACAGGCAGACGGCCAATCGGTTTCCGCGTTAAGTATCTCAAGAAAGGCTACCGTCTTAAAAAATAACACTTACAATCATTCCAGAAACGAGAGGGAGCGACAGGCCACCTCCAACGTTCGACGACGATCAGGAACCCGTGCACTCTGACGGTGGTCTCCGCCAACTGGTTGGCGGCTTCGTGAAATTGCATTTGTCCGCCGATCAGGGCGGTCTTCCATTGCTCAAGACGTTAAACTGCCGAAGTAGCCCTTGCGTAGGTAGCAAAGCACATGTCGGCTAATAACGTATAAGCAGGATAACAAGGACATTTGGCGAAGCGTGTCAATTATAGCAACCGTTAAACGAACAAAACGTCCCAACGGGAAAAGGGAGACGATATTTGTTCAGGCTTTTTTACCTGGAAACAGTGCAACTCTAGGCCATCAGGACAAAAAGGAGGAAGCCCTTAGAGTTAAATTTTATGTGCAGCAAGAATGCACAGGCAAATATTCTCCCGTCAATGTGTTTCTGAAAACCCCGCGATGCCGCACACCTAAATTAAACTTGAATTTAAGCAAGTGTGGATTGGCATCAATGGATGTGTGCATCGCTTACAGTCGGCCAGTATCGCCAGGGCATTTATTTCAATCCGTCGCATCGCGTGCCTTCCGAGTACACCGCTCCCCCACCCCAACCGCCTAACGCTCAGTATTTGCACAAAAATGCATAACTGGCGCAGTTAACAAATTAAGATTCGTAATATTATCGTAAATGATGATAACGGGTTTATAGAAATTTTGAAAAGACAAGTAATACAAAAAGCGCAAAAAGGTATAAAGGTCATAAAAGAAAAATGTATGTCACACATCTACACCAAACAAACAAACCAAATTATAAAAGCTCAGAAAAGAACGAGGAAAGGGCAATAAAAATTCCTGACAACCCACCAACCGTATACCGCTCTGCCTTTGCACAAAAATGCATAATGGGCGGTGTTAACGAATTTATTTGTGATGAATAACGTAACCAATCATATTTGTTCAAAACCCTAAAAATAAAAAATAGCAAAATATACAAAACATCACCATCATCATAGTTATCATCGTCAACAACACCTGCTAAGGCCCACTGCAGGACGAAGGCATCTATCATTGATTTCCAAAAGCTCCTGTCCTGCGCTAAGGTGGCTAGCCACCTCACCTGCGCTATTGTGCCTTGAATACCTGCGCTGCTCGAGTACACTGTTGGCCACCGAATTTCCGTATTTCATTCCTCCATTGTGTTATTGGCCTTTCCTTTCTAGACCAATCTCTTGGTATCTACTCTGTTACCCTAATTGTCCACCAGTTGTCGGTTCGTCTCACGACATGGCCAGCCCAAGTCCGTTTCTTTTTTGGAAGTAGAAGCTCGTTAGCTTCTAGTCTAGTTTGTTATCTCATCCAGGTGGCTAGCATTGTGTCCCTGAGGATTACTCCTATCATTATTCATTTCGTTACAGTGTACTCGAAGTTTTAGAGTGGCCCGAGCGGCGGCCTCTCCGCCGGGTCGACTTTCGCGCAGAAAATACAACCGGTATAGCGGCGGCGCTGCTGCCGTCGACAACTGAACAGCCGGCACCAGCTCCCAGCCTGCGCGCGGCAATATTTGCGTTGCTCGCTGCGGTGTTTTGCGCTTGCGAAGCTGATTTATTTTGGATTATAAAGTTTAACACGCCGGCGCTACACAGGCGATGAGGCAAGCGGTACTGGGGGGCTTCGGATTAATAATAAGCACTTGGGGATCTTTAACGTGCGCCGAAACCTCGAAGACACGGGCGTTTTTCGCTTTTATCCGCCATCACAAAAGCGGTCCCGCCGCGGCCGGGAATCGAACCTGCGCCTTTGGTCAGCTGATTTAGAAAGTAGACGCAGAAACGTTATGACTCCGCTGGAATGATGCTTTCTACTTTTTTATGCGTTTTCTGAAAACGTTAATTGTTAACAATTACGTTTTCAGAAAATTGCTATACCGTAACCGCTCGTTAACTCAAAGTCGTAAAATTATCTGAACATTTTGAGATAAGCGCAGAGTTTCGAGTAAAGTCAAATGCAGAAAATTTGTAGCCAGGTCCCTGAAATAACAGCTAGTGTTGCTAACAAAAGAACTATTGCACAGGGGAGATTTCGTAATAAAGGCAACATAATTCGCAGAAAAAATAAACTTTTATTATTGCAGAAGACCTGTGTTGCACTCGGCTGTTTCGCGTTCGCATCTGCACCCCAGAAAAGCGTACCCGAGCTTCTCAATGCATCGTATGAATTGGTGGTCGCAACCGCTACATAATTGTTACAAAGCAGACGCAGCATGGATGTTGTTTCTGCCGTTGTACGCACGCACTTCTGGAGGCTCCTCCTCGTCCGTATGATCAGCTGCGTCGTCCACAGCTACCTCAATGATGTACGCGCTTGACAGCATTCCGGTAACGGGGACGCGTAGTCCGCGTAAACTTGCACTTCACGACCGCGTTCGGCGAGCAGTGGGAGTAATCATACGAACGGGGACCTTATCAGCTGCCTGCAGCGGACTTTGCCTTTTGTCCTCTCTGACTAGTATTTCGAGACATCCGTGGCCCTCCGAAAAAAACGTTTCGAGATAAAGCGGGCAAATGCGTAGCGCCTATGGGAGGTAAACACACTGTGAGAAAAAGTTTCGAGAAGATATTTTGAGATAGCAGAGTTCGAGTTAACAAGAGATTAATTTGACGGATAGGCACCAGGAATGTTTTTTTCCTTCCCCTTCCTGACTCTCCGCATGAAGCAAAAGCGGCGGGCGCACATTCTATATAGGCTGCGAAAAGTTTAACGTTTTTTACGTTCTCATTTGGAACGAAAATACCAAGAGCCTTCTTCAGGCTACCCCTGCCGTTGGTGCTTGTACTGTCGTTAATGGGCTTTCTTATTTTATTAACCTACTATGTCGCGTATTGCAGGCACTTGGTAAAGAAGTGTGTAATGAAAACGAATGACAAGTCTGCATGACCAATCCTGCATGCCAGGGGAAGATGCCGCTGTGTTTACTACCTCTTGTATTTTGGGGGGGGGGGGGGCTTCTGAATCCTTCCGTGCATTTTTGAAAGTTTATTAGCGATCTCTAGGACGTTTTTACCAGTTGCTCCAGCAACAAGGAGCTCGACCATGACAGCGTTATGGATGTGCCGCAGCCCTTATTCACAGCAAACACCTTAACGGCGTTGGTTGCGACCAGCACGTGAGACCTTGACAGAAAATTTGGTTGGGTTCTGTACACATTGTGACACGGATTCATTTCTATATAAAACGTTTAATCAAGTTCTTTGATTATATGCGAAGGTGGGAGCAACACCTTAAACTTAGCCGTCGCTAATGATCGAGGGCGAGTTATGAAATTGCGTTGGCCAAAAATGTCAATTTAAACCTCCATGTTAGCATTATTCCTAAACCTTTACCTTTGTTGACTTCGTGCATGATGAATACCCGCGTTACATTTCATTTTCTGGGCTATCGGAAATGAAAACAAAATGTGTATTTTGTTCCAGTTCCGTTTATTTGAACCTCCATGCTAGCGTTCGTAAACCTTTACCTCTATAGTAGACGTGGTATATTTCATATAGTAGACGTGGTATATTTCATATTTCAGTAATATATTTCATATATTTCAATATATTTTCTGATCTATTTTTTGCATTTGTTTTATGTGCGTGTAATTGTACCATCAGCATACTTGTGAATTAAATTTGTGTTAATTTGATACAACTCCTGTCTTGACCTAACCAGGTGAAAGGTGGTGCGCTTAATAGAACGTTGTGGGAATAATTCTATGAAAAACCGTCATTGGGGCAACTGAGCTAACCACTGGGTTAACCCCTTTTTAGTTAAAAGGATATCTCGCTTGCGCGTGTCATTTTCTGATTTACGGTGACCCGTAATTATCCCAGCGGACCACTTCTTAAATATTGCTATAATTACAACTCACGCAATAAAAAACAAACACAAATTATGATATTAACCCATATAACTGCAGTCCCAGCGTAAATTGCCAGACAATAAATAAAAAATTCATCTGAGAAGCTATCATCCCAGTCCTCATATATTTTTTCATGTCATTTGCGTCGACCAACTATGTCGATCAAGCAGCACAATAAGAACGAAATGATAAAGCAATCATGAACTGGATCATACCAGGCAATTTCACGCAAAATACTTTTAATGGGAAGTTGAAAAAGCGAAAATGTGTGTGCATTGAAGTTGGAGGTATGCAGAATATTATACCAAGCTTCAAATTACCTCATTTGTATCCTTGTCGTATGTACACTTTTGGCAATGAACACCTGCATGTAATCTGCTGCTCCAAACAAGGTTTTAAAGCGTAAAAGAAGTGAAAACGCAGTTTTAAAATTTAACTAAAGAAAAAGGGCGTCGCTTGTTGCCATGGCACAACACTCCAGAAGGAAGTTGTCCAATGCAACACAAGCAACCAGCTAACCTACTCTCCATTAATAGCCATCTCCCGCCCCTCCCCCGTTTGGTTTGGGCTATGAATACCCTTCACAGAGTAGCTGAAATTGGTGTTTTATAGAAAGAAAAGGGCTGCAAAAGGTACTTCAATTTCAAGGAAAGGCATTCCAGAAGCCCCGTGTTCAAAAGGACACGAAAGGCTGCAATCCGAGCGACATTTGATTGAAATCTATGCTGCAACTTTGGAAGAATTTTTCTCAAAAACGTTTTTTTTTGCCACCTACGTCTCTTGTTCCAGTGATTTCTTGCGACCGCTACGTCTATTTTTGATTCCCTTCTTTTCGTTACATTCCCTGATGAATAGTTCAGGTCGTGACACTCAGATTTACATGTTACGTTTTGTGAATTTTTTTTTTACAAATAGTCGTTCATGGTCTATATGCCATATGCCCGTTCATCACTCACCTCTAAAAAACTGAAGACGAAAAAAAGTGTTCTAATAAAACATTTAAGACTTACACATCCTCGTCCATTCATTTGGGAATGCAAAACACTTTGAACAAGTTTTCTATCACGATTAATAGGCCGCTCAAGCTAGCTACACGGTGAAAAGGCAGGAATTTTTTCAGATAAAGTTTTCGAAATATTAGAATGATTTTTATGGTATTATCACACAAGCATTTCAAGTTGCTGGGTTAATTTTCATCTAAATCCACGAAGATTGATTTCGAAAAAAGATTTCGAAAACCACGTCCCTCCTTGATAATTCGATATTCCATTCGATATTCGACGCTAGATATTCGTATATGATTCGTATTCGAAAAAATTGATATTCGCACACTCCTAGTGATTACCAAAACCATTACCAATAAAATATTAATTTCACACTTCAATAAAACATTGTGAAAATGCATGCAGTAGACCTATTTTGTAGACTTGAGGATGACCATGAAATGCTACATAAAAGATAAGGCCAAAAAAGCGGATATACCTTTTAATTGATTGATGAGGAGGGGAAACATTTAGAGGAGAGCTTGCGTTAGCGCATATTCATCGAGTGATTAGCGAGAAGTTTAGGGCAATAGTGATAGAGGGGCCTGCACCAATAACATCAGGGCCACAGAAGACTATGGAAAGGGAAATGAGTTCGAGCAACCTTGATTGGAAAAAAGCAGAGCAAAAGGTTTCCCCCCAGACAGCAGTGGGACCAGACGGAATACCAGTGCAACTGATAAACCTGCTTGGACCTAAAAGTAAGTAATCGTTTATGAGGGCAATAGATAAGGTGATAGAAACCAAACATGTACCAGAGGGCTGGCTAGAAAGTAGGATGAATTTCATATATAACGGCAGAGGAGACAAAGCCAGTATTGATTCATACAGACCACTCACAGTAACGTCAGTGGTGTATAGATTCGTCATGCAGGCTATAAAATCAGAAGTTCAAGCATGGATGGAAGAAAATGAAATACTTGGGGAACTGCAGAATGGATTTAGACAAGACGGGCGACTGGATGACAGTTTGTTCGTGATAACGCAATGCATTGAAATTGCGAAAGCACAGAATAGACCATTATGAATTACGTTTTTGGACATTAAGGGAGCATATGACAACGTAAACAGAGAACGGCAGTGGAGAATGCTGAAACTCCAAGGATTAGATGACGAGTTAATACAGTTCCTTATGGCGATCTATAAAGGCAATAGAGTGCACCTTACATGGGAAGGACAGAAATGCGCCCAGTAGGTCAACACCCATAGGGGACTTAAACAGGGATGCCCTCTGAGCCCAATACTGTTTATGCTTTACATGGTAGGGCTAGAAAAGGAACTGGAAGAAAGTCAAGTAGGGTTCCACCCAACCCATATGCTGCAAGGCGAAGTAGTACAACAGCGTATTCTGGGAATGTTATACGCAGGCGACATTGTTCTTTTAGCTGATAACGAGACCGGTATGCAACGGCTAATAAATATTAGCGGCCCGGAAGCCACCGACCACGGGTTAAATTTTAGTGCAGAAAAATCAGGAACAATGGTTTTCAATGATGCTACCACTGACGTAGTCCCTATCCAGCAAGACGAATTACCTAGAGGGAAGGAATATAAATATTTGGGAGTGTGGATAAATGAAGGGGGGAACTACTTAAGAACTCACGAGGAGCAACTTCAGGGCAAGGGAAAGCGAAACGCAGCTATAATGAAGCATAGAGCTCTGTGGGGGTATAACAAATATGAAGTAGTAAGAGGAATGTGGAAAGAAGTAATGGTTCCGGGTCTCGCGTTTGCGAATGCTGTACTCTGGTTAAAATCAGATGTGTATCAGGCCTTCAAATGAACCAGAGAACGGTAGGACGTTTGGCCTTAGGCGCGCATAAAAAAACAACTAACGAAGCAGTACAAAGAGATATAGGCTGGGCGTCGTTTTAAGTTGGAGGAGCACAAAGTAAAATATGCTTTGAGATGAGGTTGAGAGCAGTGGATCGACATAGGTGGACAGCTAAGGTTTTTACGTACCTATACTTGAAAACCGTGGACACGCAGTGGTTTTGCGGATGACTAGAAGGCTAACTATGAAATACGGAAAGAACAGTGGAGAATCAAAAACAGCCAAGGTAACCAAGAAAGAGGCAAAGCAGATTGAAACGAACAAGTGGAGAGAAAAAAATGGAATCTAAATCGTTAGAGATGTACAGGGCTGAGAAATTGGACATCAGAAAGGAACATTTCTATGATAATTCTAAGGGAAGCATTTTGCTTATTGAGGCTAGGACAGACTGCTTGTGAACTAAGAGCTTTGTGGGCAAGTATGCACAAAGTGATGGGGTATGTGCGATCTGCGGAAAAGAAAGAAAAACTATGCGGCACAAAGCGATACAATGCGAGGGTATCCATCCAAATCTACATGAAGGAAATATTCGGCTTCCAGAAGCCCTAGGATTTAAGGGTAGCACAGAGGAGGTTAACTTCAAGGCTGTCGAGGCGACGAAAAGAAGATTAGAATGCTGGTGGACGAAAACAGAGAGGGGAATATTGCCTAGGACAGTTACCACCTGTAACAGAAAAAAAAAGTATTTTGTGCTTAATAAGCTTTTTGTGCCTGCCCTGAGCAGCGCTAGTATTAAACAAAGAGTGTAAAACATAGGTATATTAGCCCTTTTCGGTGAGATGACATGTCATCGCCCCGCTACAAAGGGGAAACCAATAGAAATCATCATCATCACCTTTAAAATGTTCCTTTGATTTTAACAACCTACCAGACGTGTCTGCATTTTTTTAGTGCAGAGGCCGCCGTACTTAAAAATGATAGCTTCCAGTAATTTACCCTCATCACCATCATTACCACCAAAAAAGACTGATTAGTCTCTCACAGGAAAGAATGCACTGCCTCTTGGACTTCCTGGCTTGGGCTAACAATTGTATGAGTACAATTGTTGCTGTGTTTCCGAACTGTAATCTGGTTTGATATTGCAGCCCGTGTGCGGGAGATAGCGCATGCAATAAGAATGGGAACCTCGGCGTGACGGCACGCGGAGGTGACAGAGGAAGAAGGGAAAGAAGATCTTCAGTCGCAAGGGTACACCATCTTTATACCATGTAATTATGGTATAAAGCTGAACTTAAGTGTGCTTGTCTTGCCCTTTGACATTCCGCTCTGAGATTCTTCAAAAGCTGTTCTTATCAATGTAGTGTCTTGTAATATATCCCAAAAAATGACAGTACCAGCTGCTTTTGTCTTTTCCATTATCAGTGTGGCATGTTACATTGTGAAAAGGGATACTTTAATTTGTATGCAGTTTGCTAAAAATGGCAAGAATTGCTCATTACTATGCGGAGTAGAACACCCTAAGTAGCAATTCTACACCAAGGGAAAGCAAGTTAGGGCCAAATGACTGGGGCACAAAGCAAGTGGAATTTCAAGTTACATGACGCATGTGCCCGATACACAGACGCATATGCCAGATTTTTCCGTAAGAACATACGGGCAAGTCAGGTTCATGATAAGTAGGTCATGATAAGTCAGATTAATACAGTACAGGCTAATCAGATTAAAGAATACTTATTGGGTCTAGTACTTTGAGTCACATTAACAGACGCAGGGGTTTATCCAGAATTTTGATTTTGAGGGGGTGTCGGAAAACGACAACCCCCCATATTGTGTATGCCCTTGAGTGTGCTGCTCATGGTTGTGGAATCTTTTTTTTGGGGGGGGGGGCAGAGGCGGGGGGGTGTCGACATCCTTCCAGGGGGGGTGGGGGGTATAAGTCCCAGAACAGACGCATACAGTCCACCACACGACTTATAAATGCCTGCAACTCACATTGCTCCATTTCTTCTTGAATGTCTCAAGCTCTGCGGCAGCTTTCATGACCTTTGACTTCGCTTCCCCGGACCGGCCTGCCTCCTGTTTGGTACGTTAACTTGGTGTGATGCCAACTTGGTACCTAAAACAAAATAAACAGATAAAGGTCATTCCAGCCATTAAATTCCTTGCTGGCTTAACCTGTTCTTTTATTACCACAGTGACGCCTCCATCTTAAGTGACCGACAGTGACTCAACTCTTTCGTTACTGCACCTATTCAAAGTCATTCAATTTCAAATATACCTTTGGAGCTCCTTTTCACAGCGTTCCAGCCGTTTCTGGAACAATCTGGAGTTAGCTCAGAATATTCCCTTTCAAAATCCGTTTTGTTTTGATTTTTGCAATGAAAATGTGATTTTTGACATGCATTGGCATTACCCGGGTGTGGAAAAGGGGCGTGGTGAACGCTACTGAAGAAGATTGCGTGCCACTGGTAATTACTCTTGCATCAGCGTTTGGTTTTCAGAATAATGGTGAATCAGAAGCTGATTTGCCGTCGTCAGGGCTGCACTCTTACAGTAATACTCCTTGAAATCGGCAGAAAATATCACGCAGTGCCTGTTTAGGCAGTTTTATTGCCTTTGCGTACTTTGCTCTAAGGAGTGTTGTAGTTCTACTTCCCACATGACCATTCACAAACAGTTTACAACCGTTCCGTTTTCATTTCTGCATGGCGAAATTCATGTTTGGCGCTACTATGCAGTTACGCAACTTCAAGCCTACTTCAGCGAACTTCAGCGAACTGATCCTCGAAAAAAGCCTGCCCTTCCTGTTTTCACACCACCCTAACCCGATTTCTGTGATGAGAACTTCCCAAGCAAGTCAAAAGGTAACACCCAGTAACCAGATATCAGTTTCGACGAGGAGAGTGCTTCAAACCCCCTTACACACCGCCTGCCAGTTTCGTTTCCATAAGAGGCTATCTTCAGAGCGTAGTGTTGTTCCTCAGTTGAACCGTCTATTCGGACGGAGTCTCCAATCCGTGTTGTACTGTTTCTTTTCAAACATTTTAGGTCGCGCTGCAGCAGAGGAGGCTGGTAGTGCGGATTTGTTTTTATCGCACAACAGCAACAGTTTCCAGGGCACGATTCTAGCGCATTGCACCTCATTGCTGCAAGCAAGGCTACATTAGCGAGTGAGAACATCATAACTGACGGTGAGCGTCAACAAGCATCAACTTCGTTTCATTTTTAACTTCATGCATGTTTTTCTACATCACGCGCTTGCCCCAAATACTCTGCTGGCCAGAAGTGCCAAGTCGGGCATGGACAAGATGTTTTTATGTTACGTGGGGGCAAATTGCTGCCTCTGGTAATGTCAAACCGCCAGATTTCTTTCATGGAACCGCCCAAAATTGCACATTTTGAAATCGAGGTTGGGTTTTTACCGCATGGCACGAGCACAACACGTGCAAACATTTTTTTTATATCTGACAAACTGCTCCGCGCAAGTCGACATTTTTCCTAGGGCGTGTTTTTGAAATGTTTCCCTACAAAATGCATATTGTAATTTTTTTATACTACCGGTGGTTTTTCTTCAACAACTCGGGCGCGCCACAATCTTTGTTTTGTTGCTTCTCTCGCTCTCAGTGAATGTGTGCGTACATTTTCTTCTTGCTCAAATTAGGTTTAAGCACTTGGTGCCTGTTTACAGCAGCATTTAAACAAAAATTTGGAAGTTTTCTATGATGTGTCTGGCTTGCGCCAGTGTGGTGTCACTGAAGGCCATCTACTGTACGCTGCTGGCGTTAGCTGAAGGGGCAGTTCTTTGTATGCAATACTCGTAAGACGTCGTTTCATGAGAGCTGCTATGTGGACTTGTGCTTGTGTACAAAGTGGCGACTTTTGTCTGCAAGTGCCGTGTCACATCTCCGTGAATGGATACCCTGAGATGCTTTCTAGCCTCCTGCACACAGTGGCTCTCAGTACGGTGCGCACACGATTGTCCCATGCTTTGCACTCGTTTCACGATGAGATGGTTTTCCGAGTGTTTAAGAAATGCTGCTATGCTTTGCGCTCGCTTCACGATGAGATGGTCTCGTGAGTGTTTAAGGAGCCATGAAGACAAAACAAAAGTTTGTTTTATTCGAAAGCTTAGGTGTTTCATAGTACCCCAAGTGCTTTCCCGGAAGCAAAGGATGCTTTATTCACTGAGAAATAAGGCAATTTAATCCAAATTTTCAAAACTGCCGCTAAATTGTACATTACGTGACGTGAACAATGGCGTCATACGAGTCGGTACATGAAACAGATACTTAGTATGTCGACTGCATATAGCACCCACACGCGGGAATCAAACAGGCACCGGAACTCGTGCCGAAACCGAGACAGCGGCCATTTTAAAAATACTAGTAGAACATAGTACACCCACAGCCCTAGTCATGGAATCGCACGATCCGGACAATAAAGCTTTCGCCGAGGAGCTCGGGCTTGCATTGAACAACCTCACACCACTTGAACTCTCAATGCTTCTAAGTGCACGAGCGGCACGAGTTGTGGGATACACGGATGGACCGGAAAGCGACCACTCCGCGATACTTACAACAGACGAACGAATGCCCAGCCGCCCGCACCGCTGCCTTGTCAGCCCCGTCACGAACGGACTAATACAGACTGGTACGTATGTGCCGTATTTTTATTATGGTTAGTAATGGTTCACTTTTAGTAGCAGTATCGCTTATGCCGGTGTCGTGCATGGAGAGCCGTTCGCGCGAGCTCTCTGATCCGACGAGAAAGATACGAGCATCAATGTACGGTGTGTATGGTATTTTTTTCCAAGCTCAGGGCGCTTTGACGGTGATTTGAGCAGTAGGCGAGGAGAAACGGCATTTCCCAGGTGTGAGCTAACGTAAGGGTCCCTGCCGTAATCACTTCGTCGGAAATGAAGCGAGCACACTTGTACTTCCTTTAGCTCCCTTTCTCCTCCGTTTGTCACAAAACGTAGCCACTTGTTTCGCCGAGGTTTGTCGTTCGTTGGGCAGCGCATAAAAGGAGATCTCTTCACCGGCGGGGATGTCGCACTCCCTCGACGATTTGCCCGTACAGTCTACGCCCGTTACAACGGACCCTCTGAATCTGAAAAAAAAAAAAAACGTCCGTTGTAGCCGAAGTATGCAGTATCCGACAAGGGTATGAAGGAGGGGTATGAGCTCAAAAGTGGGCACTTTGAACGATATTGCATATGCATAGTACATATTGCATATGCATAGTTCTTTCTACACGCTGTGGGGATCCTGGCGCCCGAGCAATTGCGTGATCGCTAGGTGTGTGCCGCTGCACGCCGCTTTTCCCCTCTCTCTCCCCGAAATGCAGGCTCGTCTCGGCGCCACTGTGTAGAGACACGCCGTCTTCTCAAAGTCCTGCGTGAGGTGAAGGCTGCAGCGACCGTTGCGGCGATAAAACACTGTCACGCAACGGGCGCTCCGCCCTGGTGTTGGAGCGAACCTCACCTCATTGGCCAGATTGAACGATTCCCGAACCCCACTCTCCCCGGGACGCGAACGCACGCCCTGCGCGGGGGTCCGTTCGGGGAGACGCTTCTAGGACACCGAAGGCGTTGGCTGAAGGTATGTGACGCTTTCTTTACCAGCCGGCTGCAACTCTGTTGAGGCGGCGAAACCCCACCAGACCTTCCGGCTGTGGCCCGCGTGCCTAAGGCTGCTCCTGTTGCCCCTACGCTTGCATATAGTAAGGCCGTACCTACCACTCGACGATCACGCCGTGCGGTACGCGCCTGTGAGTGAATGGGCCCGGTCTCTCTCGCTGCTGCGAGCCGATCTGGCCAGCACGGCGATGCGCGCGCGCACAACGTGCACGCACCTCGGAATTTGCCCTGACTGAAGAGCCCACTGGCTTTGCGCCGACGACGCGCACACTTGCGCGTGGAGCCCCATCGCCTCTTTCACCTCAAGGGAAGTGCGTACCTGTACTGTAAATTATGTAACTGGGACGTTGGTGTAAATTAAACGTCTTCCCTCCGCACCCTCGGCATATTCCTTTGTCACCCCCTTCTCCACCTGCCTAACAGAGGCGGTGTTAAAATGGCGCGACGGCGTTTTAGTATCGTGAGCGTGCTCAAATAGCTCGAACCCGCGGTGGTTCCTCGCAGTGTGCATGAGTGCATGCCTTGTGCAATGCTAGGGTTATGCATATTGTGAGGTAGAGAGACTAACAACTGGCGCCCAACGTGGGAACGTGGGGCCATTGGCTGATTAGCCTTTGGCCGCTCATTAAAGGAGTACTGACACGAAATTTCTCGCTTTCAGTTTTTATGCTGTAAAGAATACCGTTTGGCCCAGTAATTACGAAAATCGAACCGAGAGCCGTAAACCGCCAACACAGAATTAATTATAGGACGTTTATTGCAACAAATTTCAAGTTTGGTCGCCGCGCGGGAAAATGGCCGTTCGAAGGCCAGCCTGCAAGCGGGCCAGCCTTACGTAACGGTCTCACCCGTGACGTCAGGGACGTTTTTATTTCCTCCATGCGTTCGCCGCATCGTCTGCTACGATTTCACATGGTCCGCGACTCGCCCGCGCAGTCGACATGTCGTCGGAATCGTCAGAGTCGGATGAGTCACTGCCACCCGACAGACAGAACAACTTTATTTGGCCAGGCGATCAGGCCGGCGATGTCTTCGCCGTCGTCCGTTTTTTAATGTCACTGCGGCTCGAACCGGCGCAGACCGTGATACAAACAGCTTGTCGCCACTCTTCTAATCAATCTGATCACGAAAAAGAAGCTCCACATGCGAGAAAGTAGATGTTAGTGTGTTGAAAATTGTGCTAGGAGTTGTTATCAGCGCTGAAATTAAAAGTGGCGTTCAGATATTTGCCGCGATGGTAAGCCTACGCTGACCGGAAGCGGAGGTTCGGCGCTCCGACACAGCACTGCCGGCACCACGGTGCGGCGAGCAGCCGAAAGATGGCGCCACCTGCGCGCTAGAATCAAAACAGGTCGCGGCAGATGTCTTGGTCGCCGATCGCTGGAACGGAAATTATTACCAAAATAAAGCTTCATATGCGAAAAATGGGATGATAGTGTGGTGAAAAGTTGTGTAAGCGATTGCCATTCGCAGTTGTACAGATACCAGCGATCAAATAGTCGCCACGATACTAAGTTTCCACCACCCAATGTGACCCGTGCAACCCCGAGCCCGCTGGCATGAGCGACAGTTCTTGCGGCCGCCGGCGCGCACGAACTCAGTCCACGTTTAGCGCTGCATGTCGTCGCGTGGAAAATAATGCATCTTGGCGTCGTCGTCGATTTGCTGGGACAGGCTTCCACGAGCAGTACTTCGCATACCGCGACCTTGCCATAGCACAACTTGGGCGAGCTCGGCGACGC
Organism: Haemaphysalis longicornis; assembly: GCF_048455015.1. Taxonomy (NCBI): domain Eukaryota; kingdom Metazoa; phylum Arthropoda; class Arachnida; order Ixodida; family Ixodidae; genus Haemaphysalis; species Haemaphysalis longicornis. Next base: position 160,733,728 of record NW_027526422.1, read on the forward strand.
GCACCGCCCCGTCGCCGCGGTGCCCGTCGACATCGCGCAGTTTTCGGCACCAGAGCCGAAAACTATGCGCCGGCAACGAACTGAAGAGCAAAGACGTCGAACACGCAACGTTTACAAGCATTGCTCACACAGCTACGCCCACGTCTCCTGCCCAAACGAATACCACCGACAACAGCAGCGCAGGATATCGTTTCCGGTTCTGAAAACGACTATATGACGTCACCCTGAACCGGCCAGACATGCAGGCCAATGTTTCGTCACGCCGAAAGCGATTGCGCTAGTGCTGCCGATTTGTGGAAGCTCGCGGCCTGGACAATCAAAATGGATTTTAGATGTGATTCCGGCCTCGGATCGCTGCAAACATTTCTGTGAGGCATCTGTACAAACTACTGAAGCCAAGTATATCATTTTTTAGGTATCAAAATTTGGTGTCAGTACTCCTTTAAGCTGAGTACGCAACCTGAATCAGTTTTAATCCTTATGCACCGCTTGGCCGCGGGACCACCATCCGCTAGCGGTAGCTGCTACGGGGACGAGGCGACTGCCCCTCCGTTAGCAAGTGTGCGTGCACCCCTCGTTAACGCCGCCCCATGGGCCGGTGCGACGGGGCAACCACGCCCAACTGGAGCGGCGCTATACGTATTCCGGGTGAAAGGCTACCGCCGCCACTCGGAATAGTGGACGCGAGATTAATGCTTGTGCCCGGCCCATGAGAGTAGAGCACGACCGTGGTAGTTGAAGAGCTATCTCGTGCTTCGTAATCCACCGAGATTCATTGTCCAAGTGTGACTTAAGCCGGCGACGCAAAAGCGTGCGCCCGTAAAGGAGGCAAAATTGACACAGCCGTTCAGTGGAGGAAGAGGGCCCAGAGTTGAGAAAGGGACACCCCGCAGAGAGGGGCAGGCGCTTTTTGCAAACTCCATGCCGCCGCAAAGCGGACGGGCCTCGGCTGTAAAACCCGGGGGAAGGAATGCCCCGTCTAGTAGCCGGCCAGCAGAATGACCCGTTTTGTCGCCGGATTTGCGACGGTCTGTGGGAGACAGTTTTTTTTAGTTTGATTTTTTTTAGACGCCGAGACGTACCTTGTCTTGCTGCGGGCGTGCGCCGAGATGCTACTCGTCTTGTAGCAGGCGCGGGAGGGGGGCTGAAGTCAGCGTGTGTCGCCGACGCCCCAGGGGACTCATTTCTGCTGGACGGTGAAGGACTCGCGTTGAAGTACGCAGCCACCGATAATTGGGCAATTAGCCCATTCAGTATGTTAATCCCCTACGTCTGAGGTGTGCACTGGTGGGCTACGCTTATGACGAATCATTGGCCACTCATGTAGGCGGCTCCAAAGTTTTTCGCAAACTGAGTCGCTCCGTAACCTGGCCTGGCACGAAGCGAGACATTTTCGCTGTTGCCGATCCTGCCATGTCTGTCAAACGGTGAGGGCGCGCGGTGGAAAGCCGCCTGGAGTTGTGAAACCAATTGACAGTGTGCGTCCTTGGAAGGTAGTCGCTTACGACTTTAAGAGACCTTTTGCCGAGAAGCAAGCAGAGTGTCACAGGCTGACTACTTGGCGCTAGAGCACAGTGGCTCCTCTGCACGAGGATGACAAGGCACCCACGCTTATCCAGGCTTCTCTCGGCCAGCTCATCAATATAACGTCACTAAGAGGTCACCTCAGTAATCATAGGACACTAAACGGCAGGTACTTTTTCCGCCCGTGCTGACTTCACTTCTTTCAGTCTCAGCCTGACTTCACTTCTTTCAGTCTGGGCCACTGTCATCGCCCTGGCCGCCCCAGCCCATTGAGTGTGGTCAGTTTCCGCTACCCTCCAGCAAGTTCTAAGCAAATAATTTCTCCTTTTGTTCGGTTTGTAAGAGTGTGCATGTTACAGGGCGTTGTTCCGTTTTATGCCTGCTGTGGGCGAATGGTGTATTTAGTACCCGTTTGTCTGGGTGATTGTTTTGTGCGCTCGGTTTATCGCACTGCAGGTTGGAATTGTGTTGACCTTTTGTACCATAGCGTGTAGCGTGAAGGCATTTTTTTGCTTAGTTACAGGGTTCCATATGGCCTTGTTGAAGGCGTTAAGTGGTATCTTTTTTGTGTGGCACGATGTAAAGTAGTGTTTCTTTTCTGTTTTTTCTTAGTTATTTGTTTGGGTGCAGGAACCATCTTTAGTCTATGCATGTAGGACGAAGTGGTTCTTTTATTTGCTTTGAAATAGCGAGAAGGGCTAGCATTCTTTTGGAGTTGCTCTTTCGGAGGCATACGGTGTTGGCTGTAGAGCGAAAGTGAGGGGGTGGAGGCTCGGTCGCTCTTAGAGGACATCCCCCTGCGCGCGGGATGTCGAGAACCCCGCGCGCGGGGTTCGAGAAGTAATGGGCTTGTTTTGAAAGTTTGGAATTTCGGCCGTCCACTGCCCCTGTGTTCAGGCGAGCAGCGTGTGTCGGAGGCCGTTGCGTGAACTGTGTGAAGTTGGGAGAGCAGGCCAGACTTTGGGTGACCATATACTCAATGCCAACGGGAGGCGGCGTTTTCCTGGAAAACGCGGGCCGGGCGGACGCTGCGAGTGGGCCGCACCGCGTTGTGGTGAAGGAACTTGGCCACGGTGGCACAAACACTGTGACCAGGGCGTGTTGTGGGGGCGTTCGTGAGTACGTTTGGTGTGTGCGTCGGACGGCTTCCTTCAACCCAAGTTGCCTTCCGCGAGTGGTTTTTGCTTCGTCCGGTGCACCCGCCGTCACGTGGTGTCTACTCGGTGAGGTGGGGGGGGGGGGGGGCGCAGGTGCCCGATTCTGGAACTTGACCAGGCCCGAAACAGCTGCGCTGACTCTGGGGGTTTAACGACATGTACCCCCTGTGCGCCTGCGGCAGGCGAACGTATACTGCCCTGCACCGACGAGAGCGCGACCTGCGGCCAGTTGCGAGCTGCGGAAGAGGTGCCCTCACCAGATGCGGACAATGTGGTGTCGTATCGGAACCGCACCATGTGTCATCGGCACCACGGCTGTCATCCAGCAGCTGCATGACTCACGCTGGGCAACAGCCACCACCAGCGCCGCTCGTCGCCCCTTGGCGGGGCACCCATCGAGGGCCACGCGAGGTCTGCACCTGGGCAGCGCCATCGTAGTCATCATAACTGCCGGCTGGCTGCTCAAGCCGCATGTCATCCTGGCTGGTACCCCCTTCGCGGAGCTGCTATTTCGACGCAACGGTGACGTCGTTCCGGCACGGGTGCCCACCATCTTCCCTCCCTGATTGACAACAGCCGAAGTTTGCACAAGCCCCCCGGAACGCATCTCCTGAATTTGGTGTAAATATTGTTTTCGTAGCTCAGCGCAGTTGTAGCATGCCTGTGTCTGCTGTCTTGCCCATAATTCCTTTCTAGTTGTAGTGTGTGCTCCTTTTTTTGTAACCATATGTACCATAGTATCGCCCTGCATGTATATATTATTACCATTATTGTTTTTAATATAGTGTCGCGTTCATTGTAATTTTATAATTCAATAGTTTCATTTCGTGCATGCATGTGAAACCGATTACTATGCATTATGTATCTCAGTGTCGCGTGTAGTTTTCCTGTATGTATCATTTGTGCTGGAGGGGGGTAGCGTTGGTTGTGTAGTTTGTAAATCTTTTGTATGGGCTGGGGACTGAGACTGCCCTGTGCATGCATTCCTTTCTACTCTTCGCCGTCTTTTGCATGCCTGGGCGATGGCCGGTCAACTCTTCTCAGACCGGCGATGGCATTTAAGGAGAGGGGAGTGTGGGGATCGCATTTAAAGAGAGGGGAGTGTGGGGATCCTGGCGCCCCAGCCATTGCGCGATCGCTAGGTGTGTGCCTTTGCACGGCGCTTTTCCCCTCTCTCCCCGAAATGCCGGCTGGTCTCGGCGCCACTGTGTAGAGACACGCCGTATTCTCAAACTCCTGCCTGAGGTGAAGGCTGCAGCGACCGTTGCGGCGATAAAACACTGTCACGCAGCGGCCGCTCCGCCCTGGTGTTGGAGCGAACCTCATCTCATTGGTCCGATTGAACGATTCCCGAACCCCACTCTCGCCGGGACGCGAACGCGCGCCCTGCGCGGAGGTCCGTTCGGGGAGACGCTTCGAGGACGCCGAAGGTATGTGGCGCTTTCTTTATCAGCCGGCTGCAACTCTGTTGCACCGGCGAAAGCCCACCAGCCCTTCCGGCCGCGGCCCGTGCCTAAGGCTGCTCCTGTTGCCCCTACGTTTGCATATAGTAAGGCCGTACCTACCACTCGACGATCACGCCGTGCGGTACGCGCCTGTGAGCGAATGGGCCCCGTCTCCCTCGCTGCTGCGAGCCGATCTCGCAAGCACGGCGATGCGCGCACGCACAACGTGCGCGCACCCCGCAATTTGCCCTGACCGAAGAGCCCACTGGCTTTGCGCCGACGACGCGCACACTTGCGCGTGGCGCCCCATCGCCTCTTTCCCCTCAAGGGAAGTGCGTACCTTTACTGTAAATTATGTAACTGGGACGTTGGTGTAAATTAAACGTCTTCCCTCCGCACCCTCGGCATAGTCCTTTGTCGCCCCCTTCTCCACCTGCCTAACAGAGGCGGTGTTAAAGAGGCCCTGAAAGGCGTTTTCAGTACACTAAATGAAGTAGCGCAATCGTTAGATTGGGTCGTCAAGGTTATCTGGGCCAAGTATTACTCTTTTACGCGCAGCGGAAAGCTCACACTTTTGTTTCAAAGTTTGTCGCTTTTTTCTCACCCTTTCCTTCGTGTTTTTGGACGCCGCCATCTTCACATGTCTACGTCATCGATTCCCAGATGTTCGTCATGAGCTAGACATCCTGCTATTGGGCGGCTTTTTCACGCACTTCCGGCAAAGAGATGAGGCGTCTGCTCAGCGTCGGCTCGCCGGCTGATCTGCCAGCGGAGTGTCGGAAAGCGTGGACATTTTACGACAAACGAAGCAAGTGTAAACTAACGCTCAACCGTTCGTATTGGATGCAACACGGCCATAACACGACATGGATATTCTCTTACCTGAGTACGTTCCGTAAAGAAAGCGTTGAAGCCCCGTGGCAATTCTTTCGTGCAATCGCAGAGAACACCCTGAGCCGAATGCCCGGGTTTGACGGATACATTTTATTCCACTTCAAAACAATCCAGAGATGCGTTTCGAACGAACACAACGTCACAACATGCGTTGCAAGTCTGAACCGCGATTGACAGACGAAAGGTTGCCTCCTCCTGCCCGTCGTAAATTCGGCACTCACCTCGCGCGCGGTTTGCGGGGACGAACAGCATAACTCTGGCGCGCAAGCCGAGATGGCTTTTAGCCACGCACACTGCACATACCCCATTGGAGGTTGAGTCGTACGTCGCTCGAGTAAGATAATCCAGACCATGGGAAGCACTATCCACCCGCAGAAGCACAACGCCGCATTTTATCCCGAAACAAAGGCGTCCACAACACACACACCATCGCCTCCTTTAATGCCAAACGCATCTAACACTTCCCAATGGGAGTGAGTGGTACGCCTGCAGTGCCCACATGTCCCGAGGTGGGGCCCCGAGCTGAACCGGGATCACGCAACCGTAACTGACTTCTGGGGCGGTTGGTGCCTTGTTGCCAAGGCAACCGATGTTTGAGATTGTCAAAGAAACGGCGCTCGCTCCAGCACTAGAAAGCTCAGAGCCGCGCCGGAGCATGTTTTGCCAATGTTGCAGCTCTCCACCACGCGTCACCCCAAGCTTAACTGGTCACATGATTGAAGCGTTTTGTGCACGGGTTCTGTATCGGTTTAAAATGTCTTTTTCACATGCCGCCGGCGGAATTACCACCACCGCAAAATAAGACCCGGCACCAGCGGGGCCACATCTTATACGACGCTTTTTGGATAAACAGTGCGCGGTGCATGAAAGGGACCGAGCGCACGATCCTCCCCGAGCGGCTGCGAGTTCGCCGCCGATTAAAAGTCACGTGCTGCCCTGCAGCAACGCACACCGCGAAAGGGCAAGGCCAGGCCTCCGCACAAATGCGGCCAGATTTTTCGTTCGCTTTTCCAGCCTTAAGCGGAGTGCGAGATTCATGGTGTCAACAAAGCTTGCCCGTAGCAGACGGCAGTATGAGGAGCGCCATAGCGAAAGTACGTCACCGCTGAAGCGCACAGCATCATGGGAGGGAAGGCTTTCGCGCCGTCAACAGCGAAAGGAGGAGGATACGCGGCGCGACGATAAGGCGCGGTTTTTGATTTGCGATTTCTCAGCTAATACACATCGCTTTAACAAACTTCTTGCGGGAGGATATTGCTAATATATTGTCTTATTTGGTTACATGTACATCCATCCATCGGCGGAAGGTATTTCAGGAACCCTTTAAGTTGGCGCGACGGTGTTTCAGTATCGTGAGCGTGCTCAAATAGCTCGAACCCGCGGTGGTTCCTCGCAGTGTGCATGAGTGCATGCCTTGTGCAATGCTAGGGTTATACATATTGTGAGGTAGAGAGACCACAACGCCTGCAGCACCTCTGCACAGTGTTCACTCGATGGCAAATAGTCGCGTAAACACCGTTTCCAAAGCTTAGCACCCGCATTTGGAAAAGGCCTATAGCGCATGCGGTCAAGCGTGTAAAGACGCATGATAAGCTGAGCCAATAAAGTAACAATATAACTACGCGCAAATATTAACCAGCTACAAAACATCAGTCGTGGCCGTCAGGATTAGCTAGGCTCTTTTAAATCCCGTAACGACGAAATAGGTTTTTCCGAAACCGTTCGTCAAACAATCGGATCGCTGCCTGACGTTCCCCCAAGGCAGCTTCCACATTTTTAACGATTTTAGTCTGGCCTTTCAAACAGCTCTAATGAAATAATGTGATGACGGACAGCTGTGAAATCGAAAGTTAGACCAGTTGGACTGCGCACAGTTACCGACACATTGCACACAATGGATGGGAAACAATCCCCTTACTTGAGGCATTTCTTACCTCTTTCACCGAACATAACGAGAACGATGCATGCATGGGAATAATGAAGACCGAACTTCACTGAACCTGAGTTTTTTATTGCATAAAAAAAACTGACCAGGGCAGACTCGCCTCCGGGTGCACCACTTTGAGTATTCGATAGCCCTGTTTTCAATCTTACCGGAGTTGTGTTTATCGGCAGCGGCCTTGTTCTTGACGGTAGAGCGCACTGTATGCTTAGACAGGCCTGTACTTCTGCCATGTCGGCCTTTTTTTCCTCATGTTCGACACGGTTAATTACGCTTAATTTATCCGACAGTGAAATCAGCTACCCTGTCGCTCATGCCGCTGGTCGCAAAAAACAAAAAAGCCACTGGCACTGGCTTGGCTTGGCTGCGCCAATGACCTGACTGCCAGCAATGTTACGAGACATAATGTTTTTGCCAAAATAAACAAAGAAAAAGCATATGGGGTGCCCACCACGCGAAAGTCCGCTATAAACATTCAGTCGAAACCATTTTCGGCCAAAATTTAGTCTGTTGTAGCCGATAGACTGCTCTAGCCGGGTCCGTTATGAGCGGGGTGGACTTCATTTAATATGCATTGGGACCAGGCAAGCCAACAGAAATGGTCTGTTGTAACAGGAAGTCTGTTGTTGCCAGATCCGCTGTAACGAGCGTAGACTACTACAAGGGCATTTCAGGACGCAGCAACGAAATTTCACTGTAAAGTACTCGAACAAACTGAAGTTTTCAGTGATTGTAAACTGAAAACGAGCTCCTAACGACAGCAGCAAGCCAACACGACCACCATTCCGAAACTTCTGCCACGAGTGGCACTATCTCGTCGCTGCTTGCTGTTCCTTACTCCCCCCGTATCTATATTTACCTTTTCTGGTTGGTTGGTTGGTGATATCACGCCATCTTCCTGTCAAGGGATTAAGTTACCAAGAGGGGTCACGGCTGTGCGTGCTAGAACGGTTCGTTGGCCCCAAAGAGCCTCAAATCGGAAAATTCGCCAGAGCGACGGGAAGATGTCCAGCTGGGCCGGCGGTGGTTTCGTACGCACTGGCGTACATGTTTGCGTGTCCGATCGGAACTTCAACCGTTTACTCCACTGTTCTTAGTGTCATAAAAGGAATGTGGAGATGTTTACCGGTCATATAGCTCACTATGCAAACTGGTAAGCCCTGCCTTACTTGCGTTTGCTTTGGCGGCCTCGGCCAATCGCAGAGCATTCTAGTATGACATCATAGGTTCTGTTGCGGGAAATGAGCTAGTGGGTAGCATGGTCATTTCTTTTTTTCCCAATTATGTAGCTTATTTGAGCGAAGTTTGCGTTAAAAGTGGTGTTGGTATGGTTCTAGTGAGGCAATCTTTCGAATGAACCAAACTTTTGTTTTCTCTTCATGGCTCCTTTAAGAAGTGCTGCATAAGCAATTCCCTGGTCTGCACCGAGGACGACTTGCTGTGTGGGCCAGCAAGAAGCAGTTTTCCGACGACATTTCAGACAACCCTAACGAGTAATCTGAGATGAAACAAGTTGCAGCCTCAATAAACCAATATTGTGTACCGATTCTTTTTTTTTCTTTTTTTAATTTTTCGGCTACAAGGTCAGGAGGTCGACCTATATTCCAGCTCGATCTATATTCCGCATTATACAGTAATACCGTATTAACTCGCGTAATTTCCGCACTTTTTTTCGCGAATTTAGGACCTCAAAAAGGGGTTGCGCAAATTATGCGGGTATATTGCGAAAAGTCCAAAATAGCGTGTAAACGGTCCTAACGCGGACTATACAAATAAGAGAAAATGGAGTATGATAGCAAAAGCGAACGACACTCGTTTATTTACACGCGTACACAGTCAAAAGTACACAGAAAAGTAGTTGAAAGTACGCGGTCAAAAGTACCTACAAAAGTCCAGTCTGGTTGTGGTCTAGTCGGAATCGCTCGTCGAGAAATCCGACTCCGAGTCGTCGTCACGGCCGTCATCACTGCCCTCCCAAAGCGCATCGTTCTCAGTTCCGTCGAGTGCATTCGACAGCCCCCTCTGTTTGAAGCTGTGCTCCACGATGCTGGGTGAGACCACGTCCCACACTGCCACGATCCACTCGCAGACCGTTACCAGTGGCGGTCGCTTTATCCTCCGAGTGGGAGTGAGCCCGTGCTGTCCGCTGGCCATCCACTCGACGTACATCTTGCGCACGTAGTCCTTGAAGGGTTTGTTGACCGACACATCCAAGGGCTGCAGGACAGATGTTAGGCCACCCAGAATAACGGCCAGGTGGGTCCGCATGTCGCACAACTTCTCCTTCACACTCTCCACAAGATGCCCTTTGAAGCTGTCGAGCACCAACAGCGATGGCAGTCGCAGCAAAGCCCCCGGTCTCTTGCCCCAGACAGTGTCGAGACAGTCCTGCATCAGCTCCTCGTTCATCCACCCGTTTTTTTGAGCACGGATGTGAATGCGGGCTCCCCGCTTCATTTTGGGCACTGTCTTCCTCTTGAAGATGACGAAGGGCGGGAGTTTGCGGCCATCCGCTGTCACGGCAAGCATCACCGTGCAGCGTTGTTTTTCGCAGCCAGTGGTCTTGATGGGCACAGACGAGACACCTTTCTCGCTTACTGTGGTGTTGGGCGGCATGTCGAACGTCAGTGGCGTTTCGTCAGCGTTCCCAATCTGGGACATGATGAAGTGCCCCGTTCGGCGTAATCCAATCACAAAGCGGAAAAACAACACAATTTTCTCCTCGTAGTCCTGCGGTAACCTTTGGCAAAGGGTCGTTCTCCGTCTGAGGGACAGTTGGTGGCGTCTCATGAAGCGCGTCACCCAGCCTCTGCTCGCCTTGAATGCCGCAGCAGGGATCCCTTTCTCGTGCGCGATCTTCCTTGCTTCAAACTGTAGCATCTCGCACGACACGGCAAGACAGGACGACCTCATCTGTCGAACATACTTCAACAGCTCTTCTTCCACGGCAGGAAACTTTCCTTGCTTTGGTCCCCGAAACGCCCTCCTTCCAGGTTTGGTATTTTGGAGGGAACTCTTCTGCATCTTCCAATACCGCACGTGGCTCTCGTTCACGTTGAAGTGCTTTGCGGCGGCACAGTTCCCGTTTTTCTCAGCAAACTCAATGACACTGAGTTTGAATTTCGCCGTATAGTTATTGTAGCCCATCGCTACTGTAGCAAAAGGTGACTGACTGACGGCGACGGCAAAACGTGAACACAAAGGGATGATTCTCTCGCAGCGCAAACGCAGGAAAGAAGAGGCGGCAAAGCGACACCGCGGCAGGGCTGATACGCCCCCTCACACCTCCGATGCAGAAATTAGTGCTTCCGACTCCGCGTTTGCCTGTGTGTGTGTTGTGTGCGAGTTCTCACGGCGCAAAAGAAAGGAAAGGAGGAGGAAGGCACACACTCGAGCAGTTTCGACTCCCAGCGGAAGGACGAGAGGAAGGGTGTGCATGTGTCGGGAAGGGCAGAGCCGGGGAATGTAGCCGGGTAGGGCCCCTGGATGTTCCTCCTCGCCTGCGCTCCATCACGGAGGGGCGGAGTGGAGGCGCACGCTGACACGGAGAAGGGAAGAAGTGAGAAAAGTATGAAGGGACTATTGGCGCGCAGCATCGTGTATCACTACTCTCCCATGCGCCATGCCGCCGTCCAAAGCGTGCTTGCTTGTGCGCACGTGCCAATGGGTTCTCTTGGGCGAGACCGGGAGCGCAAAATATGCGAGTAAATTTTTTTTTTCTCTAAACTTGGAAAAAAACTTAAGGGTGCGCAAATTATGCGAGTAAATACGGTAGACACACCTGCCGAACCTGTACTTTCAGTCCGCCGTTGTCGTTTTTTCTGTGCAAGTTGCTGCAATGACCTGATCTTCTCCTTGGTTTTGTGGCATAAAACATTTAATTCAAACACCACATGCCCCTCTACAGTGCTGCTTAAACGGGTCAGAAAGAACTAGCCTGAGGTAGCTCGCTCAACTACATTCCTTCCTTGAAATGTGCCTTTTTTAACTGAAGAGTGATAAAAAATTGTGGAAGATCTTAAAATTTCCAATTACAAACCACAGAAGTGATGTAATAGCTGTAATGGTGTGCTAATTGCACATTACAACTCGAATGATATCTTGCAACACAACTGAGGCACAACTACAATCGCACAGTCATGGTTCATGGTAATGGCTTTAGAAAGCAGACGCGAGTGGCACTAACAAGATGTCATAAGGACCCGGCCAGAAAGTGGCAGGTGAGTCGCCACTACTACGTCTTTTGACTGGGCGCCATTTTGCCGGGCAAGATGGCGCCCAGTCAGGACTTCTGTGTTGTATGCTCTTGTGCTTTCTACGGGAAACAAAAGTTTTTTCGCTGTGCGTTGTGCCAAAAACGTGTGCACGCGAAGTGCGTTGTGTGGCCGGACGAGGAGCTGCAGCTTTTGAAGTCTGGTGCTCGGCGATTTAGGTGCAATAGACCCTATGCGAAATTGCTTGGTGATCTAGCAACACTGATGTAAACGAGACCGTCGGCCATATTGGTACGGGCGCCGATCGGGAAGTCTCGTATTGTTTACTGTGGAAGAGTAGGTGACGGTAACGCGGTATGGCTCAAACTTGACGGTGTTTTTCGGCTCTCGACCGCGGATTGTGGACGATGGACTTGCCTGCGCTGCCGACTGTGTCTGAAGACTCATACCACTCGGGGTGCCGCGCCAAAGACCCATCCGAGCGGCAGCGGAGCAGGGCATGCCGCCTAGCTACCCAGGCGCATTGCTCGCCTTCATCGGTGCGGACAAACACGTGCGACTCACAGTAAGTAAATCCTTCTTTGTTTTTACTTGGCACGAAGTAACCGGTATGAGCATTATAGAGCACTTTGTTCACCGTTGTTTACCGCGCAAATGCGTAGCGGCGACCCTGTTGCAGTAACCCTGAAAGAGGAGAGCGACAATCGCCAGACCGTACCGCTAGTGGGTGGATTAGGTATTTTCAAATGCTGTGCATGGAATTTACGGGATGATTTTTGGCGAAGATGTTTACGGAAAGGTTGCGGCCGTATTCCGTGACGGTCGTCCGCCCGCGCGTTTGCCGCAAAGCAATCGTGCTTTGCGGAGAAGTCAACTACAAAAGCGCACATACGCCTTGAATTTTCTTTTTTTGTGTGTTTTCATTATTTATTGCGCATGTTCTGCGCAAAAATCTGTTTGTGTGTCTTTTTTCTCCTTTTTCGGCGGTGGGGTGGTTGTGGTTGTTTCTAAAGCGCATGTTTTTGGTGTGCACGAATAGATAATACAGTAAAACCTCGTTTGCTCGAACTCACTGAACTAGAAGATTTTTTTTAATTCGATGGGTCATCGGTATAGCCCGAATGTTTACCTGTTTATCTCGAAAGATTCTGGAAGTGAGTTCCAGATAATCATATTTTTGCTTGCTTAAGTTATGACGAACACGATTATGCGGGTACTGGTATCATTACCCACGCTGAGGTTTTTAAATGTTAAACTTCCTTCTCTTGAAAAATGCATTAACAAAGCATGCAGAGATACTTGCACGCTCGAACTTGACAAACAATTTTGACATCATTGCTGTTTGAGGTGTAGATTATTGATTGCCCTTGCAACAGTGTTAAGCAAGACACAAAATCTGGTCATTTTGAGTCTGTTCCTTGTGGCCACTTCTTTCTGCTCTGTCCCTTTACCATAAACTGTAGCGGACTAGGCCTGTTCTTCCCTGGGTGTTATTTACTGATATTCTCTCTGTTCTTGCAGGTTGGGCCTCATCCACGTGCTCAGCAGCTGCTTTCGCTCCCAGAAGAAAAGTGGCCGGCCCTATGTCGTGTGCCTCACCTTTGAGACGGACAGTGGGGTGATTGGGGAGGCATCGTGCGAGTACCCAGCGGGTTGCAGTGGAGCATGGAGTTACATCCTGGCTGCTGTGCACCTACGCGCCCTCTTGCAAGCCGAAGGTTTTAAGAGGCGCCACCGGAGCTTGCGTGCACTGAGGTGCCACAACAGTGGGGACGTTCGAGACAGCAGGGCATCAAGCCAGCGAGTGTCCAAAACATTGACTGGAGAAGCCCGCGATAAAATGGCCCCTCCCTTCCCTTGCCAATGCGTCTGTTCGATGCACGTCCAGTACAGGAGCAATGCGAGCAGCAACAAAGTGCCGTGCAGGCGCTTGGGAGAAAACTTGGTAGCCTTGGGAATGAGTTTTTTGCCCCAGTTGTGCTGGCCTCCCGCTCCTCCTCCTCCCCCCCCCCCCCCCCCCCAGTGACAGAAACAAGGACTGGCATGGCACCTGAAGGGTCACCTATGAGCTACCAGCAAGCATTCATGCCACATTTCGCCGTGGTCATCTCGCGAGCACGCAGAGGCTGGGCAACGTCGTGTTTACTAGACCGCGACATGCAGGGGTGCGCGGATGCTTCTGTTTGTTCCATTTATATCCACAGTTTGCTATACTGCACGCGCTATTAAATCAGCGAAGTAGTTTAATTTACTGGGTTTTTCACTGTGGATACAAAACACGCAAAAGCACTCAAGCTGATGCGCGGCGGCCTGATGCAACTGTGGCCGTTTTCTTTTTTCTTTTTGAATAAAACTTGAAAATTGTCTCAGCTACCTACATCAATGGCCACTATCATTACGTCGGAGGCATGCATGCAGCATGTGACAAACTGGAGGAGTGAGTTTGTATTTTAGTCGCAAAATTCAAAAGCGTGGAACTTCAAAAGCGTGGAACTTCAGCTACCTTTTTTCCATTTGAAGCGATATTTCCGCATTGCGTGCTCTGCGGCGCGAAGCAATACTCCGGCATTGTAGTCCATCACCAAGAGCGGTCAATGCCCGCCTTCTATGTTTTGCTAATTGGTTTCGGTTTCAAACGACCTTACCAAAATGGCGGACCTAGTTACCGAAGTCGACGTGAGATGGCGGGGCGCATTTTGCATAGGGTCTATTAGACCCGCTAATTGGTTTCGGTTTCAAACGACCTTACCAAAATGGCGGACATAGTTACCGAAGTCGACGTGAGATGGCGGGGCGCATTTTGCATAGGGTACCTAAATCGCCGAGCACCAGACTTCAAAAGCTGCAGCTCCTCGTCCGGCCACACAACGCACTTCGCGTGCACACGTTTTTGGCACAACGCACAGCGAAAAAACTTTTGTTTCCCGTAGAAAGCACAAGAGCATACAACACAGAAGTCCTGACTGGGCGCCATCTTGCCCGGCAAGATGGCGCCCAGTCAACAGACGTAGTAGTGGCGACTCACCTGCCACTTTCTGGCCGGGTCCTTATGACATCTTGTTAGTGCCACTCGCGTCTGCTTTCTAAAGCCATTACCATGAACCATGACTGTGCGATTGTAGTTGTGCCTCAGTTGTGTTGCAAGATATCATTCGAGTTGTAATGTGCAATTAGCACACCATTACAGCTATTACATCACTTCTGTGGTTTGTAATTGGAAACTTTAAGATCTTCCACAATTTTTTATCACTCTTCAGTTAAAAAAGGCACATTTCAAGGAAGGAATGTAGTTGAGCGAGCTACCTCAGGCTAGTTCTTTCTGACCCGTTTAAGCAGCACTGTAGAGGGGCATGTGGTGTTTGAATTAAATGTTTTATGCCACAAAACCAAGGAGAAGATCAGGTCATTGCAGCAACTTGCACAGAAAAAACGACAACGGCGGACTGAAAGTACAGGTTCGGGAGGTGTGTCTACCGTATTTACTCGCATAATTTGCGCACCCTTAAGTTTTTTTCCAAGTTTAGAGAAAAAAAAATTTACTCGCATATTTTGCGCTCCCGGTCTCGCCCAAGAGAACCCATTGGCACGTGCGCACAAGCAAGCACGCTTTGGACGGCGGCATGGCGCATGGGAGAGTAGTGATACACGATGCTGCGCGCCAATAGTCCCTTCATACTTTTCTCACTTCTTCCCTTCTCCGTGTCAGCGTGCGCCTCCACTCCGCCCCTCCGTGATGGAGCGCAGGCGAGGAGGAACATCCAGGGGCCCTACCCGGCTACATTCCCCGGCTCTGCTCTTCCCGACACATGCACACCCTTCCTCTCGTCCTTCCGCTGGGAGTCGAAACTGCTCGAGTGTGTGCCTTCCTCCTCCTTTCCTTTCTTTTGCGCCGTGAGAACTCGCACACAACACACACACAGGCAAACGCGGAGTCGGAAGCACTAATTTCTGCATCGGAGGTGTGAGGGGGCGTATCAGCCCTGCCGCGGTGTCGCTTTGCCGCCTCTTCTTTCCTGCGTTTGCGCTGCGAGAGAATCCTCCCTTTGTGTTCACGTTTTGCCGTCGCCGTCAGTCAGTCACCTTTTGCTACAGTAGCGATGGGCTACAATAACTATACGGCGAAATTCAAACTCAGTGTCATTGAGTTTGCTGAGAAAAACGGGAACTGTGCCGCCGCAAAGCACTTCAACGCGAACGAGAGCCACGTGCGGTATTGGAAGATGCAGAAGAGTTCCCTCCAAAATACCAAACCTGGAAGGAGGGCGTTTCGGGGACCAAAGCAAGGAAAGTTTCCTGCCGTGGAAGAAGAGCTGTTGAAGTATGTTCGACAGATGAGGTCGTCCTGTCTTGCCGTGTCGTGCGAGATGCTACAGTTTGAAGCAAGGAAGATCGCGCACGAGAAAGGGATCCCTGCTGCGGCATTCATGAGACGCCACCAACTGTCCCTCAGACGGAGAACGACCCTTTGCCAAAGGTTACCGCAGGACTACGAGGAGAAAATTGTGTTGTTTTTCCGCTTTGTGATTGGATTACGCCGAACGGGGCACTTCATCATGTCCCAGATTGGGAACGCTGACGAAACGCCACTGACGTTCGACATGCCGCCCAACACCACAGTGAGCGAGAAAGGTGTCTCGTCTGTGCCCATCAAGACCACTGGCTGCGAAAAACAACGCTGCACGGTGATGCTTGCCGTGACAGCGGATGGCCGCAAACTCCCGCCCTTCGTCATCTTCAAGAGGAAGACAGTGCCCAAAATGAAGCGGGGAGCCCGCATTCACATCCGTGCTCAAAAAAACGGGTGGATGAACGAGGAGCTGATGCAGGACTGTCTCGACACTGTCTGGGGCAAGAGACCGGGGGCTTTGCTGCGACTGCCATCGCTGTTGGTGCTCGACAGCTTCAAAGGGCATCTTGTGGAGAGTGTGAAGGAGAAGTTGTGCGACATGCGGACCCACCTGGCCGTTATTCTGGGTGGCCTAACATCTGTCCTGCAGCCCTTGGATGTGTCGGTCAACAAACCCTTCAAGGACTACGTGCGCAAGATGTACGTCGAGTGGATGGCCAGCGGACAGCACGGGCTCACTCCCACTCGGAGGATAAAGCGACCGCCACTGGTAACGGTCTGCGAGTGGATCGTGGCAGTGTGGGACGTGGTCTCACCCAGCATCGTGGAGCACAGCTTCAAACAGAGGGGGCTGTCGAATGCACTCGACGGAACTGAGAACGATGCGCTTTGGGAGGGCAGTGATGACGGCCGTGACGACGACTCGGAGTCGGATTTCTCGACGAGCGATTCCGACTAGACCACAACCAGACTGGACTTTTGTAGGTACTTTTGACCGCGTACTTTCAACTACTTTTCTGTGTACTTTTGACTGTGTACGCGTGTAAATAAACGAGTGTCGTTCGCTTTTGCTATCATACTCCATTTTCTCTTATTTGTATAGTCCGCGTTAGGACCGTTTACACACTATTTTGGACTTTTCGCAATATACCCGCATAATTTGCGCAACCCCTTTTTGAGGTCCTAAATTCGCGAAAAAAAGTGCGGAAATTACGCGAGTTAATACGGTATTACTGTATAATGCGGAATATAGATCGAGCTGGAATATAGGTCGACCTCCTGACCTTGTAGCCGAAAAATTAAAAAAAGAAAAAAAAAGAATCGGTACACAATATTGGTTTATTGAGGCTGCAACTTGTTTCATCTCAGATTACTCGTTAGGGTTGTCTGAAATGTCGTCGGAAAACTGCTTCTTGCTGGCCCACACAGCAAGTCGTCCTCGGTGCAGACCAGGGAATTGCTTATGCAGCACTTCTTAAAGGAGCCATGAAGAGAAAACAAAAGTTTGGTTCATTCGAAAGATTGCCTCACTAGAACCATACCAACACCACTTTTAACGCAAACTTCGCTCAAATAAGCTACATAATTGGGAAAAAAAGAAATGACCATGCTACCCACTAGCTCATTTCCCGCAACAGAACCTATGATGTCATACTAGAATGCTCTGCGATTGGCCGAGGCCGCCAAAGCAAACGCAAGTAAGGCAGGGCTTACCAGTTTGCATAGTGAGCTATATGACCGGTAAACATCTCCACATTCCTTTTATGACACTAAGAACAGTGGAGTAAACGGTTGAAGTTCCGATCGGACACGCAAACATGTACGCCAGTGCGTACGAAACCACCGCCGGCCCAGCTGGACATCTTCCCGTCGCTCTGGCGAATTTTCCGATTTGAGGCTCTTTGGGGCCAACGAACCGTTCTAGCACGCACAGCCGTGACCCCTCTTGGTAACTTAATCCCTTGACAGGAAGATGGCGTGATATCACCAACCAACCAACCAGAAAAGGTAAATATAGATACGGGGGGAGTAAGGAACAGCAAGCAGCGACGAGATAGTGCCACTCGTGGCAGAAGTTTCGGAATGGTGGTCGTGTTGGCTTGCTGCTGTCGTTAGGAGCTCGTTTTCAGTTTACAATCACTGAAAACTTCAGTTTGTTCGAGTACTTTACAGTGAAATTTCGTTGCTGCGTCCTGAAATGCCCTTGTAGTAGTCTACGCTCGTTACAGCGGATCTGGCAACAACAGACTTCCTGTTACAACAGACCATTTCTGTTGGCTTGCCTGGTCCCAATGCATATTAAATGAAGTCCACCCCGCTCATAACGGACCCGGCTAGAGCAGTCTATCGGCTACAACAGACTAAATTTTGGCCGAAAATGGTTTCGACTGAATGTTTATAGCGGACTTTCGCGTGGTGGGCACCCCATATGCTTTTTCTTTGTTTATTTTGGCAAAAACATTATGTCTCGTAACATTGCTGGCAGTCAGGTCATTGGCGCAGCCAAGCCAAGCCAGTGCCAGTGGCTTTTTTGTTTTTTGCGACCAGCGGCATGAGCGACAGGGTAGCTGATTTCACTGTCGGATAAATTAAGCGTAATTAACCGTGTCGAACATGAGGAAAAAAAGGCCGACATGGCAGAAGTACAGGCCTGTCTAAGCATACAGTGCGCTCTACCGTCAAGAACAAGGCCGCTGCCGATAAACACAACTCCGGTAAGATTGAAAACAGGGCTATCGAATACTCAAAGTGGTGCACCCGGAGGCGAGTCTGCCCTGGTCAGTTTTTTTTATGCAATAAAAAACTCAGGTTCAGTGAAGTTCGGTCTTCATTATTCCCATGCATGCATCGTTCTCGTTATGTTCGGTGAAAGAGGTAAGAAATGCCTCAAGTAAGGGGATTGTTTCCCATCCATTGTGTGCAATGTGTCGGTAACTGTGCGCAGTCCAACTGGTCTAACTTTCGATTTCACAGCTGTCCGTCATCACATTATTTCATTAGAGCTGTTTGAAAGGCCAGACTAAAATCGTTAAAAATGTGGAAGCTGCCTTGGGGGAACGTCAGGCAGCGATCCGATTGTTTGACGAACGGTTTCGGAAAAACCTATTTCGTCGTTACGGGATTTAAAAGAGCCTAGCTAATCCTGACGGCCACGACTGATGTTTTGTAGCTGGTTAATATTTGCGCGTAGTTATATTGTTACTTTATTGGCTCAGCTTATCATGCGTCTTTACACGCTTGACCGCATGCGCTATAGGCCTTTTCCAAATGCGGGTGCTAAGCTTTGGAAACGGTGTTTACGCGACTATTTGCCATCGAGTGAACACTGTGCAGAGGTGCTGCAGGCGTTGTGGTCTCTCTACCTCACAATATGTATAACCCTAGCATTGCACAAGGCATGCACTCATGCACACTGCGAGGAACCACCGCGGGTTCGAGCTATTTGAGCACGCTCACGATACTGAAACACCGTCGCGCCAACTTAAAGGGTTCCTGAAATACCTTCCGCCGATGGATGGATGTACATGTAACCAAATAAGACAATATATTAGCAATATCCTCCCGCAAGAAGTTTGTTAAAGCGATGTGTATTAGCTGAGAAATCGCAAATCAAAAACCGCGCCTTATCGTCGCGCCGCGTATCCTCCTCCTTTCGCTGTTGACGGCGCGAAAGCCTTCCCTCCCATGATGCTGTGCGCTTCAGCGGTGACGTACTTTCGCTATGGCGCTCCTCATACTGCCGTCTGCTACGGGCAAGCTTTGTTGACACCATGAATCTCGCACTCCGCTTAAAGGAGCCATGAAGAGAAAACACAAGTTTGGTTCATTCGAAAGATTGCCTCGTTAGAACCATAGCGACACCACTTATAACGCAAACTTCGCTCAAATAAGCTACATAATTAGGAAAAAAGGAAATGACCATGCGACCCACCAGCTCATTTTCCGCAACAGAACCTATGCCGTCACATGGGCTAAGCTCTGCGATTGGCGGAGGCCGGCAAAAGCAAACGCATGTTAGGCAGGGCTTACAGCTTGCATAGCAAGCTAAATGCCCGTGAAACATACTGCACATTCTTTTTATGACAAAGAACGGTGGAGTAAACGGTTGAAGGTCCGAACGAACTCGCAAGCGTGTGCGCCAATGCGTACGAAACTAGCGCCGCGGCCGAGCTCGACATCTCGCCGTCGCGCAGACGAATTTTCGGGTTCGAGGCTCTTCGGGGCCAACGAACCGTTCCAGCACGCACAGCCGCGACCTTGCTTCGTATCGTAATCCCTTCACAGGGGGTTGGCCGTCATATCGCCAACCAGCAAAAGTAAAAATAGAAACGAGGGGAGTAAGGAACAGCAAGAAGCGACGAGATAGTGCCAGTCGTCGCGTAAGTTTCGAATGGTGTTGGCTTGCTGCTGTCGTTACGAGCTCGTTTCCAGTTTACAACCACTGAAAACTTCAGTTTGTTCAGTTACGGCAGGGACCCTTACGTTAGCTCACTCCTGGGACATGCTGGCGCTCGTCGCCGACTTCGTCAAATCGCTCTGACCTTCGGGAAAAAAATGCCGTAAACACCGCGCATTGACGTTCGTATCTTTCTGGTCGAAGCAGAGAGCTCGCGCGAACGGCTTTCCATACACGACACCGGCCAACTGGCATAAGTGATACTGCTACTGAAATTGAACTATTATTAACCGTAATCAAAATACGGCACATACGTACCAGTCTATATTCGTCCGTCGCGACGGGGCTGACGAGGCAGCGGTGCCGACGGCTGGGCGTTCGTCTGTTGTGGCTATCGCGGAATGGTCGCTTTCCCGTCCACCGCGTATCCCACAACTCTTGCCGCTCGTGCACTTAGAAGCATTGAGCGTTTTTGTGGTGTGAGGTTGTTAAATGCAAGCCCGAGCTCCTCGGCGAGAGTTTTGTTCTCCGGATCAGGCGATTCCATGACTAGGGCTGCGGGTGCACTAGGTTTTACTAGTATTTTTAAAATGGCCGCCGTCTCGATCGACTCCCGCGTGTGGGTGCTATATGGAGTCGACATACTAAGTATCTGTTTCATGGACCGGCTCTATGACGCCATTGTACACGTCACGGAATGTTCAATTTTAGCGGGAGATTTAAAATTTTGGCTTAAATTGCCTTATTTCTCAGTGAATAAAGCATCATTTGCTTCCGGGAAAGCGCTTGGGGTACTATGAAACACCTAATCTTTCGAATAAAACAAACTTTTGTTTTCTCTTCATGGCTCCTTTAAGGCTGGAAAAGCGAACGAAAAATCTGGCCGCATTTGTGCGGAGGCCTGGCCTTGCCCTTTCGCGGTGTGCGTTGCTGCAGGGCAGCACGTGACTTTTAATCGGCGGCGAACTCGCAGCCGCTCGGGGAGGATCGTGCGCTCGGTCCCTTTCATGCACCGCGCACTGTTTATCCAAAAAGCGTCGTATAAGATGTGGCCCCGCTGGTGCCGGGTCTTATTTTGCGGTGGTGGTAATTCCGCCGGCGGCATGTGAAAAAGACATTTTAAACCGATACAGAACCCGTGCACAAAACGCTTCAATCATGTGACCAGTTAAGCTTGGGGTGACGCGTGGTGGAGAGCTGCAACATTGGCAAAACATGCTCCGGCGCGGCTCTGAGCTTTCTATTGCTGGAGCGAGCGCCGTTTCTTTGACAATCTCAAACATCGGTTGCCTTGGCAACAAGGCACCAACCGCCCCAGAAGTCAGTTACGGTTGCGTGATCCCGGTTCAGCTCGGGGCCCCACCTCGGGACATGTGGGCACTGCAGGCGTACCACTCACTCCCATTGGGAAGTGTTAGATGCGTTTGGCATTAAAGGAGGCGATGGTGTGTGTGTTGTGGACGCCTTTGTTTCGGGATGAAATGCGGCGTTGTGCTTCTGCGGGTGGATAGTGCTTCCCATGGTCTGGATTATCTTACTCGAGCGACGTACGACTCAACCTCCAATGGGGTATGTGCAGTGTGCGTGGCTAAAAGCCATCTCGGCTTGCGCGCCAGAGTTATGCTGTTCGTCCCCGCAAACCGCGCGCGAGGTGAGTGCCGAATTTACGACGGGCAGGAGGAGGCAACCTTTCGTCTGTCAATCGCGGTTCAGACTTGCAACGCATGTTGTGACGTTGTGTTCGTTCGAAACGCATCTCTGGATTGTTTTGAAGTGGAATAAAATGTATCCGTCAAACCCGGGCATTCGGCTCAGGGTGTTCTCTGCGATTGCACGAAAGAATTGCCACGGGGCTTCAACGCTTTCTTTACGGAACGTACTCAGGTAAGAGAATATCCATGTCGTGTTATGGCCGTGTTGCATCCAATACGAACGGTTGAGCGTTAGTTTACACTTGCTTCGTTTGTCGTAAAATGTCCACGCTTTCCGACACTCCGCTGGCAGATCAGCCGGCGAGCCGACGCTGAGCAGACGCCTCATCTCTTTGCCGGAAGTGCGTGAAAAAGCCGCCCAATAGCAGGATGTCTAGCTCATGACGAACATCTGGGAATCGATGACGTAGACATGTGAAGATGGCGGCGTCCAAAAACACGAAGGAAAGGGTGAGAAAAAAGCGACAAACTTTGAAACAAAAGTGTGAGCTTTCCGCTGCGCGTAAAAGAGTAATACTTGGCCCAGATAACCTTGACGACCCAATCTAACGATTGCGCTACTTCATTTAGTGTACTGAAAACGCCTTTCAGGGCCTCTTTAACACCGCCTCTGTTAGGCAGGTGGAGAAGGGGGCGACAAAGGACTATGCCGAGGGTGCGGAGGGAAGACGTTTAATTTACACCAACGTCCCAGTTACATAATTTACAGTAAAGGTACGCACTTCCCTTGAGGGGAAAGAGGCGATGGGGCGCCACGCGCAAGTGTGCGCGTCGTCGGCGCAAAGCCAGTGGGCTCTTCGGTCAGGGCAAATTGCGGGGTGCGCGCACGTTGTGCGTGCGCGCATCGCCGTG
The DNA here is from genome assembly GCF_048455015.1 of Haemaphysalis longicornis. Lineage (NCBI taxonomy): Eukaryota > Metazoa > Arthropoda > Arachnida > Ixodida > Ixodidae > Haemaphysalis > Haemaphysalis longicornis. The sequence continues at coordinate 160,756,212 of NW_027526422.1, forward strand.
CTTGCGAGATCGGCTCGCAGCAGCGAGGGAGACGGGGCCCATTCGCTCACAGGCGCGTACCGCACGGCGTGATCGTCGAGTGGTAGGTACGGCCTTACTATATGCAAACGTAGGGGCAACAGGAGCAGCCTTAGGCACGGGCCGCGGCCGGAAGGGCTGGTGGGCTTTCGCCGGTGCAACAGAGTTGCAGCCGGCTGATAAAGAAAGCGCCACATACCTTCGGCGTCCTCGAAGCGTCTCCCCGAACGGACCTCCGCGCAGGGCGCGCGTTCGCGTCCCGGCGAGAGTGGGGTTCGGGAATCGTTCAATCGGACCAATGAGATGAGGTTCGCTCCAACACCAGGGCGGAGCGGCCGCTGCGTGACAGTGTTTTATCGCCGCAACGGTCGCTGCAGCCTTCACCTCAGGCAGGAGTTTGAGAATACGGCGTGTCTCTACACAGTGGCGCCGAGACCAGCCGGCATTTCGGGGAGAGAGGGGAAAAGCGCCGTGCAAAGGCACACACCTAGCGATCGCGCAATGGCTGGGGCGCCAGGATCCCCACACTCCCCTCTCTTTAAATGCGATCCCCACACTCCCCTCTCCTTAAATGCCATCGCCGGTCTGAGAAGAGTTGACCGGCCATCGCCCAGGCATGCAAAAGACGGCGAAGAGTAGAAAGGAATGCATGCACAGGGCAGTCTCAGTCCCCAGCCCATACAAAAGATTTACAAACTACACAACCAACGCTACCCCCCTCCAGCACAAATGATACATACAGGAAAACTACACGCGACACTGAGATACATAATGCATAGTAATCGGTTTCACATGCATGCACGAAATGAAACTATTGAATTATAAAATTACAATGAACGCGACACTATATTAAAAACAATAATGGTAATAATATATACATGCAGGGCGATACTATGGTACATATGGTTACAAAAAAAGGAGCACACACTACAACTAGAAAGGAATTATGGGCAAGACAGCAGACACAGGCATGCTACAACTGCGCTGAGCTACGAAAACAATATTTACACCAAATTCAGGAGATGCGTTCCGGGGGGCTTGTGCAAACTTCGGCTGTTGTCAATCAGGGAGGGAAGATGGTGGGCACCCGTGCCGGAACGACGTCACCGTTGCGTCGAAATAGCAGCTCCGCGAAGGGGGTACCAGCCAGGATGACATGCGGCTTGAGCAGCCAGCCGGCAGTTATGATGACTACGATGGCGCTGCCCAGGTGCAGACCTCGCGTGGCCCTCGATGGGTGCCCCGCCAAGGGGCGACGAGCGGCGCTGGTGGTGGCTGTTGCCCAGCGTGAGTCATGCAGCTGCTGGATGACAGCCGTGGTGCCGATGACACATGGTGCGGTTCCGATACGACACCACATTGTCCGCATCTGGTGAGGGCACCTCTTCCGCAGCTCGCAACTGGCCGCAGGTCGCGCTCTCGTCGGTGCAGGGCAGTATACGTTCGCCTGCCGCAGGCGCACAGGGGGTACATGTCGTTAAACCCCCAGAGTCAGCGCAGCTGTTTCGGGCCTGGTCAAGTTCCAGAATCGGGCACCTGCGCCCCCCCCCCCCCACCTCACCGAGTAGACACCACGTGACGGCGGGTGCACCGGACGAAGCAAAAACCACTCGCGGAAGGCAACTTGGGTTGAAGGAAGCCGTCCGACGCACACACCAAACGTACTCACGAACGCCCCCACAACACGCCCTGGTCACAGTGTTTGTGCCACCGTGGCCAAGTTCCTTCACCACAACGCGGTGCGGCCCACTCGCAGCGTCCGCCCGGCCCGCGTTTTCCAGGAAAACGCCGCCTCCCGTTGGCATTGAGTATATGGTCACCCAAAGTCTGGCCTGCTCTCCCAACTTCACACAGTTCACGCAACGGCCTCCGACACACGCTGCTCGCCTGAACACAGGGGCAGTGGACGGCCGAAATTCCAAACTTTCAAAACAAGCCCATTACTTCTCGAACCCCGCGCGCGGGGTTCTCGACATCCCGCGCGCAGGGGGATGTCCTCTAAGAGCGACCGAGCCTCCACCCCCTCACTTTCGCTCTACAGCCAACACCGTATGCCTCCGAAAGAGCAACTCCAAAAGAATGCTAGCCCTTCTCGCTATTTCAAAGCAAATAAAAGAACCACTTCGTCCTACATGCATAGACTAAAGATGGTTCCTGCACCCAAACAAATAACTAAGAAAAAACAGAAAAGAAACACTACTTTACATCGTGCCACACAAAAAAGATACCACTTAACGCCTTCAACAAGGCCATATGGAACCCTGTAACTAAGCAAAAAAATGCCTTCACGCTACACGCTATGGTACAAAAGGTCAACACAATTCCAACCTGCAGTGCGATAAACCGAGCGCACAAAACAATCACCCAGACAAACGGGTACTAAATACACCATTCGCCCACAGCAGGCATAAAACGGAACAACGCCCTGTAACATGCACACTCTTACAAACCGAACAAAAGGAGAAATTATTTGCTTAGAACTTGCTGGAGGGTAGCGGAAACTGACCACACTCAATGGGCTGGGGCGGCCAGGGCGATGACAGTGGCCCAGACTGAAAGAAGTGAAGTCAGGCTGAGACTGAAAGAAGTGAAGTCAGCACGGGCGGAAAAAGTACCTGCCGTTTAGTGTCCTATGATTACTGAGGTGACCTCTTAGTGACGTTATATTGATGAGCTGGCCGAGAGAAGCCTGGATAAGCGTGGGTGCCTTGTCATCCTCGTGCAGAGGAGCCACTGTGCTCTAGCGCCAAGTAGTCAGCCTGTGACACTCTGCTTGCTTCTCGGCAAAAGGTCTCTTAAAGTCGTAAGCGACTACCTTCCAAGGACGCACACTGTCAATTGGTTTCACAACTCCAGGCGGCTTTCCACCGCGCGCCCTCACCGTTTGACAGACATGGCAGGATCGGCAACAGCGAAAATGTCTCGCTTCGTGCCAGGCCAGGTTACGGAGCGACTCAGTTTGCGAAAAACTTTGGAGCCGCCTACATGAGTGGCCAATGATTCGTCATAAGCGTAGCCCACCAGTGCACACCTCAGACGTAGGGGATTAACATACTGAATGGGCTAATTGCCCAATTATCGGTGGCTACGTACTTCAACGCGAGTCCTTCACCGTCCAGCAGAAATGAGTCCCCTGGGGCGTCGGCGACACACGCTGACTTCAGCCCCCCTCCCGCGCCTGCTACAAGACGAGTAGCATCTCGGCGCACGCCCGCAGCAAGACAAGCTACGTCTCGGCGTCTAAAAAAAATCAAACTAAAAAAAACTGTCTCCCACAGACCGTCGCAAATCCGGCGACAAAACGGGTCATTCTGCTGGCCGGCTACTAGACGGGGCATTCCTTCCCCCGGGTTTTACAGCCGAGGCCCGTCCGCTTTGCGGCGGCATGGAGTTTGCAAAAAGCGCCTGCCCCTCTCTGCGGGGTGTCCCTTTCTCAACTCTGGGCCCTCTTCCTCCACTGAACGGCTGTGTCAATTTTGCCTCCTTTACGGGCGCACGCTTTTGCGTCGCCGGCTTAAGTCACACTTGGACAATGAATCTCGGTGGATTACGAAGCACGAGATAGCTCTTCAACTACCACGGTCGTGCTCTACTCTCATGGGCCGGGCACAAGCATTAATCTCGCGTCCACTATTCCGAGTGGCGGCGGTAGCCTTTCACCCGGAATACGTATAGCGCCGCTCCAGTTGGGCGTGGTTGCCCCGTCGCACCGGCCCATGGGGCGGCGTTAACGAGGGGTGCACGCACACTTGCTAACGGAGGGGCAGTCGCCTCGTCCCCGTAGCAGCTACCGCTAGCGGATGGTGGTCCCGCGGCCAAGCGGTGCATAAGGATTAAAACTGATTCAGGTTGCGTACTCAGCTTAAAGGAGTACTGACACCAAATTTTGATACCTAAAAAATGATATACTTGGCTTCAGTAGTTTGTACAGATGCCTCACAGAAATGTTTGCAGCGATCCGAGGCCGGAATCACATCTAAAATCCATTTTGATTGTCCAGGCCGCGAGCTTCCACAAATCGGCAGCACTAGCGCAATCGCTTTCGGCGTGACGAAACATTGGCCTGCATGTCTGGCCGGTTCAGGGTGACGTCATATAGTCGTTTTCAGAACCGGAAACGATATCCTGCGCTGCTGTTGTCGGTGGTATTCGTTTGGGCAGGAGACGTGGGCGTAGCTGTGTGAGCAATGCTTGTAAACGTTGCGTGTTCGACGTCTTTGCTCTTCAGTTCGTTGCCGGCGCATAGTTTTCGGCTCTGGTGCCGAAAACTGCGCGATGTCGACGGGCACCGCGGCGACGGGGCGGTGCGCGTCGCCGAGCTCGCCCAAGTTGTGCTATGGCAAGGTCGCGGTATGCGAAGTACTGCTCGTGGAAGCCTGTCCCAGCAAATCGACGACGACGCCAAGATGCATTATTTTCCACGCGACGACATGCAGCGCTAAACGTGGACTGAGTTCGTGCGCGCCGGCGGCCGCAAGAACTGTCGCTCATGCCAGCGGGCTCGGGGTTGCACGGGTCACATTGGGTGGTGGAAACTTAGTATCGTGGCGACTATTTGATCGCTGGTATCTGTACAACTGCGAATGGCAATCGCTTACACAACTTTTCACCACACTATCATCCCATTTTTCGCATATGAAGCTTTATTTTGGTAATAATTTCCGTTCCAGCGATCGGCGACCAAGACATCTGCCGCGACCTGTTTTGATTCTAGCGCGCAGGTGGCGCCATCTTTCGGCTGCTCGCCGCACCGTGGTGCCGGCAGTGCTGTGTCGGAGCGCCGAACCTCCGCTTCCGGTCAGCGTAGGCTTACCATCGCGGCAAATATCTGAACGCCACTTTTAATTTCAGCGCTGATAACAACTCCTAGCACAATTTTCAACACACTAACATCTACTTTCTCGCATGTGGAGCTTCTTTTTCGTGATCAGATTGATTAGAAGAGTGGCGACAAGCTGTTTGTATCACGGTCTGCGCCGGTTCGAGCCGCAGTGACATTAAAAAACGGACGACGGCGAAGACATCGCCGGCCTGATCGCCTGGCCAAATAAAGTTGTTCTGTCTGTCGGGTGGCAGTGACTCATCCGACTCTGACGATTCCGACGACATGTCGACTGCGCGGGCGAGTCGCGGACCATGTGAAATCGTAGCAGACGATGCGGCGAACGCATGGAGGAAATAAAAACGTCCCTGACGTCACGGGTGAGACCGTTACGTAAGGCTGGCCCGCTTGCAGGCTGGCCTTCGAACGGCCATTTTCCCGCGCGGCGACCAAACTTGAAATTTGTTGCAATAAACGTCCTATAATTAATTCTGTGTTGGCGGTTTACGGCTCTCGGTTCGATTTTCGTAATTACTGGGCCAAACGGTATTCTTTACAGCATAAAAACTGAAAGCGAGAAATTTCGTGTCAGTACTCCTTTAATGAGCGGCCAAAGGCTAATCAGCCAATGGCCCCACGTTCCCACGTTGGGCGCCAGTTGTTAGTCTCTCTACCTCACAATATGCATAACCCTAGCATTGCACAAGGCATGCACTCATGCACACTGCGAGGAACCACCGCGGGTTCGAGCTATTTGAGCACGCTCACGATACTAAAACGCCGTCGCGCCATTTTAACACCGCCTCTGTTAGGCAGGTGGAGAAGGGGGTGACAAAGGAATATGCCGAGGGTGCGGAGGGAAGACGTTTAATTTACACCAACGTCCCAGTTACATAATTTACAGTACAGGTACGCACTTCCCTTGAGGTGAAAGAGGCGATGGGGCTCCACGCGCAAGTGTGCGCGTCGTCGGCGCAAAGCCAGTGGGCTCTTCAGTCAGGGCAAATTCCGAGGTGCGTGCACGTTGTGCGCGCGCGCATCGCCGTGCTGGCCAGATCGGCTCGCAGCAGCGAGAGAGACCGGGCCCATTCACTCACAGGCGCGTACCGCACGGCGTGATCGTCGAGTGGTAGGTACGGCCTTACTATATGCAAGCGTAGGGGCAACAGGAGCAGCCTTAGGCACGCGGGCCACAGCCGGAAGGTCTGGTGGGGTTTCGCCGCCTCAACAGAGTTGCAGCCGGCTGGTAAAGAAAGCGTCACATACCTTCAGCCAACGCCTTCGGTGTCCTAGAAGCGTCTCCCCGAACGGACCCCCGCGCAGGGCGTGCGTTCGCGTCCCGGGGAGAGTGGGGTTCGGGAATCGTTCAATCTGGCCAATGAGGTGAGGTTCGCTCCAACACCAGGGCGGAGCGCCCGTTGCGTGACAGTGTTTTATCGCCGCAACGGTCGCTGCAGCCTTCACCTCACGCAGGACTTTGAGAAGACGGCGTGTCTCTACACAGTGGCGCCGAGACGAGCCTGCATTTCGGGGAGAGAGAGGGGAAAAGCGGCGTGCAGCGGCACACACCTAGCGATCACGCAATTGCTCGGGCGCCAGGATCCCCACAGCGTGTAGAAAGAACTATGCATATGCAATATGTACTATGCATATGCAATATCGTTCAAAGTGCCCACTTTTGAGCTCATACCCCTCCTTCATACCCTTGTCGGATACTGCATACTTCGGCTACAACGGACGTTTTTTTTTTTTTTTCAGATTCAGAGGGTCCGTTGTAACGGGCGTAGACTGTACGGGCAAATCGTCGAGGGAGTGCGACATCCCCGCCGGTGAAGAGATCTCCTTTTATGCGCTGCCCAACGAACGACAAACCTCGGCGAAACAAGTGGCTACGTTTTGTGACAAACGGAGGAGAAAGGGAGCTAAAGGAAGTACAAGTGTGCTCGCTTCATTTCCGACGAAGTGATTACGGCAGGGACCCTTACGTTAGCTCACACCTGGGAAATGCCGTTTCTCCTCGCCTACTGCTCAAATCACCGTCAAAGCGCCCTGAGCTTGGAAAAAAATACCATACACACCGTACATTGATGCTCGTATCTTTCTCGTCGGATCAGAGAGCTCGCGCGAACGGCTCTCCATGCACGACACCGGCATAAGCGATACTGCTACTAAAAGTGAACCATTACTAACCATAATAAAAATACGGCACATACGTACCAGTCTGTATTCGTCCGTTCGTGACGGGGCTGACAAGGCAGCGGTGCGGGCGGCTGGGCATTCGTTCGTCTGTTGTAAGTATCGCGGAGTGGTCGCTTTCCGGTCCATCCGTGTATCCCACAACTCGTGCCGCTCGTGCACTTAGAAGCATTGAGAGTTCAAGTGGTGTGAGGTTGTTCAATGCAAGCCCGAGCTCCTCGGCGAAAGCTTTATTGTCCGGATCGTGCGATTCCATGACTAGGGCTGTGGGTGTACTATGTTCTACTAGTATTTTTAAAATGGCCGCTGTCTCGGTTTCGGCACGAGTTCCGGTGCCTGTTTGATTCCCGCGTGTGGGTGCTATATGCAGTCGACATACTAAGTATCTGTTTCATGTACCGACTCGTATGACGCCATTGTTCACGTCACGTAATGTACAATTTAGCGGCAGTTTTGAAAATTTGGATTAAATTGCCTTATTTCTCAGTGAATAAAGCATCCTTTGCTTCCGGGAAAGCACTTGGGGTACTATGAAACACCTAAGCTTTCGAATAAAACAAACTTTTGTTTTGTCTTCATGGCTCCTTAAACACTCACGAGACCATCTCATCGTGAAGCGAGCGCAAAGCATAGCAGCATTTCTTAAACACTCGGAAAACCATCTCATCGTGAAACGAGTGCAAAGCATGGGACAATCGTGTGCGCACCGTACTGAGAGCCACTGTGTGCAGGAGGCTAGAAAGCATCTCAGGGTATCCATTCACGGAGATGTGACACGGCACTTGCAGACAAAAGTCGCCACTTTGTACACAAGCACAAGTCCACATAGCAGCTCTCATGAAACGACGTCTTACGAGTATTGCATACAAAGAACTGCCCCTTCAGCTAACGCCAGCAGCGTACAGTAGATGGCCTTCAGTGACACCACACTGGCGCAAGCCAGACACATCATAGAAAACTTCCAAATTTTTGTTTAAATGCTGCTGTAAACAGGCACCAAGTGCTTAAACCTAATTTGAGCAAGAAGAAAATGTACGCACACATTCACTGAGAGCGAGAGAAGCAACAAAACAAAGATTGTGGCGCGCCCGAGTTGTTGAAGAAAAACCACCGGTAGTATAAAAAAATTACAATATGCATTTTGTAGGGAAACATTTCAAAAACACGCCCTAGGAAAAATGTCGACTTGCGCGGAGCAGTTTGTCAGATATAAAAAAAATGTTTGCACGTGTTGTGCTCGTGCCATGCGGTAAAAACCCAACCTCGATTTCAAAATGTGCAATTTTGGGCGGTTCCATGAAAGAAATCTGGCGGTTTGACATTACCAGAGGCAGCAATTTGCCCCCACGTAACATAAAAACATCTTGTCAATGCCCGACTTGGCACTTCTGGCCAGCAGAGTATTTGGGGCAAGCGCGTGATGTAGAAAAACATGCATGAAGTTAAAAATGAAACGAAGTTGATGCTTGTTGACGCTCACCGTCAAAAAACGAAAAATTCATAGCGCATAAAAAACAAGGACAGAGAAGAGGAGAGACACCACGGAGCGCACTTTCAACTCTTTGAGTTGAAAGTGCGCTCCGTGGTGTCTCTCCTCTTCTCTGTCCTTGTTTTTTATGCGCTATGAATTTTTCGTCAAAGCATCACCAACTAGCCCAGAAATCTGTACTCGTGCTCACCGTCAGTTATGATGTTCTCACTCGCTAATGTAGCCTTGCTTGCAGCAATGAGGTGCAATGCGCTAGAATCGTGCCCTGCAAACTGTTGCTGTTGTGCGATAAAAACAAATCCGCACTACCAGCCTCCTCTGCTGCAGCGCGACCTAAAATGTTTGAAAAGAAACAGTACAACACGGATTGGAGACTCCGTCCGAATAGACGGTTCAACTGAGGAACAACACTACGCTCTGAAGATAGCCTCTTATGGAAACGAAACTGGCAGGCGGTGTGTAAGGGGGTTTGAAGCACTCTCCTCGTCGAAACTGATATCTGGTTACTGGGTGTTACCTTTTGACTTGCTTGGGAAGTTCTCATCACAGAAATCGGGTTAGGGTGGTGTGAAAACAGGAAGGGCAGGCTTTTTTCGAGGATCAGTTCGCTGAAGTTCGCTGAAGTAGGCTTGAAGTTGCGTAACTGCATAGTAGCGCCAAACATGAATTTCGCCATGCAGAAATGAAAACGGAACGGTTGTAAACTGTTTGTGAATGGTCATGTGGGAAGTAGAACTACAACACTCCTTAGAGCAAAGTACGCAAATGCAATAAAACTGCCTAAACAGGCACTGCGTGATATTTTCTGCCGATTTCAAGGAGTATTACTGTAAGAGTGCAGCCCTGACGACGGCAAATCAGCTTCTGATTCACCATTATTCTGAAAACCAAACGCTGATGCAAGAGTAATTACCAGTGGCACGCAATCTTCTTCAGTAGCGTTCACCACGCCCCTTTTCCACACCCGGGTAATGCCAATGCATGTCAAAAATCACATTTTCATTGCAAAAATCAAAACAAAACGGATTTTGAAAGGGAATATTCTGAGCTAACTCCAGATTGTTCCAGAAACGGCTGGAACGCTGTGAAAAGGAGCTCCAAAGGTATATTTGAAATTGAATGACTTTGAATAGGTGCAGTAACGAAAGAGTTGAGTCACTGTCGGTCACTTAAGATGGAGGCGTCACTGTGGTAATAAAAGAACAGGTTAAGCCAGCAAGGAATTTAATGGCTGGAATGACCTTTATCTGTTTATTTTGTTTTAGGTACCAAGTTGGCATCACACCAAGTTAACGTACCAAACAGGAGGCAGGCCGGTCCGGGGAAGCGAAGTCAAAGGTCATGAAAGCTGCCGCAGAGCTTGAGACATTCAAGAAGAAATGGAGCAATGTGAGTTGCAGGCATTTATAAGTCGTGTGGTGGACTGTATGCGTCTGTTCTGGGACTTATACCCCCCACCCCCCCTGGAAGGATGTCGACACCCCCCCGCCTCTGCCCCCCCCCCCAAAAAAAAAAGATTCCACAACCATGAGCAGCACACTCAAGGGCATACACAATATGGGGGGTTGTCGTTTTCCGACACCCCCTCAAAATCAAAATTCTGGATAAACCCCTGCGTCTGTTAATGTGACTCAAAGTACTAGACCCAATAAGTATTCTTTAATCTGATTAGCCTGTACTGTATTAATCTGACTTATCATGACCTACTTATCATGAACCTGACTTGCCCGTATGTTCTTACGGAAAAATCTGGCATATGCGTCTGTGTATCGGGCACATGCGTCATGTAACTTGAAATTCCACTTGCTTTGTGCCCCAGTCATTTGGCCCTAACTTGCTTTCCCTTGGTGTAGAATTGCTACTTAGGGTGTTCTACTCCGCATAGTAATGAGCAATTCTTGCCATTTTTAGCAAACTGCATACAAATTAAAGTATCCCTTTTCACAATGTAACATGCCACACTGATAATGGAAAAGACAAAAGCAGCTGGTACTGTCATTTTTTGGGATATATTACAAGACACTACATTGATAAGAACAGCTTTTGAAGAATCTCAGAGCGGAATGTCAAAGGGCAAGACAAGCACACTTAAGTTCAGCTTTATACCATAATTACATGGTATAAAGATGGTGTACCCTTGCGACTGAAGATCTTCTTTCCCTTCTTCCTCTGTCACCTCCGCGTGCCGTCACGCCGAGGTTCCCATTCTTATTGCATGCGCTATCTCCCGCACACGGGCTGCAATATCAAACCAGATTACAGTTCGGAAACACAGCAACAATTGTACTCATACAATTGTTAGCCCAAGCCAGGAAGTCCAAGAGGCAGTGCATTCTTTCCTGTGAGAGACTAATCAGTCTTTTTTGGTGGTAATGATGGTGATGAGGGTAAATTACTGGAAGCTATCATTTTTAAGTACGGCGGCCTCTGCACTAAAAAAATGCAGACACGTCTGGTAGGTTGTTAAAATCAAAGGAACATTTTAAAGGTGATGATGATGATTTCTATTGGTTTCCCCTTTGTAGCGGGGCGATGACATGTCATCTCACCGAAAAGGGCTAATATACCTATGTTTTACACTCTTTGTTTAATACTAGCGCTGCTCAGGGCAGGCACAAAAAGCTTATTAAGCACAAAATACTTTTTTTTTCTGTTACAGGTGGTAACTGTCCTAGGCAATATTCCCCTCTCTGTTTTCGTCCACCAGCATTCTAATCTTCTTTTCGTCGCCTCGACAGCCTTGAAGTTAACCTCCTCTGTGCTACCCTTAAATCCTAGGGCTTCTGGAAGCCGAATATTTCCTTCATGTAGATTTGGATGGATACCCTCGCATTGTATCGCTTTGTGCCGCATAGTTTTTCTTTCTTTTCCGCAGATCGCACATACCCCATCACTTTGTGCATACTTGCCCACAAAGCTCTTAGTTCACAAGCAGTCTGTCCTAGCCTCAATAAGCAAAATGCTTCCCTTAGAATTATCATAGAAATGTTCCTTTCTGATGTCCAATTTCTCAGCCCTGTACATCTCTAACGATTTAGATTCCATTTTTTTCTCTCCACTTGTTCGTTTCAATCTGCTTTGCCTCTTTCTTGGTTACCTTGGCTGTTTTTGATTCTCCACTGTTCTTTCCGTATTTCATAGTTAGCCTTCTAGTCATCCGCAAAACCACTGCGTGTCCACGGTTTTCAAGTATAGGTACGTAAAAACCTTAGCTGTCCACCTATGTCGATCCACTGCTCTCAACCTCATCTCAAAGCATATTTTACTTTGTGCTCCTCCAACTTAAAACGACGCCCAGCCTATATCTCTTTGTACTGCTTCGTTAGTTGTTTTTTTATGCGCGCCTAAGGCCAAACGTCCTACCGTTCTCTGGTTCATTTGAAGGCCTGATACACATCTGATTTTAACCAGAGTACAGCATTCGCAAACGCGAGACCCGGAACCATTACTTCTTTCCACATTCCTCTTACTACTTCATATTTGTTATACCCCCACAGAGCTCTATGCTTCATTATAGCTGCGTTTCGCTTTCCCTTGCCCTGAAGTTGCTCCTCGTGAGTTCTTAAGTAGTTCCCCCCTTCATTTATCCACACTCCCAAATATTTATATTCCTTCCCTCTAGGTAATTCGTCTTGCTGGATAGGGACTACGTCAGTGGTAGCATCATTGAAAACCATTGTTCCTGATTTTTCTGCACTAAAATTTAACCCGTGGTCGGTGGCTTCCGGGCCGCTAATATTTATTAGCCGTTGCATACCGGTCTCGTTATCAGCTAAAAGAACAATGTCGCCTGCGTATAACATTCCCAGAATACGCTGTTGTACTACTTCGCCTTGCAGCATATGGGTTGGGTGGAACCCTACTTGACTTTCTTCCAGTTCCTTTTCTAGCCCTACCATGTAAAGCATAAACAGTATTGGGCTCAGAGGGCATCCCTGTTTAAGTCCCCTATGGGTGTTGACCTACTGGGCGCATTTCTGTCCTTCCCATGTAAGGTGCACTCTATTGCCTTTATAGATCGCCATAAGGAACTGTATTAACTCGTCATCTAATCCTTGGAGTTTCAGCATTCTCCACTGCCGTTCTCTGTTTACGTTGTCATATGCTCCCTTAATGTCCAAAAACGTAATTCATAATGGTCTATTCTGTGCTTTCGCAATTTCAATGCATTGCGTTATCACGAACAAACTGTCATCCAGTCGCCCGTCTTGTCTAAATCCATTCTGCAGTTCCCCAAGTATTTCATTTTCTTCCATCCATGCTTGAACTTCTGATTTTATAGCCTGCATGACGAATCTATACACCACTGACGTTACTGTGAGTGGTCTGTATGAATCAATACTGGCTTTGTCTCCTCTGCCGTTATATATGAAATTCATCCTACTTTCTAGCCAGCCCTCTGGTACATGTTTGGTTTCTATCACCTTATCTATTGCCCTCATAAACGATTACTTACTTTTAGGTCCAAGCAGGTTTATCAGTTGCACTGGTATTCCGTCTGGTCCCACTGCTGTCTGGGGGGAAACCTTTTGCTCTGCTTTTTTCCAATCAAGGTTGCTCGAACTCATTTCCCTTTCCATAGTCTTCTGTGGCCCTGATGTTATTGGTGCAGGCCCCTCTATCACTATTGCCCTAAACTTCTCGCTAATCACTCGATGAATATGCGCTAACGCAAGCTCTCCTCTAAATGTTTCCCCTCCTCATCAATCAATTAAAAGGTATATCCGCTTTTTTGGCCTTATCTTTTATGTAGCATTTCATGGTCATCCTCAAGTCTACAAAATAGGTCTACTGCATGCATTTTCACAATGTTTTATTGAAGTGTGAAATTAATATTTTATTGGTAATGGTTTTGGTAATCACTAGGAGTGTGCGAATATCAATTTTTTCGAATACGAATCATATACGAATATCTAGCGTCGAATATCGAATGGAATATCGAATTATCAAGGAGGGACGTGGTTTTCGAAATCTTTTTTCGAAATCAATCTTCGTGGATTTAGATGAAAATTAACCCAGCAACTTGAAATGCTTGTGTGATAATACCATAAAAATCATTCTAATATTTCGAAAACTTTATCTGAAAAAATTCCTGCCTTTTCACCGTGTAGCTAGCTTGAGCGGCCTATTAATCGTGATAGAAAACTTGTTCAAAGTGTTTTGCATTCCCAAATGAATGGACGAGGATGTGTAAGTCTTAAATGTTTTATTAGAACACTTTTTTTCGTCTTCAGTTTTTTAGAGGTGAGTGATGAACGGGCATATGGCATATAGACCATGAACGACTATTTGTAAAAAAAAATTCACAAAACGTAACATGTAAATCTGAGTGTCACGACCTGAACTATTCATCAGGGAATGTAACGAAAAGAAGGGAATCAAAAATAGACGTAGCGGTCGCAAGAAATCACTGGAACAAGAGACGTAGGTGGCAAAAAAAAACGTTTTTGAGAAAAATTCTTCCAAAGTTGCAGCATAGATTTCAATCAAATGTCGCTCGGATTGCAGCCTTTCGTGTCCTTTTGAACACGGGGCTTCTGGAATGCCTTTCCTTGAAATTGAAGTACCTTTTGCAGCCCTTTTCTTTCTATAAAACACCAATTTCAGCTACTCTGTGAAGGGTATTCATAGCCCAAACCAAACGGGGGAGGGGCGGGAGATGGCTATTAATGGAGAGTAGGTTAGCTGGTTGCTTGTGTTGCATTGGACAACTTCCTTCTGGAGTGTTGTGCCATGGCAACAAGCGACGCCCTTTTTCTTTAGTTAAATTTTAAAACTGCGTTTTCACTTCTTTTACGCTTTAAAACCTTGTTTGGAGCAGCAGATTACATGCAGGTGTTCATTGCCAAAAGTGTACATACGACAAGGATACAAATGAGGTAATTTGAAGCTTGGTATAATATTCTGCATACCTCCAACTTCAATGCACACACATTTTCGCTTTTTCAACTTCCCATTAAAAGTATTTTGCGTGAAATTGCCTGGTATGATCCAGTTCATGATTGCTTTATCATTTCGTTCTTATTGTGCTGCTTGATCGACATAGTTGGTCGACGCAAATGACATGAAAAAATATATGAGGACTGGGATGATAGCTTCTCAGATGAATTTTTTATTTATTGTCTGGCAATTTACGCTGGGACTGCAGTTATATGGGTTAATATCATAATTTGTGTTTGTTTTTTATTGCGTGAGTTGTAATTATAGCAATATTTAAGAAGTGGTCCGCTGGGATAATTACGGGTCACCGTAAATCAGAAAATGACACGCGCAAGCGAGATATCCTTTTAACTAAAAAGGGGTTAACCCAGTGGTTAGCTCAGTTGCCCCAATGACGGTTTTTCATAGAATTATTCCCACAACGTTCTATTAAGCGCACCACCTTTCACCTGGTTAGGTCAAGACAGGAGTTGTATCAAATTAACACAAATTTAATTCACAAGTATGCTGATGGTACAATTACACGCACATAAAACAAATGCAAAAAATAGATCAGAAAATATATTGAAATATATGAAATATATTACTGAAATATGAAATATACCACGTCTACTATATGAAATATACCACGTCTACTATAGAGGTAAAGGTTTACGAACGCTAGCATGGAGGTTCAAATAAACGGAACTGGAACAAAATACACATTTTGTTTTCATTTCCGATAGCCCAGAAAATGAAATGTAACGCGGGTATTCATCATGCACGAAGTCAACAAAGGTAAAGGTTTAGGAATAATGCTAACATGGAGGTTTAAATTGACATTTTTGGCCAACGCAATTTCATAACTCGCCCTCGATCATTAGCGACGGCTAAGTTTAAGGTGTTGCTCCCACCTTCGCATATAATCAAAGAACTTGATTAAACGTTTTATATAGAAATGAATCCGTGTCACAATGTGTACAGAACCCAACCAAATTTTCTGTCAAGGTCTCACGTGCTGGTCGCAACCAACGCCGTTAAGGTGTTTGCTGTGAATAAGGGCTGCGGCACATCCATAACGCTGTCATGGTCGAGCTCCTTGTTGCTGGAGCAACTGGTAAAAACGTCCTAGAGATCGCTAATAAACTTTCAAAAATGCACGGAAGGATTCAGAAGCCCCCCCCCCCCCCAAAATACAAGAGGTAGTAAACACAGCGGCATCTTCCCCTGGCATGCAGGATTGGTCATGCAGACTTGTCATTCGTTTTCATTACACACTTCTTTACCAAGTGCCTGCAATACGCGACATAGTAGGTTAATAAAATAAGAAAGCCCATTAACGACAGTACAAGCACCAACGGCAGGGGTAGCCTGAAGAAGGCTCTTGGTATTTTCGTTCCAAATGAGAACGTAAAAAACGTTAAACTTTTCGCAGCCTATATAGAATGTGCGCCCGCCGCTTTTGCTTCATGCGGAGAGTCAGGAAGGGGAAGGAAAAAAACATTCCTGGTGCCTATCCGTCAAATTAATCTCTTGTTAACTCGAACTCTGCTATCTCAAAATATCTTCTCGAAACTTTTTCTCACAGTGTGTTTACCTCCCATAGGCGCTACGCATTTGCCCGCTTTATCTCGAAACGTTTTTTTTCGGAGGGCCACGGATGTCTCGAAATACTAGTCAGAGAGGACAAAAGGCAAAGTCCGCTGCAGGCAGCTGATAAGGTCCCCGTTCGTATGATTACTCCCACTGCTCGCCGAACGCGGTCGTGAAGTGCAAGTTTACGCGGACTACGCGTCCCCGTTACCGGAATGCTGTCAAGCGCGTACATCATTGAGGTAGCTGTGGACGACGCAGCTGATCATACGGACGAGGAGGAGCCTCCAGAAGTGCGTGCGTACAACGGCAGAAACAACATCCATGCTGCGTCTGCTTTGTAACAATTATGTAGCGGTTGCGACCACCAATTCATACGATGCATTGAGAAGCTCGGGTACGCTTTTCTGGGGTGCAGATGCGAACGCGAAACAGCCGAGTGCAACACAGGTCTTCTGCAATAATAAAAGTTTATTTTTTCTGCGAATTATGTTGCCTTTATTACGAAATCTCCCCTGTGCAATAGTTCTTTTGTTAGCAACACTAGCTGTTATTTCAGGGACCTGGCTACAAATTTTCTGCATTTGACTTTACTCGAAACTCTGCGCTTATCTCAAAATGTTCAGATAATTTTACGACTTTGAGTTAACGAGCGGTTACGGTATAGCAATTTTCTGAAAACGTAATTGTTAACAATTAACGTTTTCAGAAAACGCATAAAAAAGTAGAAAGCATCATTCCAGCGGAGTCATAACGTTTCTGCGTCTACTTTCTAAATCAGCTGACCAAAGGCGCAGGTTCGATTCCCGGCCGCGGCGGGACCGCTTTTGTGATGGCGGATAAAAGCGAAAAACGCCCGTGTCTTCGAGGTTTCGGCGCACGTTAAAGATCCCCAAGTGCTTATTATTAATCCGAAGCCCCCCAGTACCGCTTGCCTCATCGCCTGTGTAGCGCCGGCGTGTTAAACTTTATAATCCAAAATAAATCAGCTTCGCAAGCGCAAAACACCGCAGCGAGCAACGCAAATACTGCCGCGCGCAGGCTGGGAGCTGGTGCCGGCTGTTCAGTTGTCGACGGCAGCAGCGCCGCCGCTATACCGGTTGTATTTTCTGCGCGAAAGTCGACCCGGCGGAGAGGCCGCCGCTCGGGCCACTCTAAAACTTCTAGTACACTGTAACGAAATGAATAATGATAGGAGTAATCCTCAGGGACACAATGCTAGCCACCTGGATGAGATAACAAACTAGACTAGAAGCTAACGAGCTTCTACTTCCAAAAAAGAAACGGACTTGGGCTGGCCATGTCGTGAGACGAACTGACAACTGGTGGACAATTAGGGTAACAGAGTAGATACCAAGAGATTGGTCTAGAAAGGAAAGGCCAATAACACAATGGAGGAATGAAATACGGAAATTCGGTGGCCAACAGTGTACTCGAGCAGCGCAGGTATTCAAGGCACAATAGCGCAGGTGAGGTGGCTAGCCACCTTAGCGCAGGACAGGAGCTTTTGGAAATCAATGATAGATGCCTTCGTCCTGCAGTGGGCCTTAGCAGGTGTTGTTGACGATGATAACTATGATGATGGTGATGTTTTGTATATTTTGCTATTTTTTATTTTTAGGGTTTTGAACAAATATGATTGGTTACGTTATTCATCACAAATAAATTCGTTAACACCGCCCATTATGCATTTTTGTGCAAAGGCAGAGCGGTATACGGTTGGTGGGTTGTCAGGAATTTTTATTGCCCTTTCCTCGTTCTTTTCTGAGCTTTTATAATTTGGTTTGTTTGTTTGGTGTAGATGTGTGACATACATTTTTCTTTTATGACCTTTATACCTTTTTGCGCTTTTTGTATTACTTGTCTTTTCAAAATTTCTATAAACCCGTTATCATCATTTACGATAATATTACGAATCTTAATTTGTTAACTGCGCCAGTTATGCATTTTTGTGCAAATACTGAGCGTTAGGCGGTTGGGGTGGGGGAGCGGTGTACTCGGAAGGCACGCGATGCGACGGATTGAAATAAATGCCCTGGCGATACTGGCCGACTGTAAGCGATGCACACATCCATTGATGCCAATCCACACTTGCTTAAATTCAAGTTTAATTTAGGTGTGCGGCATCGCGGGGTTTTCAGAAACACATTGACGGGAGAATATTTGCCTGTGCATTCTTGCTGCACATAAAATTTAACTCTAAGGGCTTCCTCCTTTTTGTCCTGATGGCCTAGAGTTGCACTGTTTCCAGGTAAAAAAGCCTGAACAAATATCGTCTCC
Organism: Haemaphysalis longicornis; assembly: GCF_048455015.1. Classification (NCBI taxonomy): domain Eukaryota; kingdom Metazoa; phylum Arthropoda; class Arachnida; order Ixodida; family Ixodidae; genus Haemaphysalis; species Haemaphysalis longicornis. Next base: position 160,774,529 of record NW_027526422.1, read on the forward strand.
CTTTTCCCGTTGGGACGTTTTGTTCGTTTAACGGTTGCTATAATTGACACGCTTCGCCAAATGTCCTTGTTATCCTGCTTATACGTTATTAGCCGACATGTGCTTTGCTACCTACGCAAGGGCTACTTCGGCAGTTTAACGTCTTGAGCAATGGAAGACCGCCCTGATCGGCGGACAAATGCAATTTCACGAAGCCGCCAACCAGTTGGCGGAGACCACCGTCAGAGTGCACGGGTTCCTGATCGTCGTCGAACGTTGGAGGTGGCCTGTCGCTCCCTCTCGTTTCTGGAATGATTGTAAGTGTTATTTTTTAAGACGGTAGCCTTTCTTGAGATACTTAACGCGGAAACCGATTGGCCGTCTGCCTGTATGTATCCTTGTCTGTGTTTCCCTCGATTCAACAATTCGGCAGAAAGGTAAAAAAACTCTGGTACGACAAGTTTATAGTATATCCACTCATCTTTCCGAACCACTAAAACCAGAAACATACTTTATGCTGGTCAATATCATTGAGCAAAAATAAAACATTCGCGATGTTTTACGAAAAATATCAGTGCACAACTCGCAGAGTTATTTTAATTGTAAATAGAAGTGGGCTTGATATTTGGTATGGCAAACGCACTGAAATCAATATGTGGACCCAAAAGTACAAAAATAGCGCGCCTGAACTTGGATATTGTGGCCCTGCTCAAAGTTCATTAGTAACAAATTAGTTCAGTAGTGGGAGCGATCAGTCGAATTATGCAAAATCAAATTCACCCTTGCAAGCCTACTCACTGCTTATTGTGGGAAGATGAAAAATGATGGTAGAAGCACGAGAGGAAGGCGGAGGAGAGAAGAGTGACAGTTAAGGTAAAGAGGCGGAGAACGAATCGTCTTTCACTGATTTTAGCGCCCAAGCGAGACAATACGCGGTTATTTGTCTCTGCCATGCTGAAATTTCCCCTGGATACAGAGTACATATCACCAATTTGCGTTCCTACGGTTAACACCACAAACATTTTCATATGATCGTCATTGGTCAGCTTGCACCCTCGATCTTAGAAATTCGTAGGTCCAACGCTTATTCGCTACACCAGAGGACCCTGGTTAAAACCCCCGCCAGCGCACAGTCGAGATGCTCTACATTCTAATTCAGTTACTCTGTTTGGAAAGGCTTCGTTCGCTAATGGGGCCACGCATCGAGCATCTGTAGCTTTGGTGTTTATCCTTTGAATAGTAGGGAAATTTGTGTGCCTTACGTCGGTCAGTTTGTCGGTTGTGAACACCACATTTTCGGCCAGTATAGTTACCTAAGGGTTTCACACGAATAACCTCCCTAGCACAAGACAGTTTTACATAACCGAAGTGCAAAAAATAACCCTTTTCCGCGACGATGAATTTCGTGCACCCTGAATCAAAGCCAAAATACAAAATCAACACTCCCGAAGTTCAAAGTCCAAACTGCCCGAGGTAAAAGCGACAGTTTAATTTAAATCAGCCGAAGTCCGAAGTCAACGTCCGATACCGCACCACCGAAGTAGAAGACGAGGCACTCGAGTTCTAGAGACAGAGCTCAGTAGTTCAGTGTAAAGAAGAATTTGAGCAGAGTTTAAAAACCACGGAGCGACCACACGCGAGCATTGCATGTTCAGCACTAGCATAGCAGTCATGCTAAACACACCCCCAAAAGGTTCGCTTGGACACTGGGTAAAGTTTTAGAGTGGGGAGGTGAGTAACACGGTCCTGTAGCACAGGTCGCAAAGATGTTGAGCACTGTTAAAGAATACGAACTATGCCTGAACTGCGGAGGATTGCGAGGAAGGCTTTTGTCGCACATAGAACCGTCTTTACACATGAGCAGGGGCCAAGGACATCAAGCAACGTAATACGCGACTGGGTAGCTTACTCAATGTCCCTTTCAAAAACAGTCTGGGTGCGGTATATCGTCTACACACACACGACATGGTGAATATATTGTGGACAGTCGCCATCTTGACAAAGGTGTGAGCTGGTCTGCTGAAGCTTGAAATGGAAAAGGTGTGTGTAGGCGCCGTTGATGCGTATGTCGTGTATTGCTTCTGCGTCGTGTTTCTTGAGGCCAGGGGGCAACCTGAAAGTGCATTTTGGGTCTATGTGTTAGAGCGGAGTATAGCGGCTTGGTGAACAGTCCGATATGGAAAGCTGGACCGTCCGCGCAACACGAAATTCATGTGCAGCCGCATCTTTTTTTGGAGAACGGTATGGCTGCAGTAGGCACTTCGGGATTGTGGGCTCAGGAAGCTGGAGCGTCTGCTGCTCAGAATTACCGATGTACCACAGTGCGGCGGTATCCACTGATGTTCGATGAAATGGTGAGCACTGAAGGCATGGTAATATAAAAATTGAATGTCCCAGACTTGCTTTTCAGCAGGAAAAGAAGGAAGGCATTAAGCGCCGCGCGGAAATCTGTTAAAATAGCCCATCGGCTGGGTGACCGCGTGGTGATGTACTGAAGAGCGGCACGGAGTGCGGTTAGCTCTGCCACTGTCGATGACGTCCGGTGATCTCTTAGTGTTTCAGTGACCTTAGTGCGTGCACGAAAGGGAAATACAAACACCAATCGTGGAAGATTCTTCCGTATGTATATAGTTACTGCCTCCGTATTTAATGTGTTAAAGCTGTAGAGTGTAAAACGTAAAAGCTGGGGCGGGAATATTTGCCCTTCGCGGGACTCCTGGCACGGCTGTGCGAACAGTTATGGGCGGGAGCAAACATAGCTCATACGAAGGCGGAGATAGTATCTCGTAATGGAGCGGTAAAAAGTCCTGCAGATCTGAAACGGAGGTCTCAGCCAACGGACCGTGGTGTTGTATCGTCGCAAAAGGCAAATGCGCGCGACGCAGCCCCTGTTTACGCAGCGCTATCGGCATCAAGTGCCCACATTCAATGATGTTACCACGGTGGATGTCATTTTTGGTACGCCGATACACACGCAAAGTATGCGCGCCTGCATGTTTTCCACAGCCTTGAGATTTTCGGCTGAGAGGGGAACAAGGCTGCAGGAAGGCTTCAGATTAGCATACCATCGCAGAGCGCCGCAGAGACGAAGAAGCGAGTAAACCCTGAAGCCACCAGTGTTGTTAGGAATCATTCGGAAGGCCGTGAAAAATGATGAGAACTTTTCTTTCAAACTGCGAATATGCGGTGTCTATGTCAACAATCTGTCAAACGTGACTCCGAGAAATTTGTGACTTGCGACTTGTGGTATTGGGATCCCTATTGCAGTGTGCTCGTACCGCGTAACGTTTCGCTTCTTGAAAGCGATGGCAGCTAATGTTGTAGCGGAGATTTCGAGTCCATGCACCGCGGAGAACTCTTTGACCGAATCTATCCCCCGCTGACGCTTCGCACATGTAGAGCACACGCCTATTGCACCCAGAGCACCGTATGCAATTATTATCGGCTAAATCGCGACAGGTCGTGGGAAACATTTTTCAGTGCCGATGAGGGACCCAAAGTACAAAGCTATAGTCAAACACTGCCTAGAGAACGTATTTTCTCGTTCACTTCCTCATCATCAGCAGCATCATTATCACTAACCATGTGTAATGCCACAGTATTTTTTGCGTATTACGTCAGATCCGTTAGGTGTGCAAAAACATCCAATTGTCATGGTATGTGGGGTATGAATGATGTACCCTGCGGTAAACCCATTCTGTAAAGTTGGCGCGCCTGTAGTGTGTTTTAGTCCATCGATCCCATCCGGGAGATATAGAGAGCTTCGCTTCAAAATTGCTCAATGGAATTCGGTATTGTGCATTTGTTACAACTGAGTTCCTCAAACGAGGAGCTGCAATTTATCGTGCTGGGTAGCAGAGAGGTGATCCCCTGCTATATCGCCACCTTCTGAACGGACGTGCAGCGTGGCACAGGGATTCCACACTTTCTTTTGGGAGCGATTGCCCTATGGCAGAAGAGAAAGTACGGAGGTGTACACTCTGCGTAATTTCGTCTCTACCAGGCAGGCGTTTCTGAAGACCCACTAGACACGCTGTTGATTAATTGCGCATAAAATCCGAAAAACAAGCAGGACTGAACTGCCGAGTCACCATATCGCTGTTAGCACTGCGGGCTTATACTTTACAGAATACAGCAAATGCCAGGAAACCTTTTCGCGTTTAGTTTGCAACTATGGCGTAGAGTCTATAATCGGTCGATACGTGATTAGTAACCCCTCTGTTTTGTGTCATGGCTGTCAGCTAGAATCAGAAGGGGACATTGCCCAATCAGGCGTTATAAGGTGCCAAAGCCACGGGCATAGCCAGTATGTGAAGAAGAAAAGGTACAACCGGCCCCATCGGGCTCGCACCACCGCTAGCGAACGCGCGAGGGTGAGTGCTAGACCTGAAGGGGCTGGCTAAGTCCGTTTCGCCGCTTGTGGGCGAAATAGGGCCCGGGGGGCCTGCTAAAGACTCGTACGCCGTTCTTCAGCCTCGCCAGCGTCTCGCCAGCCGGGGGGTCAGTCCGTGTTTGGGAGAAACAGGACCCGGGGTGCCGACTAAAGACTCGTACGCCGTTCTTCAGCCTCGCCAGCGTCTCGCCAGCCGGGGGGGCCAGTCCGTGTTTGGGAGAAACAGGACCCGGGGTGCCGACTAAAGACTCGTACGCCCTTCTGCCTCGGCAGCGTCTCTGGTGCAATGGACAATCCGAGGCGGCCTATTGGTGAGTGTTCCCCCCTGTACCTCTTCTGTCTGAGTTAGAAAAAAAATGGGTCAGGTTCCCTGGGAGAAGCACTCAATGAGCAGTCGGGGTTAAGGGCAGTATTGAGCTGTGTTACGCAGTTGGGTGGGGTGGTACAATCGGCACCATCATCACACGGCCGCTGCGCTCCAGTTTTCCGCAAGGTAGCCTAATTTGTAGGTGTGAATCTTGATACATCACACATGTTGCCGCTCGATTAATCACCTTCCAGCAATGCATATGCGTATGGTACAATAGCCCACTTTAAAGGGAGCGCAGAGCAATGTATGGTTCGCCTTTTAGAACGGAACCTCGATTACTGTGCGTACAAACTCAGAAAGCGCCTTGTTCCTCGCAGTGTCGATACTGGCTTCAAGCTGAGCCCTTGTAGAGTTATTGCCTCCCGAGTTTGCCGAGTGAAAGCATATAATCGCTCGTCATGATTTCAAGGACTTGTAGAGAGTGCAAGAAGATGCGTGGCATAAGAAAATTATGCCAGGGGGTTTTCGCTGCATCCAAGTGCACTTCGCGTTCACGCTTATAACTCACACTGCATCTATGATTTGTCGCGCGAGAGATATGTTTGCGCGTTCACTGCGCGCTCTCGCCGCGAAAAGAGACAGATCATGCACTTGGTTTAGGCGTGTACGAGCACGGCAATTTTTTTTCTGAAGAATTCGCACCTAGGACTTTTGCAAATTTCTTTCCTTTTGTTTTGTTGACCCACTTAAACTCAGCGGCTCCTCGAATGCCGTGTGCAGCATACCCCTTTTCTGTACAGTTGTCTCACCGTTTTGAATTCAGCCGTTTATCTTCGCTGCGCAATTCTTTTAACCTTTAATAACGTGCGAGGCACCAACTTTATCAACTAATAGTGTACTATAATCCTCGCTTATGTTGCCAGACTTTTATTAAACGCTCTCAATGGTTCCTTCGGGGCTATGAACTGGGAAATTTGAAACATATTCTTCATGCGTGCCATTAGACAAATGTTACAAGCGAAATATTGCAAGAGAATTGAAGAAAACACGCTTTCTTCAATTCTCTTGTAATATTTGTCTTGATTGTAGTCTCGAGGTACTGTGATGCTTACACGGCTTTGAAAGATGCGTATCTGGTTGTTTCTGTCCTGACCATTAAGCGGACGCAGTTCTTTGTAAACTAAGGGCCACGACCATATTTGTGACTACGCCGCCAGAGGTACACAAGCTGAATAACGGTCTGGTTTTACCGGCAGATCACAGGTTTTGTAGAGCTCTCGCATTTTTTTCCACGACAAACCATGCCTTCGTTACTGAAAAATAATTAATGTTTTCATTTCTCGCTCCTCTTCGTCATATATTTTCGTAACCTGAATATAAAAAAAAACGTCAGAAAACGACGAGAGCCAGCCTAGACTTCCCTCGAACGTAGAGCTGTCCTTGAGTTCGCGCTGGCTTTCGTTTTGCTGCAGTGATCGGAAGGGTAGCTTAATGCTATCTCTAAATGCGGCGCCAAGGCAATTACTGTGATCAAACTCTAGTCATCTGCGCGGCCTTAGCAAACGTTTATCGAGCGGTGTTGTAGGGTAAAATCTTTAGCAGTTTCACGCGCAATAGGACACTAACGCAGTGGCTGACTGCCGCGTCCTGACAGGGCAGCCAGTTGCCCTAATACTGCGACTTTGGCCGCTAGCTAAAGTGGCGATATTTGGTCCAGTGGTCAGCAGATCCTCAAATCTTTCACGTTACCCTGCCTACACCTTTCGACTTAACTTGTACCGCAACCGGAGCAATCCAACAGAATATAAACTAGGCCTATACTGCCTGTGGTGAGGTATGGGCCTGCGATAAACTTCAACCGCCCCTTGAGAGGTGCCGTTGAGGGGAAGTCAAGGCCTGTAACTTTTGAGTGAGAGGCGTCATGGTTTGTCGACCTGTTTGGGTTTTTGAGGGCTGGGCTGGAACTGCCGTCGAAGTGATCTTAAAAATCTGCGCACTTGATTATCCGCCTGGGCACCATAATCTGCAAATACAAAATTTATTATAATGTACGCCAAGCTCCCAGCTGAAATTTCCCCTGGCAAACATCGAGTGCGTAAGCAACTACGTCCGTATGTACACTCCATATCCCGTAGGGGCCCGTTCGTGGTTTGGGCACATTCGCCAGCAAAAACCTACCTAGAGCAGATAAAAAACACCGCAAGAGAAATAACAAAGAAAACTTACCTCAAAGGGCAAAAGAACCGTATCAGCATCAGCGTTATAAACGTTATTGCCGTAACCAAAGAACAAAAGATGGCGCAGCTTGCGTTACTGGTGTGAGACCCGAGAAACAGCAGAGCTGGCCGCCCCTGTCCCTTCGTCGGTGACCCGGCTGGTGCACCTCACTTGGATTTGAGAACTTGCCCCTCAAAGGTCTCCTTGACGGGCAGGCCCGGATCGCTTTGACCGCAGCCTTTCAGGTCTTTCCCAAAGTGGACTCAGTGAGCCCGCGCTAGAACCGGCGGAAACAGGCTTCGCGAACTCGGCGTCTTTTCTCCACACTTCCGGCACGAACAAATGTGAACAAGCGTGTAGAAGAGCACACGAGATCGCGCCTCAGATGTTAGGCAGAGCGTCTCGAAGGTCGAGGTGGCCGACGCCGGGAGCTCCTCACGAGGCGCACGCTCGCGTGCGCTTGGTATTTGTTCTTGGTATTTTTTTTTTTTTGCGAGCTTCTCACTTGGCCTGCAGGCGCTCATCAGAAGGCGCACGCTCACATGCACTCAGTCTTTTTTCGCTTTTTTTTTCTGTTAACGCTATACGGTGGCAGTAGAAGCTTAGACAGCTCTGGTGTTTAAAAAGCGTAATAATTCCCATGGAACGTAAGCTATCCAGGGGAAAAGTTTGTTCGAGGTCTATCCCACTCCTCAGACTTCCAACTTTGCTTTTTCAAATCTGTGAGCAGAACGGGTATGTCGTGGAAGCCGTGTTCCGCGAAATGCAACAGAATAATTGTACTGTTGCAAAACGAGTGGGAGGGAGGCGATAGCCTCACATGTAACCCCAAACTTATGTTAGCTGTTATTGTTCCACTCCTTGCAATGAAATCTCTGAAAGCAGCGTAAGTAAGATGAAGTTGGAAGACCTAATTGGAAGACATAAAAAGCTGAATCTGAAAGAGTTAAAACATTGCTCTAGTTTCGAATAGAGTAAAAATCAAGTAGGCGCGACATTTCAAGCTGTGACATCTTACAGTGGCATAATTTATATTCTTGAAATAGTCACAACGGGTAGGTTCAGCCACATAAACAAATATTTGGAGAGTGTCCGGTGAGGCCCTGATTTAACAGTACAACAACGGATATAAAATACCTGAGAAAGCAGTAAACACGTTATTTTCCGCCAAGTCTATATTTGACGTATTAGGTATTGTTTGAAACAAGGAAACATCATTGTGGAAGGATTGGTAAACCTTTCATGTATGAGCCTAGTTTGCGTAATATGGAATTTTCGTGTGAACATTCGAGCCTTTAAGGGAAAATTGCATAGCTATAACGATACTCCCCTCCGCTACCAAGGTATCCTAATCCTGCACAGCGTCAGTACAGAAAAGCCGACAGTGCATGCTTTTCCCCGAAGCCATCTATCTCGCAACAGCTTTGTAGTTTAATTCAGAACTTTTTTACTGTTTATAGGCGATGATGAGGTTGGTGCAAGACCATTGAGGGAAAATAGAGCCAAGAAAGATTTTTAAGATTCTAATGGAACAATAGACACTGACGAAGTTCCTACGCCATTAGAAAACGAAATGCTCCAGAAATTTGAAGATACTTTGTCTAGCACTTCAAGTCGCAGCCGATATCACATTTCAGCCCAGTTCACTTCTTTACGGCTGTAATTTCGAATAACCCGGCTGGGATTTTCACCGTGCCTGTTAGGACAAACTCTCGAGTATCATGAGTAGCTTTGGTAAGCTAACACAAGGGGACATACGAATGGGCTGAACACTTCTCTTAGAAATCCGTAAAGCACGAAAATAGCGCCTAATACTGATTTGCCACATTAGGGGTGAGTAAGAGAAAACTTTGTAAAACAGCTTCGAGTCATTCCTATGGGACCTATATACAAAAACGCCTGTTCATATGAGCAGGAGCCATTAAAAAAACTAAGAATTTCCGCAAAAAGGTATTTCGTGACTGTTCACACTGTGGCCTCTACCTCACAATGTGCACCACCCTAGCATTGCACAAGGCATGCACTCATGCACACTGCGAGGAACCACCGCGGGTTCGTGCTATTTCAGAACGCTCACGAAACTGAGACGCCATCGCGCCAGCGGAACACCGCCTCTGTTGGGCAGGTGGAGTAATTGGCGACAAAGGAATATGCCCAGTGTACGTCAGAAGAAGGCGTTTATTCGCGCCAACCCCTTCAGTTAAACTCAGCACCCCCGTGGGTGAAAAGGGGCGATGGATAATCTGGCGCCACGCGCAAGTGTGCGCGTCATCGGCGCGCTGAACCGGTGGGCTCAGTAATAAGGGCAAACTCTGGGGGGCTGGCCGATGGGCTCGCAATAGAAAGACACTGTCCTTCCGTTCACAGGCACGTACCGCACGGCGCGATCGTCGAGTGTCAGGTACGGCTAATATGTGGGCGAAGGGACTAAGGATCAACCTAAGGCACGGGCCGGCAGCCGGAAGGGCTTGCGGGCTTAGAGCCGGCGCAAAAGAGCTGCGACCGGGCGGTGAGGGAAATCGTTACGCACCCTAGGCTGTCTTCCTGAGCGTCTCCCCGAACGGGCCCCTGCGCAGGGCGCGCGTTCGCGTCCCGGCGAGAGTGCGGTTCGGGAATCGTTCAAACGGGCCAATGAGGTGAGGTTAGCTCCAACACCAGGGCAGAGCGCCCGCTGCGTGACAGTGTTTTATCGCCGCAATGGTCGCTGCAGCTTTCACTCCAGGCAGGAGTTTGAGAAGACAGCTCGGCTCTACACAGTGGCGCCGAGACGAGCCGGCATAGGGAGGCAAAGCTAAGGTTTGCCAGGTGAGGGCAGCGCTGATTGTATCGCGAAGCGGCGTCCTTTTCATTTTGGGGGAGTGAGGGGCTTTTCCGCCGCCCTTTGTACGTGCTGGCTTAAATGGCTCGTGGAGGCGGGGGTCGCTTTGTTCGCATACCGGAGTAGGGGGGACGGGTACTTCGAGTGGTCGGGGAAGGGGGAAATGGATCCGGGAGAGCGACAGCGTGCACAGCGAGCTAGCTGCACGTGCGGTTGTAACACGGACCGCGCGGGCTGGCGGGCGTCTACCTCGGATCGGGTGCGCGGGGCGCAAGAGCAGACGCTCCCGCAGTCGTTTCGCGATGTCTAAGGTGGTAAAACTGAAAGCCAAGCAAACCCCTCATATTGTTGCATGGTCAGCTGCCACGACATTAACCAGAAGGCGAAAGAAAACAATCCATCCGTTAAATTCTACGTATTCCCGGCGAAAGCAGGCCAAAAGAAAGACGGTAAGCATGGATCACTGTGGTTCGAAAGGTAAAATAAGTTAGCCCATTTTTGTTTGTATGTGTGCACTTTCAGTTTACATTTCCCGGTTTTGAAAATGCGAACTAGTGTTCTAACGAGTCCTCCCTTCTACTATTTTTTTTTAAATGCGTGCTGCCAATGATCGTTTTCCGCTATAATAAATGAAATTCGGAGTTGTTTAGCTGGTGCCGTTCGATATCGTCCATATATGGCACAATAGGTTCATATTTTGCATGGGTGGAAAAGAAAAATAGTTTCTATTAATTTGACTGGCTCTTGTAGCTCCGTTCATTCTTGTTATTAGAATTTGTGTTCTCGACGGGACTACGTGTTGTTCGTTTTTATTTTTTGGTTTCTCCCACATTTACAAATACTGGTAGTTAAAAGAGTTATACACCCAATTCTGCGTCTTAATTGTAATTAAAAGTTATACACCACAAGCTGTTCTGTTGTTTCCGCGAACTGTCACTCTAACCCATAGTAGTACTCCAAGCGGGTGACAAACATTGCGAACAAAAATTCCATCAGGGACAACTGAAATGGAAATGCGACACCCCTTAATTAGCCGGAGCCTTTTTAATGCATTTTTATAATATGCAGCTGATTGTTTCAAGAGTAAGAAATAACCTATTAACCATAATCAATCAAGTTTATCTTTCATTTCTTGCAAGCCTCAGTGTTGCTGCAGTCCATAAAATCCGAATGTCCGAAGCGCGAACACGCGAAGGAAGTAACAAACAAGAAAAAACTACGCTGCGACAAGCTGAACAGCTGTCGCCTTGCAGACGAAAAGACCGCAGCCGCCGAACTACGCGCTTCCCCCTTGAAATCGTCGGGGCAGTCTGCCGGTCGAGCGGCGGGTAGCAGACGGCGCGTCTGTAGCAGACATGACAAACGCGACAAAAAATGAACTCACTATATACTCTACGTTTAAACCGAATGTTTTGGACATGTGCTGATGCGTACGGTTTCATAAGTCAAAAGAAAATTTTTCTGCCTGCACTGCCTCCCCACCTCGTACCTATTCCAAAGTGCAAGATGGAGTATCCTGGGCGGATCGTGTACGTTCTCATGGCACCTCGAGCACCAGCACTGCCGATGGAGTGCCTCCCCCAGCTAGCGCTACAGCTGGTCCCCCACCTTCACTTTCGCCAACAGGTGATTCGATTCTGCAAACCGTACTAACCCAGCTTGATAGCCTTCGTTCTGAACTCCATCTGCTTCGTGAAGAGAATGCGCAGCTCAAGGCTGAAATTGCAGCATACCGCCAAGGGTCCCATACCGTGCCCGTCCAAACAGCTCCCTCTAGCACAACAGCGCCAGCAACATCAGCTATCGGTAATCAACCCCCCCCAACTGTATCCCCGACTACACATGCGAAGTCGGCCCTCCGTAACCCCCTACCCCCGATGCCGAAGCAACGGAAGAGCCGTAGTACTAGCGTCAAGCGTACCGCTACCTCGCAACGGGGTACTGAAACGAACGATATTATGCAAGTGCTGAAATTTATTCGCGCAGACATACAGCAAGAACGTCGCGCTGGGTTGGATGATATGGACAAGCTCCGGACCTTCACACAACAGTATGCTTAGCAAACTACGGCTATGATGAACTTCATCCAAACCCTTCCCGGTGTTCCAAATGAAGCGGACCCACCGCCAAGAAAGATTACTCCCCGCAGTACCCTTGGACAATGAAGCGGTCTCTCTGCGTGTTGCAGTGGAACTGTCGCAGTTTTAATCAATCGGCTCCCATTCTTTCAAGTCGAGTAGCGCAAATTCTGCCTGTTCTAATCCTTCTTCAAGAAACCAGATCCATGCCAAAAATTAGAGGCTACACAACTTATTCGGAACCATCAATAACTCACCAAGGCAGTCTCATCTCCCACCCAACCATCAGTGGTGGAACAAGCGGCTGTCTTAGTGCGGTCAGACCTTGGTTGCTGCAAGGTGTCCGTTCCGGGCCAATGCTCCAAGGATCACGAAGTGGTCATAGTGCAAGTGCGCCTACCTGATGGGAAACCACTCCTCGCGGCGTCTGTGTATTACCGCCCAGTCACCGTCTCTGTGAAATCTGTTAACTATAATTGGTTACGCCACCTTGTCTTGCAGTATCCCCACACCCCAATTGTCATCGGCGGGGACTTTAATGCGAAAAGCACTACGTGGGGATACGACTCTACGGATGGTCGAGGCTCGTGCCTTGAGGCGGCGATTGACGATTGCGGCTTCTCTCTTCTTAATGACCCCACGTAAGCCACCCGTGTGGGTCTTCCTCGACGGGAGAAAAACACTTCGCCTGACCTAACCATTGCCACTACAGGAGTGATTCGCACGTGGAGCCCCTATACTACCACTTGGGGTAGTGATCATTATCCTATTCTTCTCACTCTCCGAGGCAAGCGCTTCCGCACTCGACAATATCTTTCGCACATTGATTGGCAAACCTTTCGAACCGCCCTCCGTGTCCCTCAGAATGCAACCTTACCGCAGTTCACTGCTGCCATACACTCTGCGAAAGCACACGCTACAGAGGAAATCTTATGTGACTCTGCAACACCCGCACTGGACGCTCATCTTACCAACCTGTGGAAGCGCGTGCAAACCCTCACTATTCGCTATCTAACCAACGGCAAACGTCACCGAGACCTGATTCGTATTCGTCGTCAGTACCAAATCATCCGACAATACCAGCACTCCCTTTCCAACGAGCATTGGCATAGTCTTTGTGTTAAGCTCGGTAAAGAACGAGGCCTTTCCAGGCTGTGGAGCACGTTTCGGGGCTTGTCGGGCAAGCGCAAGGGAAAACCTACTCTATTCGCTTCCCTCACTCTCCGGGACCCACCAGCGGACGTAGAACATCGCCTGATAACGACTTTTTTCCCACGTGCCTC
>NW_027526422.1:160787629-160843706 GCF_048455015.1 Haemaphysalis longicornis
GTGATCCGGTTCAACGTCGCCGAGAGCAACATGATGTTCCGGACCAACGACGCCACGGGCGCCATCACCCGAGAGCAGCTCGAGAAGGGCGGCAAGAAGTTCCTGGACGACGTGCTGAACCGTGACCTGGCCTTCGGGCGGGGCGTGCCCAACACGGTGCAGTACTGGCAGGAGCGACGCAAGGAACTCTTCGCCATGATCCGGCAGCTGGGCAAGCCGCACGCGTTCCTGACCATGTCCGCGTCCGAGGTGCACCGGGAGCGCCTGCTCGAGACCCTGGAGCGCCTGCGGGTCGGGCCCGACGGCACGCCTCGCCCGGTGTCCAAGATGATGTCCTGGGAGCGGGTGGAACTCGTCAACAACGACCCCGTGACGTGCGCCATCTACACGAACCGCATATTCGACGTAATCCTCAACATACTCCGGGACCGCAACTCCTCGCCGTTCCGGCCGTATGTGATGCGGGATTACTTTAGGCGGGTCGAATTTCAACAACGCGGCAGCGCGCACGTTCACGTGATCCTGTGGCTGGAAGACGCGCCCGAGGACGAGGACCTGAGCGGGACCATGCCCAAGACGCTCGAGATGGTGGACGCGCTCCTGACGCTGGACGCGACTCTGATCAGGCGCCCGCGCACGCAGACCCACCAGCACACGCACAAGTTCTACAAGCGGGGCCGCACAAAGTGCCGCCACGGCAGGCCCTTCATGCCCAGCGACTCGACCAAGATCATGGTGCCGTTCCCGCCGGCCTCGGACGCGGAAGACGCGGAGAGCGCGCGGGAACGGGAGCGCAGGAATGTCCTCAAGGCAAAGTTCGAGGAGATGCACGACGCCCTGAAGCGTGGAGACTACGACGACCTCGATTCGTTCCTGAACACCTTCGGCGTGCGCTCGGAGGACGAGTACATGAACGTTCTGCGCGCGGGCGTGCCGCGTCCGTGCGTCCTGCACCGCAGGACTCCGGCCGAGAAGTTCGTCAACGCCTTCAACCCCTGGAGAGGCCGGGTCCTCGACTACAACATGGACCTTCAGATAATCCTCGATCATTATGCCTGTGCGTCTTACGTAGTAGATTATGTCAACAAGTCGGACCGAGGCATGTCGAACCTCAAACGCACCGTGGCCGAGATCCTCAAGGAGAACCCCAACGACGACTACGAGGCCGTGATCCGCAAGCTCCGCGTGGACATGCTCAAGGGAGTCGAGATGTCGGCCCAGGAGGCGGCCTGGTTCTTGCTCCGGCAGGACATGTCCCGTAAGAGCAGGGACGTGGTCTACGTACCCACCTGCTTTCCGGAGGAGAGGGTCCGCGTGCGAAAGACGCGCGAGGAGTTCGACAAACTCCCCCCCGGATCCACCGACGTATGGAAGCTCAACGTCGTGCAGAAGTACGAAGCCAGGGCGTCTGAACTGGAGGACGTGTGCCTCGCCCACTTTGCCAGCAAGTACCGGCCGGCGCAGGGGCGAGGACGCTACGTCCTCCGGGACAGACAGGTAGTCATACGCTACCGTAACTACAGTCCTGGCAACGACGTTGAGTCTTACATGCGAGAGCAGGTGCTGCTGTACGTGCCCTTTCGGAGCGAGGGGGTCGACTTGCTGGACGGCAACAAGTTCCTAAAGTTGTACGAATAGCACAGGGACGCTATAGAGAGCAAGAGAGTACAACCCGGCGAACGACGATGTGGTCGTTCAAGAGTTAGTCGAGCAACATTACGCGGAGATGTTGCGCATGAGGAGAGAGCGGGAAGTTGAAGAGGAAGAAGAAGAACGACGACGGAGAGAAGAAGAAGACAACGATTCGACACCGAAGGTGACGGCCGTCTCCTCCGCCGCCTCCACCTCCGAGCAAGCCGGGGCGGGAACGGACGCCGACGTCCTTCCCAACGACCACCTACTCCGCTTGATAAAGGAGACGGTCACGCCGTGCGCCGCAGTTCGCAAGCGACGGGGAGTAATAGACCGACAAGAGTACCTCTGGATGATGCGCAGCACCAACCCCGAGCAGTACGAGCTGCTGCGCGAGATCCTGCATCGCCAGACCACTCCCGGCCAGCCTCCGCTGCGAGTCTTCTTCACGGGACCCGCCGGCTGCGGCAAGACCTTCGTGCTCAAGCTCGCCATGGACGTGTACAACCGATGCAGCGGCGGCGGCGCCTCCGGCGGCGCCTGCGGCAGCACCGGGCTACGCCCGCTACGCCCGCATCGCAATCATGGGAGACGGAGGCCTCCGGCCCAGCGACCTCAACACGTTTCGAGTCGCCTTCCGCTGGGTCAGGTGCGTCATCATGGACGAAGTCAGCATGATGTCGGCCGACCAACTCAGGGCCGTCGACTGCCGTCTGCGCCAGATCACGCAGCGTCTCAACGACCGTTCGGTGGCTTGGACGTCATTCTCTGCGGAGACCTGAGGCAGCTGCCGCCCGTGTGAGCCAGCGAGATCTTCAAGCGGTGCCGCAGCGCGGACGGACTCATCGGACTCACCATCGTGACTTGGCACCACCTCGACTACTTTCCCCTCGTCAGGGTCGTGCGCCAGTCCGACGTCGGCTTCTCCACCGTCCTCACCAAGATCGGAGACGGCCGCGCGCTGGAACCCGAAGAGGTGCGGATGCTGGAGTCGAGGTTCGTCGCCCCGCGGGAAGCCATGGAACTCGCGCCCTCTGCCGTGCGCATCTTCTACTCGAACGCCGACGTGACGAGCTTCAACGAGTCCGTGGCCCAGGCCAGGGAGAGGGCGGATTCCACATGCTGCGCGCGCGCAACGAGTTCCTCGGCTGCAAGACGCCCCACCTCCTGTAGAACGCCAAGCGCAAGGTCGAGCGGATGCTCACCAGCGAGTTTGCCAACCTCCCGCGCGAAGTGCTGGTCGTGATCGGCAAGCCCCACATGATCACTTCCAACATCGACGTGGTCGACGGCCTGGTGAACGGAGCCATCGGAGTCTTGCGCATGTGCGAGTTTGCCCCGCCGGTGGAAGGAGAAGAGGAGAGGCGCGCGAAGCGACTCTGGCTCGAGTTCGACGTGCCCGGCACCGGCAAGCTCACGCGCGCGCGCGCCGCGCGGGCCGTCCACGAGGCGCGGAGCACCGGACACGACGTGGAGAGCGGCGCCTGGGTGCCCTTCGTGATGCAGTCCGTCACGCTCACTGTGGACCGCAGGGCCGGCATCGCATGCAAGCGGAGGCAGTTTCCCCTCGTGCAGGCCAGCGCCATCACCGTGCACAAGTCCCAGGGGGGAACCTACACCTTGGTCGTGTACGACTACGCAAAGACGCACCCGCAGAAGCTGGTCTACGTCGTGCTCTCGCGGTGCACCAACCTCAACGGACTCTACCTCACCAACTCGGAAGGCGACCACACCTTCTATCACAAGGAGGACAACCCCGACAAGGCGATGGCCGACGAGTTTCGGAGGCCCGAGAATCACCGACTCCTCACCGTCACGCAGCGATACCTCTCCGCCCTCAAGGAACAGGAACTCCACAGGGTGCGCGACGGCGGATGCAGAGAGTTTACGCTCGCCCTCCTAAACGTCCGCTCGCTCGCTGCCCACGCCCTCGTCGTGGTCAGGGACCCCGTGCTAGGCAAATTCGATCTCCTCTGTCTCACCGAAACGTGGAACAACAACGACTCGGACCGAGTATCCGTTCGCGGCTACGACTTCGCGGCGAGGGCCAAGGCCGTCGCCGCCAGGAGAGCCGGCGGAGTGGACGTCTTCCTCAAGCGCTACCTCCCCTTCAGCGAAGAGCTAAGGCAGCAGCGGGGATCCCCGCTCCTCGTCCTCGACCGCGCCGTGCCGCCCGCCGGCCGCCCCGTCGCCGCCGCCGATGCGCCCGCCCGCGACGGCGCCGTCGACGAATACCACTTTGCCCGGAGCGGAAGCCACGCAAAGTACTGCGGGGTATACCTCGTGGGCAACGTCTACGCCGACGTCGTCTCTCATGCCATTGCCACCTCGCCCGTCAGGGACGAGTCGCCCTACAGCATGGTCTACACCAACCCAAACTCCGGCGATGGTATCTTCGTGCTAACCGCCTACCTCGCCCCCAACCTCTCGCGCGAAACGGTCCTCCAGTACGTGGACGCGGCCATGGAGAGCGTCTGCGCGCGTTCCAAACCCTCGGATCCCGTCGTCTTGGTCGGCGACTTCAACGTCGACGTCCGCAAGGACGGAGAGTGGTTGGTCGACTACATGCACGCCACGCACTCCATGTCGTGCGTACCACTCGAATCGCCCACCACCATCAATGGCGGTTTCATCGACCTGGCCTTTGCGAGAAACTGCCAAGTCCGCACCGTCCTCCAAGACCCTTTGACGGTCCATTTCACCGACCACAAAGCGATCCTTCCAGCAATCAAGTACAACGACAACACAAATAGGTGTCTGTGAATAAATGCATCTTTCTTTTAAGTGCGAATGCAACCGTGCATTCGCACTTACACACTCTCCCCCTCGGGGAAGTGCGAGGGAATTTTTTTCAGTCCTGGCATCAACATTGGGACGTAGCACTATGTGTTCACTTCGAGGGCATGCAGTGTCAGTACGTGTATCTGCACCTTTTGGAACAGCCTTTGCAGGGCTTTTTATGATACACTGAGGTTACATTATCGAGACGTAACAGTCCTTTCATGTGCAGGTCCACCAGTTTCTCGTACCTCATAAATGTTTCTTTTTATATGTTGATCGCTTGTTCATAGTTGCTTTCGGCTGAGTACTGAAGGCCTTCAATCACTCCGGCTGCTTTGCCGGTCAGTGTAGATATAAGGTAGTTGAACTTCGATCCATTGCTCATATTACGTCTCAAGTGAATGGCTGATTCGTATTGCGTCCGAACTCTGGTCCATTCAAGGGAATTGCCACTGAACCTAATAATTTCTTATTTCGGCAACTTCCCAAGATCCGTGGAATCTTGTGGGCCGTTCGTTCCACGACTCGCAGATTCGATGTTATGTGCTTGCGCTGGAGGTGGCAGCATCCCTTGAGTTTCCTCCTTTAAATAGTTCTCGACCTTCGAAGAGATGGCTCAATTCGTATTCTATCATTCTCTGCAATACACTGTCCTCCACTTCATCTGTTTAATAACCTTCCATCTGTTCGTTGGACTTCGCTGGACTTGCTGCTATAGCCTTTATTTGGGCTTGCGTGGCAGTCAGGTGCTCTCTATTGTCTGGTTGCTGCATTTGAGCCTGCACCGCATTTTATAGCTGCGCAATTTCCTTCGAAACACCCTTCTATTCTTTGCAACGAATTTCTTGCTCATTTTCTTTTCCAAAGTGGATATTGCGCTTACGTTTGAGGATCCGTTGGCTCCGTTGCTGTTCTGCCTGGGTCGACCTTCTCGTCTTCTCCAGGATGCTTCGCTGCCCCTCCGCCGTTGTTTTGACTGTTGCTGGATGGCAGGTTGTCTTCTTTGGGTTGCGGCGCGCTGTATAATAGTCACAGCACCATCTTTAGTAACGAGAGACCGCAGTACGTTTCTACATCGTAGATGTAATGAGAAAGGAATTGCAGAAAAAGGCTAGTTGATGACTGTTCCCCGCTCCACGAGGCAAGTCTCCCTCTTCCTCACTTCAATTGTGCGGGAAAGCTAGTCAGAATTATGATCTACAGCTTCTGAAGACCGAGGAATTTCACTAGTCAAGGTGATAGCCCACCACCGCCGATTAGTTCATTTTGAATGCTCCCGCTAGTTTTTTGAGCAAATCGTATAAGGGGCATAGATTTAAAAAATGCAAGTGTGGTTCACTAAAAATTCTGCTTTCTCCCGATTGAAATGACGCCATATTGATCGCAAAGTTAAAAAAATAATGGGGTTATTCAAAAAATAGATCAATCAGTGACGGCTCGCAGCCCATATGCATCGATTTTAAGTGCGAATGCACTTCTTAAGCGAGCCTGAATCGTCCGCCGCCGTAGTCCGCATAGCAACAGCTGCGGGTGCGCGCGCTCCTCGTCTTCCTTAGCAACGGGGGCAGATGGGCGCGCGCTGCCTGGCCGCTGACATGGCACATACCCACGTGGGGGATTGGCCAGGAATCGGGCGTGAGAAGGGCTAATGCACCCGCTTAAAGGAGTACTGACACGAAATTTCAAAGCTGAGATCCGCTCTAGCAATCAAGTACAACGACAACACAAATAGGTGTCTGTGAATAAATGCATCTTTCTTTCTTTGTAGTTGTGTGTGTGTGTGTGATCTCTCTCTCGCGAACATTACCGAACCGCGCAAATTCAACTCGTGCATTCGCACTTTCACATTCTTCCCCTCGGGGAAATGTGGGGAATTTTTTTCTTGCACATTACAGATTCCTTTTGCGCGATTGGTGGTAGTTTTTCGAATCCACGGCCAGAAATAATACTGTGCCAGTGTATTCGCGGCTATATGTTCTTTTCATCTTATCAATTTCAGCGCTCACGTGCCGTTATTAGGTTCATAACTACTTTATTGATTGAGTGATTTATTGATTGATTGATTGGTTGGTTGATTGATTGGTTGGTTGATTGATTGATTGATTGATTGATTGTAGGGTTTAACGCGCTGACGCAACGCAGGCGATGAGGCGTGCCGTAGTGGAGGGCTCCGGATTATTTTTAACCACCTGGGTATCTTTAACGTGCCCCGAAGCTACTTTATTCGTGGCCTATACTACGTCCCTGTTTGCAAACCTAGGTCACCATAGCGGTACATGTAGACCGTTTGTTATTGCATTTTAACAGCAGAGCTTTATAACATCGCGCATGGTTCGTTGGCGGTCGCAAAAAAAAAGCCAAGAAAAGGACTACCTGGCGCAAGGCGCCCTGCACGACCTTGGCGCATTGGCCGTGGACAAAAAAAAAATTCCCTCGCACTTCCCCGAGGGGGAGAGTGTGTAAGTGCGAATGCACGGTTGCATTCGCACTTAAAAGAAAGATGCATTTATTCACAGACACCTATTTGTGTTGTCGTTGTACTTGATTGCTAGAAGGATCGCTTTGTGGTCCGTGAAATGGACCGTCAAAGGGTCTTGGAGGACGGTGCGGACTTGGCAGTTTCTCGCAAAGGCCAGGTCAATGAAACCGCTGTTGATGGTGGTGGGCGAGTCGAGGGGTACGCACGAAATGGAGTGCGTGGCGTGCATGTAGTCGACCAACCACTCTCCGTCCTTGCGGACGTCGACGTTGAAGTCGCCGACCAAGACGACGGGATCCGAGGGTTTGGAACGCGCGCAGACGCTCTCAATGGACGCGTCCACGTACTGGAGGACCGCTTCGCGCGAGAGGTTGGGGGCGAGGTAGGCGGTTAGCACGAAGATACCATCGCCGGAGTATGCGTTGGTGTAGACCATGCTGTAGGGTGACTCGTCCCAGACGGGCGAGGTGGCAACGGCGTGAGAGACGACGTCGGCGTAGACGTTGCCCACGAGGTATACCCCGCAGTACTTTGCGTGGCTTCCGCTCCGGGCAAAGTGGTATTCGTCGACGGCGCCGTCGCGGGCGGGCGCATCGGCGGCGGCGACGGGGCGGCCGGCGGGCGGCACGGCGCGGTCGAGGACGAGGAGCGGGGATCCCCGCTGCTGCCTTAGCTCTTCGCTGAAGGGGAGGTAGCGCTTGAGGAAGACGTCCACTCCGCCGGCTCTCCTGGCGGCGACGGCCTTGGCCCTCGCCGCGAAGTCGTAGCCGCGAACGGATACTCGTTCCGAGTCGTTATTGTTCCACGTTTAGGTGGAACGTGAACGACAAGGACTACCCGGCCTTGCGCCGGGTAGTCCTTTTCTTGGCTTTTTTTTGCGACCGCCAACGAACCATGCGCGATGTTATAAAGCTCTGCTGTTAAAATGCAATAACAAACGGTCTACATGTACCGCTATGGTGACCTAGGTTTGGCAGCAGGGACGTAGTATAGGCCACGAATAAAGTAGCTTCGGGGCACGTTAAAGATACCCAGGTGGTTAAAAATAACCCGGAGATCGACTTTGCCTAGCACGGGGTCCCTGCCCACGTCGAGGGCGTGGGCAGCGAGCGAGCGGACGTTTAGGAGGGCGAGCGTAAACTCTCTGCATCCGCCGTCGCGCACCCTGTGGAGTTCCTGTTCCTTGAGGGCGGAGAGGTATCGCTGCGTGACGGTGAGGAGTCGGTGATTCTCGAGCCTCCGAAACTCGTCGGCCATCGCCTTGTCGGGGTTGTCCTCCTTGTGATAGGTGTGGTCGCCTTCCGAGTTGGTGAGGTAGAGTCTGTTGAGGTTGGTGCACCGCGAGAGCGCGACGTAGACCAGCTTCTGCGGGTGCGTCTTTGCGTAGTCGTACATGACCGAGGCGTAGGTTTCCCCCTGGGACTTGTGCATGGTGATGGCGCTGGCCTGCACGAGGGGAAACTGCCTCCGCTTGCATGCGATGCCGGCCCTGCGGTCCACAGTGAGCGTGACGGACTGCATCTCGAAGGGCACCCAGGCGCCGCTCTCCACGTCGTGTCCGGTGCTCCGCGCCTCGTGGACGGCCCGCGCGGCGCGCGCGCGCGTGAGCTTGCCGGTGCCGGGCACGTCGAACTCGAGCCAGAGTCGCTTCGCGCGCCTCTCCTCTTCTCCTTCCACCGGCGGGGCAAACTCGCACATGCGCAAGACTCCGATGGCTCCGTTGACCAGGCCGTCGACCACGTCGATGTTGGAGGTGATCATGTAGGGCTTGCCGATCACGACCAGCACTTCGCGCGGGAGGTTGGCAAACTCGCTGGTGAGCATCCGCTCGACCTTGCGCTTGGCGTTCTCCAGGAGGTGGGGCGTCTTGCAGCCGAGGAACTCGTGGCACGCGCGCAGCGTGTGGAAGCCGCCCTCTCCCTGGGCCTGGGCCACGGACTCGTTGAAGCTCGTCACGTCGGCGTTCGAGTAGAAGATGCGCACGGCCGAGGGCGCGAGTCCCATGGCTTCCCGCGCGGCGACGAACCTCGACTCCAGCATCCGCACCTCTTCGGGTTCCAGCGCGCGGCCGTCTCCGATCTTGGTGAGGACGGTGGAGAAGCCGACGTCCGACTGGCGCACGACCCTGACGAGGGGAAAGTAGTCGAGGTGGTGCCAAGTCACGATGGTGAGTCCGATGAGTTCGTCCGCGCTGCGGCACCGCTTGAAGATCTCGCTGGCTCGCACGGGCGGCAGCTGCCTCAGGTCTCCGCAGAGAATGACGTCCAAGCCGCCGAACGGGTCGTTGAGACGCTGCGTGATCTGGCGCAGACGGCAGTCGACGGCCCTGAGCTGGTCGGCCGACATCATGCTGACTTCGTCGATGATGACGCACCTGACCCGGCGGAAGGCGACTCGAAACGTGTTGAGGTCGCTGGGCCGGAGGCCTCCGTCTCCCATGATTCCGATGCGGGCGTCCTGCCTGCCGGCGACGTTGGCCGCGCGCACGAGCTTGAAGGCGGCGTGAACGGTGGTTCCGCCGACCACGACGGCGGCCTTGCCCGTGCTGGCGCAGATCACGTATGCCTTGTAGGCCGAAGTCGAAGAGTCGTCGGCCTCGCAGCCGCCCCCGGTGCCGCCGCAGGCGCCGCCGCCGCTGCATCGGTTGTACACATCCATGGCGAGCTTGAGCACGAAGGTCTTGCCGCAGCCGGCGGGTCCCGTGAAGAAGACTCGCAGCGGAGGCTGGCCGGGAGTGGTCTGGCGATGCAGGATCTCGCGCAGCAGCTCGTACTGCTCGGGGTTGGTGCTGCACATCATCGAGACGTACTCTTGACGGTCCATTACTCCCCGTCGCTTGCGAACTGCGGCGCACGGCGTGACCGTCTCCTTTATCAAGCGGAGTAGGCGGTCGTTGGGAAGGACGTCGGCGTCCGTTCCCGCCCCGGCTTGCTCGGAGGTGGAGGCGGCAGAGGAGACGGCCGTCACCTTCGGCGTCGAATCGTCGTCTTCTTCTTCTCTCCGTCGCCGTTCTTCTTCTTCCTCTTCAACTTCCCGCTCTCTCCTCATGCGCAACATCTCCGCGTAATGTTGCTCGACTAACTCTTGAACGACCACATCGTCGTTCGCCGGGTTGTACTCCATCCTCTTGCTCTCTATAGCGTCCCTGTGCTCTTCGTACAACTTTAGGAACTTGTTGCCGTCCAGCATTTCGAAGAGAGGGGGTCCCGCTCTTCGAAATGGCACGTACAGCAGCACCTGCTCTCGCATGCAAGACTCAACGTCGTTGCCAGGGCTGTAGTTACGGTAGCGTATGACTACCTGTCTGTCCCGGAGGACGTAGCGTCCTCGCCCCTGCGCCGGCTGGTACTTGCTGGCAAAGTGGGCGAGGCACACGTCCTCCAGTTCAGACGCCCTGGCTTCGTACTTCTGCACGACGTTGAGCTTCCATACGTCGGTGGATCCGGGGGGGAGTTTGTCCAACTCCTCGCGCGTCTTTCGCACGAGGACCCTCTCCTCCGGAAAGCAGGTGGGTACGTAGACCACGTCCCTGCTCTTATGGGACATGTCCTGCCGGAGCAAGAACCAGGCCGCCTCCTGGGCCGACATCTCGACTCCCTTGAGCATGTCCACGTGGAGCTTGCGGATCACGGCCTCGTAGTCGTCGTTGGGGTTCTCCTTGAGGATCTCGGCCACGGTGCGTTTGAGGTTCGACATACCTCGGTCCGACTTGTTGACATAATCTACTACGTAAGACGCACAGGCATAATGATCGAGGATTATCTGAAGGTCCATGTTGGAGTCGAGGACCCGGCCTATCCAGGGGTTGAAGGCGTTGACGAACTTCTCGGCCGCATCACGTACGGCCGGAACGGCGAGGAGTTGCGGTCCCGGAGTATGTTGAGGATTACGTCGAATATGCGGTTCGTTTAGATGGCGCACGTCACGGGGTCGTTGTTGACGAGTTCCACCCGCTCCCAGGACATCGTCTCGGACACCGGGCGAGGCGTGCCGTCGGGCCCGACCCGCAGGCGCTCCAGGGTCTCGAGCAGGCGCTCCCAGTGAACCTCGGACGCGGGCATGGTCAGGAACGCGTGCGGCTTGCCCAGATGCCGGATCATGGCGAAGAGTTCCTTGCGTCGCTCCTGCCAGTACTGCACCGTGTTGGGCACACCCCGCATGAAGGCCAGGTCACGGTCCAGAACGTCGTCCAGGAACTTCTTGCCGCCCTTCTCGAGCTGCTCTCGGGTGATGGCGCCCGTGGCGTCGTTGGTCCGGAACATCATGTTGCTCTCGGCGACGTTGAACCGGATCACCTTCGCGGCCATGTACAGGACGTGTTCCGGGGTCGCTCCTCTCCGGTCGGTGCGCCTTATCTCGCTGTTGGCCTTGACGAACGGCGTGAGACGCGGTCCCCTGATGGTGCGGGGGACTCCCAGATATATGGTGGGGAACGCCAGCTCCTCGGCGTACTCGTCCATGAAGAGCGCGATGGGAACGCGATTCTCGCCCGGAGCCACGTGCAGGCTGTGAGACTGGTCCACCAACTTGAGCGCGGCGTCGGCCGCGTCCAAGTCGCTCCTCCGCTCGCTGCCGTCGTCGCTCACCACGAACACGCGCGGTCGCTTCGCTCCTTCTTCTCCTTCGTCCGATCTGCCCAGTTCGACTCGCCTCGGCCCGCAGTCGCCCTCCTCGTTGAAGAACATGGTCTTGGACACGGCGTTGAGGGCGATCGCCAGCTGCAGCGGGTCGTCCAAGTCGAAGTCGGCCGGGACGGTTTCGATGTCCCCGTCCTCGACGGCCGCAGCCACCGCCTCTTCTCCTTCTTCGGAGGCGCCCGATCGCTGAACGGTTGCTGTTAAAACTTGCTGAGAGATATCTCCTGATAAAAAGGAAGCGTTTTACATAGTTATCTCAGCTTTGAAATTTCGTGTCAGTACTCCTTTAAGCGGGTGCATTAGCCCTTCTCACGCCCGATTCCTGGTCAATCCCTCACGTGGGTATGTGCCATGAGTTGGCGCCCAACACCCGCAGTCACTGAGTGGAGAGAGGAGGAGGAGAGTAGCGCGCGCCCATCTCCCCCCGTTGCTAGGGAAGGCGAGGAGGAAGACGAGGAGCGCGCGCACCCGCAGCTGTTGCTATGCGGACTACGGCGGCGGACGATTCAGGCTCGCTTAAGAAGTGCATTCGCACTTAAAATATACCGAGCGCGCGTGAGCCTGTGTCTCGCGGAAAGCGCCCGGCGTTTCCCAGGCTTGCGCGTAAGCTTTCGAGCTGTGTGAAGCTCTCGCTTTTGTCGTCGACGTAGTGTAGCGACGGGCGCGCCACCGGACGCCCACGGCGAAGACGACGACGAACCTGTCGAACCATCGATTCGTAATCATGCGTGCACTCTTAATCTGGTTCCATGTAAGTTCCAGTTAAACGGGGCGATCCACATATTTTTATCTGGATCTAAACGAAGAATAACTGGAACGAGAGATATAAGTGGATCTTATCTGGAACTGTCCATTTGTTTTCTTTAGGTTTGTGGTTATTATGTGGAACCGAGTAAATGAGGGGATGCGCTGTCGGCCGTTCCAGTTACTGTTCCACTTATGTCCCAGTAAAAATTTTGGACGGTGCTTTTGTATATTTTTTGCTCGTGTCTTGTTCCACATAACTTGTGCGCTGCAGTGAAGTATGCACTGAATCGTGTAATAACTGAAACAATGAACCACATATATATTTGACGCGCTTTGGCGCACAAGCACTTGCATGCACACGCCCACAGACATAGATACAGAGACGAACGCACACCCGCGCACCCACACATACACACACACATGCATGCAGTCACACACGCACACACGCACGCACCACATAAAATTTAATAAACTACGTCGATATCTATTGAACTGTCTTAGAGCAGTTTACTTATATAAGAGGGCTAAGACGTATTTTTTAGTGACGTTATTTGACAGAAAAAAATAATGTCCACTGCTATAACAACACCGTAAAAAGCATGAGAGGTGCGAGAAAAGGGTATCTTAGCGAAAATAGAAATTCCACAAACCCCTTTCAGGTTGTCTGCGGCGCTCAGACCGCTTTAGTGAATATCGTCTTTTGCTAATTGCAGACGCGCAGTACGTCTGAAATCACCAATGACTTGAATTTGAGAAGGACCAGATGTCCTCAGGTTCTCCTTCTGCGTTTGGGACAGAGCCGTGGTAGTGCTGAAGAATTCATTGGGCTTTTTTGGATACTTCATAAACAAATATATATAGTTGTTGAGACTATTGCATGTTCTGCATTTGGTTCACAAAGCGTCGCAGAAACATTGTTTTTTGCTCAATGCTCAGCCATCAGCTCGCTGTGTTGTAGTACGTGCACAATTTTAAGTGATTTACAGGAACGTATAAATGGCTGCAATCTGCTGTAAATAGCTACTTAGTCCACGTTATTTATGCCCTGATGCGGTATATACGTAGTGTTAACCGACTGTGCCGCATTTTACACTGCACGCAGCATGTCACGAATGCAGTTATATATGCTTGGATGTTCGTTAGCATTTTTCGTCTCGTGCATGCTATTAAGGGTGACTCACCTGATCCAATTTATATGGGACTCACTAATTCATAACGCAAATTCATGAGACTTACTAATTCAAAAGCACCATGTACCGATACAAAAAGTTTTACAAATTCACAGAAATGACAGTGACGACGCGGTTTGCTTCTTCTAGAAATACAGTAGACCCTCGTTAAGACGAACTTGGTTAAAACGAACACTGATTAAGAACCAGAACATTTTTCTCTTGTAACGTCCTCAATGCAATACACCTCCGCTTAAGACGAATTTCGGATAATACGAATACATTTTACGGTCCCTTCGGGTTCGTCTTAACGGGAGTCTGCTGTATATCATTTCTTTGCAGAGATAGAAAAAAAACAAGAAAAGCATTTTGGTTTATCCAGTCTTCACTGGAAGGCGCTAGCGGTCTACCATGCGAGAGTTTTATTTCTTTGTTTCAGTAGAGAAGCGACATATATCTAAAATAAGCAAAATAGGCCTTTGTGAATATCGGTATGTATTTGTAAAACTGTTCGTATTGGCGCACGATGGTTTTTAAGTCCGTTGGTCATGACGTAGTAAGTCCGATAGAAATGCTAACAGGTGAGTCCCTTTTAATATCCACAAGCAAAAACAAAAGCCTCTTTGCAGGGAGCGGTTGACTGGGTGAACGGAACTAAACTTGGACAACTAAATATACCACGTGATACCTGCATTATTTTGTAAGTAATAATGCTGAAATGACATTGTAATTCCTAATTATGCTGTGCAGTAACGGCAAAAATGCGCAGAGTTAACTTGCTGTTGTGTCTTGTTATAGTAATTGAAGTTCATTGAATGACCCGCCTTCTCCAGCTGCTTCCCCAGTTGCTGTTTTCCTGTAGTATTGGTGTTCAGGAGGGAAAAGGGCTGGGACACGGGCCGATGTATTATTACTCGCTAATTAGCTGTAAGTAGCTTTATATAACGTGGGTATCTAAGAGCGTCGCAGTATATTTTATTGACTACGGAAAGGCTTGTTGTCAAGAAAAACAGTAAATGAAGCCACGCCATTTTGCGTTCATTGTAAACACTAACGCAGAAATTGTCATCCAAAGTTAAGTTCGGATATCGCACGCACTCACGGCCCTCCGCGAGAAACAACTTTAGCCAGTACTAACGCACTAACAAGGCTATTATCTGAGCTTTGTTACGGCGTCAGCGGGCGTAAACGTCCGCTTAGACGCATATGCCCGTTTTCCGAATCAAATAAAAGCTATCACGTGTGCCGAGTTTGTATGAGCTCTTATGCGGGCGCATCGCCAAAGCCTCCGCGAGAACGAAAGTTTGCCGAAGCCATGAGGAAAAGACCGCCACTGCAGTAGCGCATTCCATGCGCATGCGTCAGCAGCAGCCCGGCAGAGCTGTTTTAAGTGCGCACTTTATAAGCGACCCCAAACCATCCACCGCCGGCGTCGGCGGCGTCCGCAGCGCTCTTTAAAGAAGAAACAGCATCCGGCGCCAGGTTTCGATCCGAGGACTTTGCGGGCCGCAGCCCGACGCTCTACCGAATAAGCCACGGACGCGACGCTGATATTGTCAGTAACGCGCCTTATATCTTTAACGCATTCAAACTACGTCGTCAGCGGCGTGCGTTGGCGACTCAGCGGCGTTATAGCGGCTTGATAACCATGGTGTACACGTGATACTACAAACCCGATGGAAGAGATGGAAGAGAAGGCGGCGAGGCGGTGGGCTGCGGGGGCCGAGCGCAAGCGCCGCAAGCGGGCCGACAACCGTGCATTCGCACTTTCACATTCTCCCCCTCGGGGAAATGCGGGGGAATTTTTTTTGCGTTGATTCACAATACAGTGGGGCTGCAACGGGTACGACGACGACGGATGAAAATCGGGACTGCGTCAACTCTTTAAACAACAGCAGCGCCAGGAGGCGGACTCTTAGCCTTCAACCCAGCGTCCGGGCTAATTGCGACTCATGCGGCATATTCTCCCCTGGTGAGCCTGGGGAAACATTACTGCGTTGTTGTTGCCCTAGCAACGCCACCGCCATGTTGGCCTAGAAGGCGTTATAATTGCCATGGCAACAATGCGAGGGCGCGCAGCTTGCGTGGGGGAGAGGTAACGCTCTCCCTGCTCATGCCGGTTGGATTCCTTCCCCCCCTCCCCTGTCCCCCCCATTCCCACCCGGCAACCACCGCCGCCACCCCGCTGCCTCCAACGGGCAAGCCTCGCCGGCCTCGCTCTGCCGGCACGAAGCCACGCCGCTGGAGCAGTAACGACGCCAGCTCGAATATCACTTGAACACTTTATTCGCGTTACGTGCGCGAACGCTACGTGCGTCGAGAAACACTGATGACCAATACAACACAGACAAGGTTGTCTGTCATCAAGCACAGCACACGCACAACACAAGCCCTATCCTTCAGCTCAGCTTCACGCACGGCATACGAACGACGTTCTCACCTTTTGCTAACAGCACTCGGAGTCTTCGCGTTACGATTCATCCTGGTGTTCTTGGCGTCCCTTTTGTAGCACCGTAATGTCCGAGGGAGCACATACGAGAAATAGCCCACTACATGAAACGCCGCAGGCGTATAGGCGTTTGCTAGTGTTCGTAGCCAGGCCTTCGCTGATTGGCCTGCGGCGCCTGCGACGCCACTTCCGGAGACTGCCGCACAGCGCGCGCGCCGGGCGCACAGCCTCAGCCGCTGGGGACGGCGCAGCAGACGACCAGCGCGCGCGCCGGGCGCAGAGCCTCAGCCGCTGGGGACGGCGCAGCAGACGACGCAGTGGACGCGTCTTCAGTGTGCTCGGGCCGCCGGTTGTTTTCCCTTGGGACTGATGCAGTGCTGCTGATTGAATTTAGCGACCCAAACTTCTTAATCTTGCATCGTAACGATACGCGCATCTGCGGAGATCGAAGCGCGTCTATACGCGCGTTAGTAAACCGCAGGGAGGACGTGTGATCCGGTGGGGCATGTGCGCGTCTGCGGCG
Source organism: Haemaphysalis longicornis (assembly GCF_048455015.1). NCBI lineage: Eukaryota > Metazoa > Arthropoda > Arachnida > Ixodida > Ixodidae > Haemaphysalis > Haemaphysalis longicornis. The sequence continues at coordinate 160,804,047 of NW_027526422.1, forward strand.
ACAATTTGTCATTGTAAATTCAATAGATCACATGACGCATCTTCAGATTAACAAAGCCCCACCTTCGCACATTTTAAGGCAAAGGTGAACCCTCGGAGCTTCACGTTCCGCCAGTTTAAACAAAAGCAAACTCGCTGCACGCCTATCGCCAGCAGTACGCCTACGAATGCACACTTGCGGCAGCAGCAAATAGCTGACGCCTAGCTCACGCGTGCCAACACATATGCATGCCAGTTTCAGTGGAGGTCCCAAACATTTCCCACCCACCCACCAACCAACCAGGAAAAAAAAAACAGCTAGCACAGACGTGCTCGACCCGATCAAAATACTCCCTGGACAGTCGTTTCGCGTCTACATAACAGCAAACGCAGTACGCTCGGCGCCTACTGCTTAATACAGCCAATAAAGTAACATTCCTTGATGTTGTATATTACGTTATCGTCGCTAAATAATGCTCAAGAAGTACGACAAACGACGAATTTTCTCAGATGGGTGAGCGAAGTTAGCCAAGTAAACGCTATTTGATGCCCAGTCCACTAGATGGCAGCACGGACACGTTTCTTTTCTCACTCTGCACGAGCGTTTTGTACGATACTCTAAAAATATATATAATTGTATTCTGAACGCATCTTTTAAAAAGTCACCCATTCAAGTTATTTTAAACGAAAGCGCATAGTTTTGAGAAACACAGTTTTGTGTCTGTTACTTTGACGCTTATTCGCCAGATGTCGGCAGTGGCGATTCAAGGAGCGCTTATTTCAAAAGTTGCGTTCGCACGTGTTACGGTCCCGCTTTCGATCGCCTTGCGTGACACGTCCATTCTTCTAAATCCATTGCTGTCGCCTCGAGTCCTCGCACCATGCAAAACGCTGGTGCCGGCCTGGAGGTCGTAGAAGACCCCACAGCAACTGCCTCTGGTGTGAGGGTGCTTCGCTCTAACCTCACCGATTCGAACGCTGCGGATGAGTGGGTGAAGCAGTACGGCGCCAGCACCAACACCGCTTGGATTGTTCACACCGTCCGCTCGAAGTGCACTAGGTAAGTGATGCTATTACTGTGTTCAAAAATCGTCTCTTCTTCAGATGAAACACGTTTATTGACAGAATACCAGTTAGTAAAAAAAAAATCGTGTAAATTACGTGTGATAAATGGAGGAAATAAATAACCTGATTTATTTACAAGTGCCTTGATCACGGCAGAGGCCAAAGTTGTAGTGCAACACGAGTTCTGTGCCTTGACAGGCATGCCGCATAAAGCATAGAAACCAAACTAATTTTTCTGAGCAGTCCTGCTAGCCTGAAACGATTTTGTACGAAGAGACAGCTAGGGTGTGTACGATGCAAAATATTTTATAATTAAAATCTGAAATCTCCCAAATCTCCAGTTCCCAAAAAATTATACCTCTGATGACTTGAAAATTTCAAAATGGCTCTTTTGCACCAATTACGATGCTCTCTCTCCCCCCCCCTCTTGCTCCCTCCAAGGCACAACCTCAAGTGACGTAGTGTAGCTTTATTTGTACATATATGATTGCCTGTTATAAGCAAATCTCTGGATAAGTGTACATTGGATGTTATATGTTCAGAACCAACGTCAATGTGAAAAAATCGCGATGAAAAAGGTCCATGCTTTGTGGTAAATTTCGGTACTACAAAAAGGCCATTACCTGGCAAAACTCAGTGATGCAGGAATTTGGCTGCATGCTCACACGAACTTGTGTCCACCAAGCAGTAGGTTTCATTTTTGACAGTGGTAAAGTGATGGGACAGTGGTCCCATAAGGTTTCAGGGCCAGCAACTAGTGAACATGCGCGCACTGATGACATTTACTAAGCACCAACACTTTTTAATCTGTAGGGTCACAAGCTCAATTTTTTTGCTGTACATTTTTTGCAGTTCATATGGCTGTGGAATTAGAATTGTACAATAAATTTTTATGCCCCAAAGCAATACTGGTTGATAGCAACACCAGTCTCCTCACCATAAAACTCAGATCTCTTTGAATAATGTCGTTTCAGGATGGTCTTCCACAAGGTGTGGGTGTGCCAGCACAACGAACGAAATAAAACGAGCGAGAAGCGGAGCACCCGGTGCCCAGCCAAGCTGGACATCAAAATCAAAAAAGTGAATAGGGACACCAAAAAGAATGACGCCTTTCTCTGCCGAGAGGTGCCCCTACAGGCCGTGATCAAGCTTGTGTCACAGCATAACCATAGCACCGAGTCGGCAGATGCCCTGCGAATGCTGCGACCGAGCTGCGAGACGAAAGCGGCCTTCGTGCAGTACTTTGAGGAGGGGCGAGGGCCTGCCGAGGCCCTGAGGCGCCACGAGCGCAACCTCGCTGCCATGGACCGAGGGGTGCAACTGCGGGCCAATGGCATGCTGAACCCTGCGTACCGGGTTGTTGGCCACTGGCATGAACAATGGGTGCAGGCGAAGTACGGTCGCCTCAGCAACCCTGTGGCTAAGCTGCAGGAAAAGATGGCCCAGTACGCAGCACAGGGTAAGATACCCCTCCATGTGAACATCTGAATCAACACGACATTGGGGAAACACAAAAGCTAATGAGGGCAAGTAAAGTTTGTGCGCTCTCTGCAGTAATTCACCATTGCCGAGGCACATTTGGCAACAGATTTCCAGTCAGCTGCTGCACGCACCCTGATCCTCCCTACAAAAAAAATGCAGAGCTGCGCAAACAGTGCAGTAATCATATTTTTAGCATCCCATAAAAACTGATTGGGCTTTTGAACTTAGTGTCCAATTGCATTTCAGTACTTCAAACCTATAGCTGATTGGGAAAACCAGCTGCCTTTATTGTCCACATTGTATGCATAGACATCAATGACATTGTTCTCTGAAAGGGCTGCGCCCACAAGGAGAAACTTGTCAGCAGCCCCATGCCGCATCAGCTAAGCCAATACAGAGATGCATTCAATGCACATTTTACCAGGTATACTACTGATACGTAGAATATAGCTAAGTATGCATTTCTGATGTCCTGTCACCCCTCTGTCACGGATACTTCTACTCTCAAACTTTCACCACCAATAATGCGGCTATGGCATGTGAAACAGGTCAAGCTATACTAATTGAGAAACATTACTGCAGTGCTCACTTCAAAGTGGTCATGAAAAATTGCTTCCTTTGCAAAAGTTCTCATTGAGTAAAACAGTAAAAAAAGTGACACTGAAGATAGATGAATAACAGCAGGCATAAACATTCAATGGTTTTATTTTCTCAAGGACAAGATTTTCACAAATTCCACTCCAGTTTTTATTTGTGGAAGATTGTCTTGCCAGAAAATTTCACCTAAATATTTTTTTTTTTTGAAAACGAAAATATCGCAACGTTCTGTTCAGCACCTTTTGAAATGACTATAGAAATGTTCTTTCAAGCATCCGCATGACACTTTCATGAATTTGAACCCCATGTAACATCAGACATGGAATTTTATTTATACCAGTGCGTGGCTATAAACAAAGACTAACATGTTTGTGGTTGGGGAATTGAATATAACTCGTATTCCATTTGTCACACTGCTTTAACTGCAGTTTTTAAGCCCTAAAATGATATTGGAGCAGTCACATGCATATTTTCAGATCAATGTCCCTCACGTACACGTGTAGATATATCATGAAAGCTTTAACCGTTCACTATACCACATTTTAGATACATTTTAGCTACAGTAGTACTATACCATACCCAGACAAAAGCAGCAGTCGTAAATGGTCAATATATATAGGGCAGGCAACAGCCAAACAGCCTTTTGGGTTTTAATTTCTCTACAGGCTAAAAAATGAGTACCCACAAAACGTTGCAAAATTTTAATTCTTGACAAGATTGCCAAATATTAAGGTCATGAATGACAATTCATTTAAATTGCACGCTTCTGTATGAGGCTTTTTATTTTGGTAATGGCATTTTGCATGTTCTGCTATAACGATGCAACACCGAACCAGGCAGCTTTAACGGGGCCGCGAAGACAAAACACAAGTTTGGTTCATTCAAAAAACTGCCTCGTTAGAATCATACTGACACCACTTTTAACACATACGTTGCCCAAATCAGCTACATAATTAAGAAAAGAGGGAACGGCCATGTGGCCCACTAGCTCATTTCCTGCAACAGAACCTATAATGCCGTTGCGCGCCGACGCAACACAGGCGGTGAGGCGCGCCGTAGTGGAGGGCTCCGGATTAATTTTGACCACCTGGGGATCTTTAACGTGCGCCGAAATCTCGTACGCAGGGCGTTTTTGCTTTTCGCCTCCATCAGAAAAGCGGCCGCCGCGGCCGGGAATCGAACCCGCGACCTCGTGCTCAGCAGCGCAACGCCTTAGCCACTGAGCCACCGCGGCGGGCACCTATGATGTCGTATCAGCCAGCTGTGCGATTGGCGGAGGCCAGCAAAAGCAAACGCAAAGTAGGCAGGGCTTATAAGCTTGCCGAAAGCTATTTGAACTTAAATTTAGGCCACATTCTTTTTAAAGCAGTAAGAATGGTGGGATCGACAGGGGAAGTTACAAAAGCACACGTAAACGTAGAAGTACCGATGCGTACTCCTGTCGGTACTGTGTGCACTATGCTTGGTTTAGTTGCACAACACTGCAGGGCTTTGGGTTTGTCTCAGACGACACTGGCCGACTGACGCAAGCAACGGCGTCCTACGTGACCATATTTGTCGAGCGAGCATTATGTTTCGCGAAAACGATTATTTTCTCCCAGAACAAAAACAAGCCAGGTTTAAATACTGTCAAAAACAAACCAAAGGCAGGAAACGGCTTGCTGTGGTATGGTGGCGCGATCTAGGTTCACTAACGGTAAACATGGTTTCAGAATCTGCTGCAGAGCAGTCAATCCCTGCGATGTCATTGCGGACCACGAAAACGCCGTTTAGTGGGAAAGTTAAAATTTTATCTTAAATTAATTTCTCAGTGAATAAAGCGTTTCCATCCGGACAAGCACTGGGGGCACTATAAAACACGAAATCTTTCTAATAAAACAAACTTGTATTTTGTCTGCATGGAAGGTAGTGAAAAAAACTACACAAAGCTTACACACCTCATGCTGTTTGTGTTTTACTTGTGCAGGGGCAGAGGTCTTCACGAGCAGCACGCAGGATGACTGCTGGGCGGTGCTGGTGACAACACCGATTATGCGGCGTGCCCAGCTCCTTAGCTCGGCCCAAGAGACCATATTCGTCGATTCAACCTCCTCCTGTGATGCGACCCAAAGTACGGCCACTGTGCTCCTCACTGCCACCAAAGCAGGAGCTGTGCCAATAGCTGTGCTCATACACAGCTCACAAAGCACAGAGGGGTACGGCTTGGCCTTCCGTCTGCTGAGGGACTGCTACCCACTGTGTTTTGGGAACAGCCAGGTAGGGGCAAACAAACGATTCAATCAACTTTGCTTCCTCGCGAAATAAATAAGCCGCAAATACAGGCACAGATAATGATATCTAATTATTCCTTTATGCTACTCGCTATTTTTATACTCTTGCAAATGCCAAAATATTGCGCTGGTAAAATCAGCCATAAATTAGGCACTCTCTATTGTATATTTGTGAAAACTTGATGGCATGCTCACAGATAATTTTCTCAGGCACACGAGGCTTCAAAGCAGATCTGCCCTGGTCACACAACATTTTCAAGTGGGGGCATGCATATGCCTTATCCTAAACTACCTTGAACCGTTTTTTTTGCTATCTTATGAGAGGTGAGCTTGCGAGCTTCACCGTACCATACTTTTTTTAATTCGGCAGCTTAAATAAAACCTGCATGGAGCCACTGTACCGGACAGCCTATCCAGTATTAAGCATTTTAGGATTGCCCCCAAAACCCATTGCTTCTTCGTGCACCCCGCGGCTCCTGCAGGCCCCAGCAGCCTTCATGACCGACAACTCCCCGGCAGAGAAAAGAGCACTGAAAGACACGTGGGCCTCAGCACGGCAGCTCCTCTGCCACTTCCATGTGCTCCAAGCGGAGTGGCGATGGCTGACGGCTACAACAAACCAAGTGCCCCAGGACCAGCGACAACCCATGATGGCGGCATTCAAAAAGGTACTAACCCAGGATGCGATTCGAAAAACTTACAGTGGAAAGATGCTGTTTAAAATAAATAGCTTAGCACGCCAGTTCATCGGGTTGCAGACACACCACTTTCATAAGTCACATACTCACTGCAGATCTCATAAAACAAACTAATTTTAGTTTCTTACCGACCACTGCTAATAGGCATACACTTCAAGGGAACTGGAGAACGTTTGGGATAACCTATCGTTCTTCCTGTATCTTCCCATGAAGGCACTTTTACTGGTAGCCTGATGACCACTTTAAATGTATGTCAAAAGATCCAGCCTTCCCTTGAATGTAACAGGTTGAACATCACAGAAATTTTGAGTTTTTAGGACTGAACACACACTTGATGCACGAACTAGCAACTGATATATTTGTTTGAAACACTCTCTAGTATAAAATGTCCTTTCGGCAACCGATCTAAATGATAGAAAACTGATTACAAGGACATGCAAACCCATCCCAGCCACCTGAACGCATCTTGACCTTGCTATTTGTGAGGGCCACTGACGGCACGATTATGCAATTTTCCACTTATACGATAGTGAAGGCTTCCAAAGGCTTCAATCATTTCTTTCGTGCGGCTGATGATACTTCTCTTCTCAAAATCTGGAACACATGAGCACCGGCGACAATGATCCGTCAGCCTCAATGGGTGCGTAATCTATTAGCTGGCAGTTGTTTTTGTTTCCTGAGCCTTTAGTTTACACATCAGTCTGTTTGTTTACTGTAGCACTTCTTGGCAGTTAGCACTTACTAAGAAGATTGTAGGTGTTTAGTTTCTTTCATGCGGATGTGTGTAGTGAAATCGAGAGCATGACGGTACATTAGGAACGAAAAAGAGACGCCGACCAGTCCAAACAAAATGTAATGACGTTTCGGCTTCCAGCACGGAAGCCTTGTTCACAATAAATGCATCACCAGAATCACCAGAAGTGGGTCGTTTAAGTGGGCTTGAGTAATCGCTGCAAAGAGCGTGCGTAGATCGGGTTTAGATTTCCGTCGTTATGATTGACTGTGTTAGACGTGGTCTGAATGATTAGCGATTCCAGATGTAGCCGTGATGCTGTCACTTTTTCTGTTGCGACGATTCTTGCATTGTCCCAACACGCCGAACACGCCGTCGTGAATGACCACAAGATTGATTGGGACAATGCAAGAATCGTCGCAACAGAAAAAGTGACAGCATCACGGCTACATCTGGAATCGCTAATCATTCAGACCACGTCTAACACAGTCAATCATAATGACGGAAATCTAAACCCGATCTACGCACGCTCTTTGCAGCGATTACTCAAGCCCACTTAAACGACCCAGTTCTGGTGATGCATTTATTGTGAACAAGGCTTCCGTGCTGAAAGCCGAAACGTCGGTACGTTTTGTTTGGACTGGTCGGCGTCTCTTTTTCGTTCCGGATGTGTGTAGTGCTGAGTATAACATGTACATTGCTATTTCAGGTCCTGTACGCGAAGGAACCGGGCGAGCTGGAGGCAGCCAAGGAAGAGCTTTTTGCTCTGCCTCATGAGGGCTACGTCCACAGAGCTCAAGCACTTCTGAAGTGCGAGGAGCAGTGGGTACTCCTATACCGCGCAGGCACTCTCACAAGAGGTCAAAATACTAACAACTACTCTGAGGCCTCCATTCGGATCTTGAAAGATGTTGTGCTTAGCCGCACAAAAGCGTACAATGCAGTGGCCTTAGTAGAATTCGTGACAGGTACCTGGGAAAGTCACTTAGAGAACAAAATTCTCCGCCACGCAAACCATCTGGAGCCCTCACATCGAATTAGCTTAGAAAATTTGTTCCCCACTGTGCTTGACATTGACCCCCAAAAAATAGTCCAAATAGACCAGGCACTGTATAGAGTACCCAGCTCCTGTGGCACTATGCTGTATGAAGTGCAGGCTGACTTTGGCCTGTGCGGCTGCTGGGCGGGTAGCCAGGGGGCCTTCTGCAAGCACCAGGCCATTGTGCAGAAGGCCTTTGGCGGGGGCTTCCCAAACAGCCCCGAGCTGACACCGGAGGACTGTGAACAGCTGGGCCTGCTGGCCCTCGGCGAGAGGTGCCCCTCGCGGGGTTTCTTCTTGCCCCTGGTGCCGCAAGTCTTGGGAAGTGCTGGGCCAGGCGCAGCAGCCGAACCACACTGCGAGGAGGTTGCAGCTCTAGCAGCAGCAGCAGAAACATCACAGCAACCACCTGTTCTGGAGGCACTCCCAACACCTCAGGTGCGTTGCAGCAGTGCTGCCATTTTTACAACTAGGGAGGAGCATCGAAGTCTACAAAAACGTGCAACAGCTTAAACTACCTCAACGTTTGATCTGCAAAGGTATGGCCCCATACCAAATGTTAGGCCCCATTCTTGCCTGAAACAGACATTGAACTTGTACTAAGAGATCAGTAACTGTAAATTTCTTGTTACGCATTTACCATATCTGCAACAGCCCTTTTTTCCCAGCAGAATTTTATGAACCTTAGTCTGCTATCAAAAGAATGAAAGAGTGTCTCGCATAACGTCTGCCAAACTCAGGTGCTCTACCTGTGCACTTGCACTCACGCTCATAAAGAAAACAAACTTGCAGGAGATGGAAGGCAAGTACTGCGCCCTGGAACAGCAACTCCGGCGTATACACTGCCTGGGCGAAGGCAACGCATCCTACGCATCACTGCTTGACTCTGTCACTGCACAACTGAGCACCGTGAACACCAGCAGCTCTGCTTATGCACTTTTGCTTCGGCTGAAGGCTTCGTCCACAATAGACAGGCGCCGTGGGCGGATCATCAAAGTCCAACCAACTAGTTTGGCAAGACGTCGACCTGGCCTGCCCCGGGGAGCTAAGCGGGTGCCTGCTGGACGACCAACCAAAACCGGGGCTGACCCAAGAGCCAAGCGCAGCCACTCACTGAGCATGAGCATCAGCAAGAATGTGCCTAGCGCTAAAGGCCACTAGGGGAAGCCTACTGCAAGGGGTGCCCCCCATTTGTTCAAAGATACCCTGTGGTAGCACCTTTAGTGATTTTTGACAGCAGGCTGGCCAATCCCTGCATAAGCTTTGTGGACCCACATGCTTGAATCACGCAGAATGCTGTGCTCAGTCTATGTTTGATGCAGAGCTCAATGTCTGTTCAATTTTGTCTTGTACTATGCACACCTAGTCACCACTTAAACACTGCTTTACTCATGCAGTGTTCGCTAATGTTAACTCATCAAATGTTTATGTAGAATGACAGTGTCAAGAGTCAAATGTCTTCACTGTACCTGCAAGTATGTGCAGATGCATAGAAAAGGGAGCTTGACGTACACGCTTGACGTTCACGCTGAAACACTGCACATTTTCAAAATCATGTCGCGTTGCCCAGCAATGGTGCACAACAGCGACAAGCTAAGCTCTTTTGCTGAGTTGCTGCGCTTCTTTTGCAGTTTGCTGTCAGCTTTACTGAGAACCTCCAGTTTCTCCTTGAAGGAAGGGGTTTTCCTGTTGCACAACATAACTGACAGCAGCTTCATTGATTTGGTTGGGAGAAGCCTGTTCACAGCGAAAACCTCACACACGTGTCTCAGCAACTGAACATCCATGGGGAGCATATGGGGGTAACGGCGAGGAGTGGGTCAAAAGTTCCCACATTTTGAAGGTGCATTCCGAAGCTATTGAAAATGGTGTTTGATTACATGTCTTCTTTGTTATTTTGATTTGCTAACCGTCCTGTTCGACCTTACATATTTCATGTCTCAGCTTGCAACAATGCTCTCAACGCACTCTGCTAGTCCTTTATTATGTACTATATTTTGACTAAGTTTCCATGTCAACGTGCAATTTCTTTTTCACACAGTTTTTAGCGTAGTGTACTTTGCTCTTGTATTTTGTAGTAGATAAGTGTTGCCATTTTTCATTATGTATGCATGTAGGCATGTGATTTGTAGTGAGTTACTGCTGCCTTGTGAACCGCAGACTGTGTTACTGGTCCTGTGTAACTTTGCGTTCTTCCTCTGCTCTGAACCACTCCAGGCCTGACTGCCAAGAGGCAGCTGGAAGCACTGAATAAAATATGTATATATATGTAATGGTTTGTCCTGCTGCAAATTTTTTAGAGAAAAAAGACGCAGTATCAATGATTTCACGGAGTCAATTACATAGGATAACTGGGACTGATGGCACGTCGAATTGCGGAGACTAATAGTGCACTACAAACCGAAAGAATGGCAAACAATTATAGCACAATGCTTGATCGGCAAGAAAGACGAGCTTAGCAAAAACACATACTTGTCAATGTATGCATCTATGGGTATTTTTTAGAACACCTGGAAACTTAGTTTACAATACTGGCATTGCTTTTGAAGGTAATTTACTTTAAAATATAAAATTCTAGTTTTTGCAAATCTGTGCTATTAACAATGAACATTCATAACAGCTTAAGCTGGCGCATAAAGGAGCAACCTGGTTTTTCATATTTGCTCATAGGAACTGTGGAAACGGCAAAGCTTTTGACTTGTGCACAGCACTGTTAAAAGAATGCTTTTATGAAAGAAAGCTTAACTCTACCTGGGCCCAGAGCAATCGGCCCAGCGCGGGCCTGCAAGGAATATGGAGTTCAACGCTCGATGCAAGTTCATGGCAAGCAGGGCCTTTCCCATGCTGGTTTCTGGGGAGAATAAAATACCAGGGGAAAGTGGTAAGCTCATAACACATCAGCACAATGGCGTGCAGGTACTGTAGACAGACGGCATCGTTACACAACACATTTGAATGCACAACAGAAATTCGTTAAAACAGAAGCGAGTGCATAAATGACATAAATGAGGCACCTCCCTTTTTGCTACACTTGGGTGCTTTTTTTTTTTTCGTAGCCTTTCTGTATTGTCGCAGTCGCTACCAGCCAGAGATAAGACCAGGAGGCACTGTAAAAGTAAACAGAAAATGGGGGTGCGGTTTATAGAAGCCCGTGTTGAGCAGCACGAGGAGCAACATCCACCGCGTCCCTCTGCAACATATTTTCGCTCGTTCGAACACGAACTGCGCTAGTAGAGCTACGACAATTTCGCGTTATTTCTACAGTATTCGAACGCATTACGGTAGTGGGTGCGTGTTTCATAGCAGTCGGTTATAAGAAAAAAAGTAAGCTCTGATATTGCGAAATTTGCATGTTGCATGACCGTAACGTGCCCGTTTATTTAAACAAACCAAGAGAAACGAACACTAACAGATTAATACAAGCGTGCTTTCCAATGACATAACGCGATCTTTCTGCGGTAACAACGAGGCGGGTGAACAGGCTCGAACACAAAATATTGTTGCATTTATGGGAAAAGTAAGCAAATTTCTGTATCTACTCACCTTTTATTGCGTACGGTAGCCCACTTGGCGCAGCAGGGGCGGCGCAGTGGTGGTAAACGCGGCTAAGGCCACGGAACAGTTGGATAGTACCGATTGCTGACGGCGGCATTCTTTCGTCCGCGCGCAGATGGAGCACCAGGCAATAAAAGACGGACCCTGAGCAATACGGATAGCACGAACACCAACCCTCCGCAAGCCAGGCACGGGGAGCCTAAACCACAGCCTAAACTGACCAGGGGGTAGGAAAGGCGGCGTAAGCGCGCTGGCTGCGTCGGCTGCGTCCTACAGGGCGCGGCCATCTTCGCGTTCGTTCACGGCTTGCAGCCGCAGCAAACCGGAAGTGGCGTAGCGCGGGCCCCATCCAATCAGCGCCGTCATGGCTGTAGCGCTGGCTGCGCCGACTAGCAAACGCCTATTGGCGGTGAGATGTTTGAGTGGCGCCCTCTGGCTCTGACGTCAGCTTAGGGACTCGCGCCGCTGTCGTCTGCTACACTCCGCTTGTGCGGGGAAGCAGCGCCTGTGCTCAGAATCGCCGGCTTTTATGTTTTAGTGAATTAAAGAGCGTACTTCCAGTAATGCACTTTTTTTTTTGCCAGCTTTTGGCAACTCTGAATAATTTCAAGCTGTATCGCGCACAAGTTCGCAACACACAAGGAGAGAGAGAACAATTTTCTTCAGAGCATCGGGGAGACGATCGTTTTCAATTCGTCTTTTCTAGCTTATCTGCGAGTTTCAGTGCTCAAAGCTTCTAGATAAGTATTCAAAATGCGTAGGCTTCCCTAAAGTATGTTTGAGATGCTCTTATGAAGACTCAACGGTCTAATGCTACGCACTAAGCAGGAGTCCCCTACACGCTGACCACACGGCAGGAAATAAAGCGGCTGTCTTCTATTTCTTTCATTGTTGTTGGCTTGTATCAGATGAATGTTTTTTTTTTTTTCTCTGTCCAATGCTTCTATTTTTCTGCACCGCCACAAACGTCTTATTACGAAATTTGGGGAGATTTTGAAGGCTCATAAAGTTTGTGGGAATATTTTCTTCAGGCTGTACCCATATATAACGTTCTTCACAAATTGGCTTTCGTTACGCGGCGGCGTGCAAGAAGGTGTCTATCCGCAGCGTGTGTTTATTTGCATGCAAGTAGAATGAGGAAGTTTAATTGTGCTACGCCACCGCGAAACGGCGCAGACAACGTTGTCCAGAGTACTCCAAGGCGGCTTTTGTGCCCCGAATTTCAATACTAACCATCGTTATCATAACGAACTGACTCTCAACCCGAACAGTTATGATTACGGTGTTGACGGCTTCATATACTCGCTCACAAACGCAATAAATAGTATAGGTGCCGGTTTCCACTATAAAAAGAATCGAAACCGATAAGTATGTCCAAGCAGCTCTTCATTGTTTTCCAACCCTTCCAGGCGTAAAGAACAAATCCTGGACTACTCAGGCGGACATGCTATGAATTGAGGAAAATTACTGTTACTCTCTTGTCCTGGACTGAGGACCCTGACCACTAACCAGCTAGATTTCACCGTTAAAAAGTTTTCTCCTACCTCTCCTCCTACTCATCCTCCTCTTCTTGGGTGCAGTTTTACTATACGATCTGAATATTGAAAAGATATGGCTCTGGGAAATGTACCGAAATATTCCTCCAGGTCTGACAAACATAGTCTTACTGTATTTTTACCGTAGAAAGCCTCCATACTGATTAGAAGCCTGGTATAAAGTCAGCACGCGTTTATACGCACAGTAGGTTATTTGAAATGCAACCTACCGTTTTGGCGGCCCATAATGCGTGTCGGCATACTTTCATGCAGTGACAACATAAAGTGATGTTATACAATACTCTCGAGCTTTCGGTAAGGATGCGAAAACTGTTTTACTTTACATGCGATTAAATGCCTTCTGCCAAAGCCGAAAGCCCCGAAGGGCTGGAATTTGTTTTGGTCTTGCATTTTAGCTGTTGTCGGTTATTAGCAGCTGGCTGTTCCCTTTGTTCCAAAGATTGCTGAATAGATAAGCTGACGCCTAGCTCCGGCCCTTCGCGCTCCGCATAGGACCAGCTTCGCAAGGAATGGGGCGATGCCGGCAATATTTCTTCCCCAGCGGTATGTAAAACTACAAATCACGCCTTGAGCTAGTGTATGCGATTTTAAGTCTATTGTTATGGTAAAAAGTAATGCATACGCAAAGTGTGCTGCGGACAAGCATCAGACGTACACCGCGCGCAAAGAAACCGCAGGGAGAGCGAGCCCGAGTGAAGCAGACGACAAATGCGATAATCCCTAAGCCGACGTCACGGAGGCGCACTTCGCAGCGCCGCCCGTGGTCGCGCTCACCGCCAATACGCGTCGCGCAGGGAAACCGTTATCGCGCATGCGCAGCAAGACGGGGCGACGGGGCTGACGGCGCGACGCGGGGGTGAGGGAAAGCGCTCCGTGAACGAGCGAAGATAAAAACGGGAGAGAAAGAGAGCATTTTGTTTCCCCAGCGCCACTGGCGTTTGGCGCGCAATAATAGAACCGAAACTAGAAAGAGTAGCATCGGACTGGCAGCGCTCCCATCTTCCAGGATTCCCTCCGCTAATTTACGGTCTTCCGCATGCAGCGCCACCAGTGGCATTCCCAAGCGGGTTTCTCAATTGCTCGCGCGATGCGCCTGATATTTACTAAAGAAATTCTCGGTCACGCTGGCGAGAACCGTTTGCGCCGTTAGCAGTTTGATTGGGGTGATTGCGGCGTGCAACTGCGAATGTTTTCATATCCCCGGGCTGTATTTCCTGTTCGACGAAGTGGAGTTTTTCCAGGAGGCGCAAAAAAGGTCAGTGCTGCTTATTTATGTGCTGGTAACGGTTGTTGTTCAGTGACATCCTTGTTAACTGCGTCCGATAAACATACCGCAGCCCGTTGTTCGTGTGTCGTCCATGCTTGTGGTCGCGGCGTGTAACATTTTGTGTTGGAGAAACGTTTGCAGCCGTAATTTACCAAAACTTCTGTGTTCGTGGGTCAGAGTCGGCTGGGCATTTCTGACTGCGTACGTTAGCCATTGCTATAAGGAAGTTGCTGGTTTGCGCGTTTCATTATTGGATGTACCCTTACTGTGTGGCTTTGCTTAGTTGTCTATTGACGGTTGCTGTGCATCTTTGCGGTAGCGAATCTTCTCGGGTTAGTCGCTCGCGATAATCGCGCGTGCACACGTGTACAACTTCCAACTAGGTTTGTCGGAGCGTTCGTCCTTAGATTTATTGGTATTTTTAAAACTTGCGTGGTAATTGCGGCGTTGTGTTAGTCTGCTGAGTAGAATGCATTTACTGTGCTTACCAGACCGCCGACCGGGAGTCTTCGACCTTGCCCGTTGCGCGCAAGGTAGACGCTATTTCGAGTTGTGTTGATGTGCTTTCAAGGCGTCATCTTACGTTAATATGTTCCATGTTTTCATGTTTCATGTTTATGTTCCATGCTTCTTCAAATTCCTTTGACCAATTGAGATGATCTATTTTACATTGCCTGAAGTGCAGAGAAATGGAAGGAACAGTTGTTGTCTTAGCAGTACCGCAGTAACAAACGTTTCTTTTGTCTGGGGGAAGAAATGTGGAAACACGCAGCGGGTATATAGAAAGTGTGCTGCCGTTTCTAGGCTGTTAATGTCACTGGTAACTTGACAGACACTTCAGGATAATTATCCAATATCCATAATTAGTGGTTGCTACTTCACGAACCGCGTTAGAAATAAGCCACTCTTGCATTTTTATGCCGTCAATGTCGGTGGTAACCCGAGAGTCGAAATAATTTCCGACAACGCTGAGGTGATAAGTTCTTGCATCACTATGTGCACCCAACATTAACCCATTTCTGTGCTTCCTTTAACTTATAAAATACACTGCGAAAGCAGATTGCTACATTCTGTATTCGATCTGTATAACCTGTCCAGATGCAGACTATGGCTGACTGTGGAGACATTTGTCTCTACACTGGTAGTTTGCGACAATTGTTCTCCTTTGTCTGAAGAACAGAAATTAAAACGAATTATTTCCATTCCTTACATATACCTCAGAAATCATGGCTGTGGCATTCACTGTGGCTGAAGACATCTTCGGCACGCCGAGGCGTCGTCGTGACAAGTGTGGCAGATTATGAATGCATTGTGGAAGTAATAAGGCCACGAAAGAGTGCCTCTTGAGTGTTGCGTATTATACAGACGTTCACCACTCCGCATGGAGCAATGACAGGTGAGCCTCAAGACGTTCAAATATTTTTATATTTAAAATTGTTTCGCCTGAAAACGTTACCAGGGCTCGTGCTGCAAAATAAATTTTAGCACAACTAATCAGGCATTGTACGAGATCTTGTAGTTCTCCCTTCTTAGAGGGAAGCGTAAATTTATGCTTCGATATTTTTATACTGTTTTTATTTTCTAGGAAATAGGGCGGACCGGGACTTAAAACAATGGAACAAGGAATGCATACTGCCATTTTTCCTGGTTCTTGAAGGCGTGTGTTCACGAAAAGGAATCACATGAAAGCCGTTGTACGGGATGAAATCATTGCATTCTACAAGTAAGTACGCACTCCCAGTTCTGGAACTTTGATGGTCCCTTTTTAGGTAGTTGCAATATACGTAATGGCTTCGGAACACCATTTCAGTGACAACTTGACCTGTAGGTGAAAACGACAGTAACAGCTTTTGGGAACACGTTGGCAAAACTTTCCTGGAAATGCACTCCGAGGAGGCCCTGCCAGGAACGCCTGCATCTTAATTTTAGTTGGGTAAGTTGGCATTTTATTTTTGTGGGACTCAATTTATGGTAGTGTTTACTGAAGCTGGCATCTTATTTTTGCGGGACTGAATTATTGGTAGTTTTCTTTGTAGCAAAATCTTACTGTTAAAAATAAATCGTGAACTCCAATATTGGGAAATACCTTCACATTCAGCCTGTTTCGGATGCTGCAACATGTGGACAAAAAAACTATTATTTTGCATTCAAGTTTTGCAAACATTTTGCTTTCACATTGAGAGTTGCTGCTGTGATAATACGGCACCACGGCCACGCCCACTGCGGTTGCTTTCCAGAATTAGAGAACGGCCATTGACAGTCTGTGCTAATATTTTTTGTACATTGTTAGCAGCAATCCCAGAAAAGAAACCAAGAAATCGCTGCTATTTCAATCAATTACTGTGCTATAAAAGGGGTATCCTAAGCAACTCCCTCATTTAAGGCCATCGTCTAACAAAATTTTCTTGTTCCTTCCTTAAAGGTACATGACGTGGTCCAGTTATTCTCGAGGTCCAGTTATTTGGAGAGAAGAAAATGGCAGCGTAAATATTGTCTGCAAGAAACACGTCATGGATTTTCCGCCTGCGTTGTCACATCAAGATGTGGTCATCCTCCTCGCCGTATATTTCATTTAATCTCCTGAAACTTATGCGACTTTGGAGAGTTCTTGGGACTTTTGCAGATAGTTCTTGGCCATTTAACAGTGGCCTGGTGTCATTTAAGTAGAAAGCTCTGTTGAAAGACTTGATGTGGTCACTCTACTTGGTGTTTTAAATTATTGTTAGACGTTGAAGCCTCTTCGGAAACATATGTCGTGGTTCAAATGATTGGTAGATGCAAGTGGCATGTCAATTGCAAAAGTGAAGTCGTGCTTTCCTTTGCAATTTTTCATTATTGACACAAAGCGCAGGCTGCCTTTGCAGCTACTCTGTTACTCTGTTAATATAGTTAATGGCACTGCACTGTAACGTTTTTATTTTTCAAATGCAGCTCGAAATTTTTTTCCATGGCCGTGCTGCTGTTGATGGATGCAAACGTGAGAGTAATTATTTACACAGACGGTTTGGGGCTTTATTAATCAATTTTTGTACTGTATCTTAGCTGACACCTAAGCCCTAGAAGAATGCGAAATATACATATTTGGCTTGAAAAAGGTGTTTACTTTGGACTAAGTTGCATTTCTTGCTTGTTAGAGGCAGTGCTTTGGTCACAAGCATACTGTTGTCATGATACTAGTAGGGTTTGTATAGCACGCAATAGTGAATTTTACCTCAGATAAATGTTCCGGCTGGAAATGGTCATTTTCTGCCCAAGTGGAAACAGATATGTCTCCGTATCTCAAATGTACGTAATCATACCGGCGAATAAAATTTGCTTAGTGTTTTGAAAAGCATTGTATCAGTGCTAATAGTTGGTTTGGTATGTATTTTAATGCGAGTCTTGTTTCTTTTACATGCAGCCAAAACCCAGAACAGGATGCGGCGGATGAAGCCAAAGTCTCTGTGTGCCGCTCCACGTATCTCAGACCAACTTTTATATAGAACTGTGCTCCGATAGGCAACTGTTGGGAACTGTCAGGGACCACACTGCTGCGGCGGTTTCTGTTTTCCAATTGTTGGTATCACTGTGGGCCATATGTCAAGGCTGCGTTAGAATGATGCTTGCGGTTTCCTTCTGATACCAATGCATCCGCCAGCCTGGCAAATGACCTCAATTTATACCAACAGGAAAGCAGGTATATTGGAAAAGTGGAGTCCCATAGACAGCTTCTCAACGCCTATCGGAACACCGTTTTATAGAAACAGCTGGTCTGAAGGTACCTAGAACGGCGCACCGGCGAAATCCATAATCATTTTACGTGGATCAGTGTTCCAGTAACTTACACTACCCGTTTATTTGGAACAGTGATCCGTATACTTTTATTTGGAACGCCGATCCAGATAATGTAGCTGCAAAAATATGTGGTGCTCTGTTCCACTTACATTTTCAGGGTATGTGGAACACGGTTCCAAATATATAAGTGGAACTTTTTTGCAAAAAAGTTCCAGTTACTAAGTGGATCTTATGTGGATCCAGATTAAGAGTGTGGAGACGACCACCGGACCAGGTGAGGAAGATGAGGCGTACCGAAGCGAGGACATGGTAGAAGAAGATTTGCCCCATCAGGCGTTTCCGGCGGAGGGCGACGCCGAAAGGTATGCCGAATGAAACACTCTATACACATATCGGTCTCTGCTTTACATCGTCACACGAAACGACTTTGCGCTTTTGGGGTTTGGCTTAACTTTCAATCGTTGGATTGATTGTCAGTGCGGGGTGAAGCTAAGGCGACCCCTATTCTGCTATTTCTCAAGCCTTGCCCTACTTGCACAAGGTGCACCAATTTTGTCATGTTCGAAAGAAGACATTCATGCCTGAAATAGAGCTTAGTAGTCAAGCGAGAGCTTGTTCCTACCAAATAAACACAGTTGCATTTTGTCTTTATGGTCCCTTTAAAGTTCCCTTTCGTGCTGGAGCACTAGACTTGCAGCCTTTTATGCTAATGTCTCACGTCAGAGCCTTGTCAAAGATAACAACCTTAAAGAGAACCTTTCAGCCTCTCACTGATGTCTTCTGTATTTCACCCAAAACGCCCTGAAGGAAAACCAACTTTCTCAAACAAACATCGTGATCGTAGATAAGGTGAAGAAAAATTAAACCGATTCCCTCTGTCAATCAAAACTGGGTGTTTCGAATTATAAAGCCAACTTCTACCGCATGTGCCATTTTGGCGTGGTCAAATCAGCTTGTATTCGGAAAGAAGGACATGGACGTGCAAACTTAGCAAATCCACCCATTTCTCTAACGACGACGGCGCTTGAGCATGGGGGAAGCCATACCGTATCGGTAGCCAACGAAATAACATTACACCACCGCACAAAGCACATAAGGTATGAATCTTGTCACCTGCATACTAATCATCATAAATACATATCATCCGCTCGCTTTTGCGTTGGATCGTCTGTTGTTGTGCTTGATTTAAGTAGCTTCGCGTTGCCCCATCATGGTCATTTCATCAGAGGGGTAGTTGCTCTTTTATAAAGCCGTGGGATCGTTTAATGAAAGCAATATTACTGTACAGCCATTCTACGCATTGTTTGAAAAATACCACTGGTTTGGTATCTTTTAGGGGGGTTTGGATTTTGGGTGCAGCCTGCGAGAAGGCCTAACATTGTTCTGGATCCCGCTGGTTGTAGATTGTAGCTGTATTGGAAAGAAATCTCGTCTCTAGGCCCACGTCCACATACACATGACCGGCATTTGTGCACCGAACTCTGGGAGAAGAAATAATCGTTATCCATAAGCATAAGTTCTGATGCTTCGGTACTGGCTAGACGGAGGGCATTTTCTCTTCGTGGTATCTAACCACTCTTCCTCAAGTGTTGTTGTGATCCAAGGTCAGGGAATTCCATTCGTGTGGTATGCAATTTGTAATCATTCGGCTACCTTTAGGCGGATGACATATTTTCCTTGTCATACACTTACTCCACCGTTGGGATGTTCCCTAAGTGTGTTCTATTTACACCTGTCCTTCATTTCGAGCTGTTCATCAATTCGGCCGCGCCCGACAAACAGCTAGCCTCCTGGTTAGCTCTGTTGGTAGAGCGACTGCCCTATATAGCGGTGGTCACTGGTTGAAATCCAGTGCCACAACAAATGTTTCTTCAACTGCGAAGTCTGAGAAAGCTGCACTGCTCAGGTTTCCTTTGCAGCCATAGGGTCGCGTCGAAGTGGAGGTCAAATTTTTCTTTTCATCCCAATAAGAACATCCCTTGCTTATGTGATAGACAGAAAGGAGAAATCCGGGGTTTTTATCACTTCCGTCCTGGTGGTACACGGTACCGGGCATGTGTTCACACTTGCTAAGTGCAAGTTATTAGGTTGTATGCAGCAAGTAGGAGTGGGGTGCAGGAATGGGCATTCTACTGCCGAATTCTGATTCGTGGATTTTTTCTGGACAGCTCGAGATAAAGTTAGGGGAATCTGCTTCTGCTTTGGTTTTGGAGTAGCAGATTAAACTATCGACAAGGCATTACTAACATGCATCATGCATGAAAGGCAATAAGACCATCGTCAACACCCGCGTTGGCAGAAATAGCTATTGTAGTAATGTTTTTGGGAGCCACAATTATAGAGAAGACGACGTTAAACACTATATTTTAATAACCATCATAACATAAACGCTGCATGTTAGCCCATCGGGAATATTTTTCGACGACATTGAGCCTCTCGCCAGGGCTTCGAGGGCTGAATAGGAGATATGATGATGATGATGGTTGGTGCCTTATGGCGCAAGGCCAACAAGGGCAAAGAGCGCCAAATAAGTTGCTAAATTTTGATGAGACCGTAATTACTAGACCATGTGAGTAACAGTAAAAGTGATGCAAAACAAAAAACAATGGAGATGGCTGCTGGTCAGGATGATTACACTTGATATTAGAAGAGCTGCAGAAATTTCACCTCAGCTAAAAACTTAAAAACATGTTGACTAGGAAACATTGGTTCATCGGCTAAAAAGTATGATTGGTGCAGTGCAATGTGTCGTCTGTAGAATTCAGGGAAATCTTTGTGTCGTGTTGTGTCAGGTGCCTTGCATGTGATTAGTATGTGGACTACGGTCAGGTCCCTTCCACACCTGCTACACATGGGTCGCGTAGATCCAGTGAGTAGGTGGGAGTGCGTCACATGTGTGTGGCCTATCCGCAGCCTAGCCAGAGCGACTTCAGTGTATCTGTTGTGCAAGTCAGTTATGTAGCGTCCAAGTTGTGGTTTTGTTAGGTGTAGTTTTTTGTCTGTTTGTTGACTCCAGTGGAATTGCCATGTGTTGCGAAGCTGTCGTCTGATGTGTGTCTTTAGTGCGGTGTAGGATGCTGTTATGTCAACCGTGGTCATGAGAGCAGCAGCACCAGCCATTTGATCAGCGGTTTAATTGCCAGGGATCCCACAGTGACCTGGTGCCCTGCATATAGTTATTTTTATATTTGAAGCATATGCAGTCATTATAACCTCTAAAAGAACATTGATTACATAGTTTTTAGACGACCTTCCTGATGACAGTGCCTGCACAACGCTAAGAGAATCTGTGTAGACGATGGACATCGGAATTTTATGTTCGAGGATGTGATTTGAAACGAGTAAAATGGCATACGCTTCTGCCGTGTAAATACTGCTCTAAAAATTCATTGTTTTAGTAACGTTAAAATTTGGCCCGTGCGCTGCAGAAGAGGCAGCAGAAGAAGTTTTCCACGCATCGTTATAGAATTCTGCGCACCTGTACTCGTCCTGCAGAACAGGAAGTGCTGCAGCATTGCACTCCTGGGTACTCTAGTACTCTAATTTTTTCTAGTTGCCTGAATGAAAGGTCGCATGGTATAGGACGTATATGCGATGGTGGAAGGAAATTATGGATGTGCGCCTTGTGCGTTTCTGACACAGGTACCGTGAGTGCAGAAGGCTCCTCCCTCACTCTGAGAGAAAAAGGTAAGAAACTAGACGGCATATTTACAAAGAGTTGCAAGTTTGATGTATTGTTCATGATGGGATTATAAGGATGGTTGGTCAGAGACACGATCTTTGATGCATACACCACATCAACATACTCCCGCTGATGCCCTAGGCACCATTTGTCGCACGCACTCGACATAAGGACTTTCGATAGGGCTAGTGGGGAAAGCGCCGCATGACAGACGAAGGCCAAGATGCAGCACTAGGTCGACCATTTTCAGTGTGGTCTTTGTCGCCGACCCATACATGACACTGCCCTAGTCGAGCCGAGACCCCACCAAGGCTGTGTATAGGCGCAGCATGCGTTGTTTGTGGGCCCCATAAGATTGATGTGAGAGGACCTTAAGAATATTTATTGTTTTGAGCATTCGCGTTTGAGCTGTTTGATATGAGGAATAAATGCTACTTTTTAATCAAATAAAATACCTAAAAACTTGTGCTCCTTGTTCACAGAAATCGGCACATTCGCAAGAGTGATGTCTGGGTCCGGGTGGACCCCACGCTTCCTGGAGAACAAAACACAAAAGCTCTTTTCGGGATTAATTTTAAAACCATTCTTGTCAGCCCAGCCGGCAAGCTTCCTGACGCCGAGCTGGACTTGACGTTCGCAGATAGCATGTTACACAATTTAAAGAATATCTGTACGTCGTCTACATACGTGGAATAAGATATTGTAAATGGCAATGCCTTTCCAAGAGAGTTCATATTACCTATGAAGAGCGTGCAGCTCAACACTCCTCTTTGCTGCCCGCCATTTTCTTGCACATGTACCTTTGAGAGTGCAGAACCAACTCTGACGCATAGATTCTCTCTGACAAATAACTAGCAAGGGTGTTAGACATATTACCAGAAAAACCGAATGACTTGAGGTCAGTAAGGATCACAGAACGCCAAGCGGTGTCGTACGCCTTCTCGCGGTCGAAAAACAAAGTTAAACAATACTGTTTATGCGCGAAGGAATCCTTTATATATGTTTTAAGAGGTACGAGTTCATCGTTCGTGGATCGCCCCACCCTGAAACCTGGCTTGCAGCACTCTAGAAGGCCGTTGTACTCCAAAACGTACACGAGCGTGCGATTTATCATCTTCTCAAGAAGCTTGCATATGCAGGTCCTCAGGGCTATAGGACGGTAACTTGAGGGGGCGACGGGTCCTTCCCCTCTTTCAGGAAAGCTACAACTATAGCCTCCCTCCAAGAGTTGGGATATGCCCGAAAGCCAAAACTTGTTATATAGGTCGAGGAGTGTTTTAACGGTGTCTGAGTGTAGGTGCTGTATCATTGTATATGTGATGTTGTCTGGGCCTGGAGCCGAGGGATTACAACTGCTCAGAGCGGCCCGCAGCTCATGAAGTGAAACCTCGGAGTTATAAGAGGAGGTTGACTTGTCGTTATTAAGTAGACTTCTTTTCGGCCGATTGTTTGTGTTTCATGAAAGTGTTAGTTTAGTGTGCAGAACTGGACACGTGTTGGAAGCGTTGTGCGAGTGTGTTAGCCTGGTCTTCAAGTGTGTCCCCTGTTGTACTAACCAGGGGCAAGCTGTGTTTCTGTTGCCCTTTTAGTTTGCATATTTGTGTCCAGACTTTGCGAGTGTCAGTCTATGAGTTTATGGATGTTACGGATGAGCGCGAACTCTCTCGTTTTGCCTCACGGCGTACACGTTTTCCCATCGCCTTTGCCCTTTAGAACAATAAAAAGTTTCCCGACGTGGCGTATATGATGCCTTGTTCTGGGCCTCTCGCGCCCGCCTACACTTGTCATTCCACCACGGCCTCCACTGGTTGCGCGGGGCACAAGAGGCGTGGTAAATGAACTTTTCGGCGGCGTCGAGGATGTGCGCCGGGAGGAGTCGGGCGGCTTAATGTACGTGTGTGTTATGGATGTGTAGTGTAGTTTGGATATTTCTGTAAATGTATTCCAGTTTGCTTTTGCTTACGTGAACCTATTATGGGAAGGGGAACTGGTAGGGCCTTTGCTGATGTATGTTAATGAAGAAGGGAAGTGGTCACTACCGTATGGATCCGTGTCCACGTCCCATTCAATAGATGGAAAAATACTGCCGAACCTATAGTCAAGTCAAGGTGTCGGTAAGTGTTGTGTCCTATATTAAAATATGTTGGCTGTTTGTTGTGGAAAAGGCATGCTCCCGACGATGTTAAGAATTTCTCAAAGAGGCGACCTCGGGCATTCGTGCTGGAAGAGCTCAAAAGTGAATTATGTGCATTGAGGTCGCCTATCAAGATGTAAAGTTCAGGCAACTGATCTACCAGCCCTTCGAAATCCGAGATCGAAAGTTCGAAGTCAGGCGGTATGTAAAGGGAGCATACTGTTATTAATCTATTAAATATTACTCAACGAATCGCAACAGCTTCAAGGACAGTATTTAAGGAGATGGTAATACATGCAATGCATATTCGAGCGACAATAGACACACCACCAGAAGAGTGTGTGCATCCATCTGTGTCTTTTCGAAAAACCATGTAATTATTCAGGAAGTTTGTATTTTTGCTGCTCAGATCAGTTTCCTGCGGGCACATTATACTTGGATGCTTGTTGTGCAGTATCTCATATATATCATAAAGATTTTTGATGAGGCCTCTATAGTTCCATTGTACAATATTTTCCCTTCCCATTATTTCCAATAGCGAGTGGAAATGTGTGAGAATGAGAGTTTATGTATTGTCTTTCGGGGCTGTGATTCTTCGTTTTTTTTTGGCTTATCGGATAGTTTGGACGCTGGTACCCATTCCTTCCGCTGCAATGCAGACCGGTAGGGTCCAACGTCCATGTCTTTGTTGGACGTCCTCGGAGTGCCCAAGGGATTGGGCTGCTTGGACCTAGCACCCTTGTGGGTGCTCTTTGCTGCAACCGCCGCCACCTATGGCATCGGCACTGCCAGTAGTGGCACAGGCGGTGCGGCAGGGCGGGAGCTGCCGCGGGCTCCCCAATCTCCACCTCCTCCGTACACTCACTTGAGCGCCTACAACTGCTTGAGTTGGCACCACAGCCACTGCTGACTGAGCCAGCGGTGTGGTACAGGTTGGGCCGCCGGAGGCAGCCCGAGGGGGGGGGGGGGGGCGGGACCAAGTCCGGCTCGCGGTACTGGGTCCCCGCCGAAACTAGACGCCGCTCCGCCGCCCGGCGAGCTGCGTTGGCGTACCTCCCCGGGGGAAAGAGGCGAACCTCTTTCACACCTCTGGGAAGATATTCTCGGTTACTTCCACGTTGATAATCTTCTTTTCCTGTTGAAACTTTTCACAGCTCCGGGACCATGCCGCATGCGGCACCTGACAGTTTGCACAGGTGAAGGTGGTAGAGCCGCAGTTTTAGGTGGGGTGGTCATGTGCGGCGCATTTCGCGCCAGTCGTTTAGCCGCGGCAAGAAGTTGTAGCGTGCCCGAATCGCTGGCACTTGTAGCAGCGGCGCTGGTTAGGTATGTACGGACGTACACCACACCTAATGAAACCAGCATTGATGTGCTTGGGAAGTTTGGAAGATGTGTTGAATGTCAAGATTATGTGCTTTGTTGGTATTTCTACATTGTCGCGACAAATGGTGATTCTCCTGACACCCCTAACGCCCTGATCCTTCAGGCCTTCCAGAAGATCGGCCTCTGTTTCACTTAGCGGATCTGGCTCGGATATAACACCCTGTGAGCTGTTGAGGCTGCGGTGGGGTGTGACAGTAATGTCTAGATCTGCCATGCGAGTTTGGGTCAGAAGATTTGTGGCTTGCTGCTGCGCCTTGACTTCAACCAACACTTCACCTGATCGTAGTTTTTTGCCTCGAAAGATTTGCCAATGATTCCTTCAAGAAACGTGGAGACGAGGAATACAGACTTGGAGGAGAGGGGTTTGGATTTATCTATTGATTCAGGGACAAAACAACGGGGATAGTTGTCAGGTTTCTGAATGTTGATGTTTGGTAGGGATAGGGAGGAAACTTCGCTGCGGGCCCTTTTCAGGGACCGAACGCGTTTTCAGGGTGGTTTTGATTTATCCATACGGCATCGGAAAAAGCAGGGGACGGGGGTACTTTTTTTTCTCAGCCTTACCCTGATAGCTGAAGAGGTCCCGGAGCTCCCTGGCTGGTAAACAGACAGGGAGACCATCCGCCGGAGCTTGACCTGGGCTCCGACGGCCACCGTTCGTGAATTCTCACCCTCCACCTATAAACACATCGCCACGGTTGAATACAGCTTATGTTTGGGGGCTCGGGGTCCGCGGAAGATTACTCAAGGTGCCCCGTGTGGGGGAATAACAGGGATAAAGGGTCGGTGTGCAGGAATGCTTTTCAGAACAATTGTGTTTCTGCGTCATGTAGATTTTATACTTTTGTGTATTCTATCCTAATATGATCAATGCGGTCAAGCGTCTTTTACTTCGCCGCTACGGAAACCCTAAATCTAAAAAGAAAATATTTATTTGTAAGTGCCGGTCTGCGCCTTTTTATCAGCAAATGTGTTCGTGGTGTAGGCTTTGATGGGAAGAGATGCATGAACGCTGTGGTAGCGAAGTACAGAGGGCATAGCCTAGCGAGGAGGAGAGGTAGCGCCAAGCACAGATGCAACATGTTAGAAGTACGTTTCAGCGAGACGCTTCCACAGTTAAACTTGAATGTAACGAATCTATATAAAACGAATTCCTGGTTTTAACGATGTTTTTCAATTCCCCGTTCGAAGTCTCTAGAAAACCCCTGTGTTTGCGACTTCTATATAACGAAGGTGTTTCGACGGTTAACATTAATGTAACAAATTTGCTATGCTGATAGGCCATTCTATGTTGCAAGTTTTCTGAGAAATCGGCTGAGAAATGCAATAATTTGGCGTACTTCGCCCGCACCTCGATCTACCATGCGTTTCCAGTGTCAAGGCGGCGGTGTTGTTGAGGTGCTAGGCGTGTCTGTAAGGGTTAGTTGATCCCCTCAACTTCCATCTGTAATGTCGGTTTGTCGGTAATCAGGGCTGCCAGAAAACAAAAGTTTTTTTTTCTTTTCAAGACAACTCGCAACGATAAATGTCTTCTCCGCCGGTAGAAAGAACGTCAGCGGCTGGCACAGTATCCCAGCTAGCGCCCTCTGAACAATTTTCAATGCGTAGCTGAGCATCAAGTTTGCGAACAGGCGTTGTGTCAGCATTCGTTTGACCCTTGATACGATTGGAGGCATCGAAAAGTGTCACAAGGCAAAAGTGATACTTAGGTTACGTTTGCATTGTGGAGTAAGTGACCTTGCTGTTTTGTAGTGCTGTGTAGTGGCGCAAACCACGCAGTTATTCACTGTGAAAAAGACCTTTGAAGGGTGAGTCCTCGATCCCCGATGTCTTGCATTTTGGTTTCGTTTTTTTGTCATTCACGCAAACCTTATGTAGAAACCTGCATGTAACGAAGAATTTTAAATGTTTTATCAACTTCTTTATATCCAGGTTTACCTGTACAGGCAAGGCTTTTCTAAACTACTAAATCTTGTGGCGATGTCTATAGACCCTTCCATCGGGCGAGGGGAAAATGTACACTAGCACTCAGGGGTCTCTGGAGTGTGCACGCCGATCCCGTCGGGCCTGGGGCGGCTGCTCCTTTGCTTCGACTACGCTTTGGAGGAATCGCACGGGTGGATTTACAATTATTTCACGCATTATTTTAATCAAGTGTTGCTAATAAATAAGCTAGACAAGCAGCTTGTGAGTTGCGCACTTTAAGGCACAGAAAATAATTAGCAATTTTGTTCTGCGGAGCACTTTCTGTACACCAACTCTGGAGTAGGGGCAGAAAATTCTACATTCTCCCTAAAATAAAATGGGTCACTGAAACTTCATTGCATCGCAGATGCTGTTAGTTCCGGAAATCATCACTGTTGCTCCGGTCGCACTGCGGCATACCCAGTCCCAAGTATTGCGTGGGCTGGCCTTGGCGATTTTCACAGTGACTACTTCCTCCCCAGCTTGTCCCTCTCCTCAGCCAATCTGCGGGAAAGGGAACGAGAGGGGGGCTTAGGAAGAGGATGCCGCCTCCCTTGTTCCCCATTCCCGACTCGGGCAAAATAAAGTTTTTTACTCACTCCAGCCAAGAGTTCAGCCTCTTACCGAAATGTGACATCTCTTTTTTGGCAACATCAAACTAAGCACCACAAAAGCGAACGCCTAATAATTTGTTATATGACGCTTTCCAGGAGCTGTGTTGTTTATTTTATTTAGGTTGTACATTGATTGCTCGGCTAAATTGGGCTGCACAGCAGCTCGGATTTCCAGAGAGAGGAAGTTTTGTTTATAGTTGGCCGCAGTGGTAGATGAGGTTGAGGTGTTCATATATCGATGAGATTTAATATGAACTATATAATATGCCAAACACTTACAAAGTTCACCAAAAACTAACTGCATTACACCCTGCAGGGATATGAAACCAGACGTCTGTTACACTAACACGCGCTTCTGCTTGTTACCCACGGGCGCCGGGCGTATCACAGTTAGATCGTTTTAACATACATTAGTTTTTGCAGTAAAGCGATCAAAATGCCTGCTATACGCGATCGCGAGCACACAGATGCGAACAAAGAAACTGTGATGAAATATCGCAAACATTTATTCGACCCGGCATAATTCACCCAGCGTGGCTCACGCTACCTGGAGGAGAATTTCAGCTCCACTGCGGCCCAAAGGCCGCCAATTTAAGCCAGATCGCTTAAAGTAGTCACATGCAACAACTTTCCAATTTAAGATATGTTACGGAAAAGAACGTACAACGCGCTACAACGAAAAATTCACCGAGCCGCCGCTAGCGCCCATGCACCGCGGAGCAAACGCCCAAGCCAGCAAATTGGCCAGCTACCAGAGGGCCCTGCACAAGCAAGATGGCGGCACTCTAGTTGGAATGGTCTATACTCGTAGCTATGTTGAGCAGAAAGAGAACATGGAGCATATCTGAGGCCCGGCATCAGTACATACGCGATATTCGAATTGTTTGTTAAGAACGGCTGCTGGATCCTTCCTCTAGTAAATAAAACATATGCTATAAAAAACAAAAAAACTCTCGCGGCGGCCCCTCGTTGCAGCATTTAAAATTCAAAAGCAATCAATGCTTTCAGTACCTGTCTCGAGCAGTGGAACAGGAAAAAGAAATTAGCGAGAACTAAAATACATCTGCTGGCTTTCGGAAGTTCTATGATGCATACAACTTGGAAACGCCAGGAAGCTTCCGTGTTAACATCAGCATTTGCGACGTTTAATTAATGTAGGAAAAAGAATTTTCATACAATGCTTCTTGATTTTTCTCAGTACGTCCAGATGCGCTACAACACGGCCATGTCATTATTGGCGGCTGTCACGTGCATCCTCTTGTCGGTAAGTACAAGAGACAAGCGTGGAAACTGCGCCATCAAGCACTTTTTTTTCAGCAAATTTCAGGGGCCGTCGCAATCTATGCCGCCTCTGTTGCTGTATCTACAAGTAAGTTCTTCATTGCTTCACCTTAATGCCATTAGGCTCAATTTCACTCTCCGAAAATTGCTCCATTTAGTTTCATAATGAGGATGTGTGAACTTGCATTATGGTACAAATACGATATGCTTTCCTTTAGAATAGGCTATACTTCCCTGTACACCAATATTGAATTTGAACGTTTCATTCTGGTTCAACACAAAAACTTAAACGGGTCCAACCGTTTCTGCTGTTAAACGCCAATGTTTGTAAGCCAACCCACTCTAGCATCTTTCTATGTATGTTAACAATCTATGGTACACTATCAAAAGAAAGCACGTTGCGAGCGCAGATTCTAAAGCCAGAATTAGCTACCCAATTATTGTTTAATATAACCGTGCGCTAACATTTTGGAAATATCACAGACGTTTTAAAATAATGCTGACAGCGCATGCTACAAATATTTATCGAGCAGTATGCCAGGTGAACTTTCCCAGTCCACGTAAAAGAACCCGCCCTCTACTAGTTTAACAGTTCCCGAAAGCCATCCATTCCCGTAAACAGAACTGTAGCTTGTGGTGAAATAGCCGTTGTAATAAAATGACTCGGCCAAATGGCCAAAAAAATTTAGGGTGAGCAGGTACAAAGAACACTTCATGAAGTTCAGAGGTGAACTAGTTCATGTGCATTTTGTAAGTAGGTCTCCAATAATCGTATATTGTTGTTTGACTTCTCTTGTGAAACAAGTGACGATTTTTAGATGTGTTGAGAAAGCTTGAAGCGAGAGGAACTGAAACAGGATACGTACCCGGATTCGATAAAAATGTTTGAGAACAACCTTTAACGCAGAAAAAACTGAAGTTGGGCTTCAAGAGAGACATTTGAAGAACAAGTATAAGGAACACAGGGGAAGTGGAGCTTGAGCATTAATTATGAGACTTGGCTTCTGTATCGTAAGCATCGTGGCACTGCTTGCCTTCATTGTGCATTTTGTTTGGCCTGTGGGCGCCGAATAAGATTTCTTGGAGATCTTTTTGTTTAAAAGCACGACTTCACGTTTTGTTTGGTTATCTACATTTTACCTTTCTTGTTCCTACCAAGTGTCAGAATTTGCATCAGCTGTGTCAATAATTTTGTTCACTTCGCCCATTAAGCGATTTTGTGGAAATAGAGGGCCTTGCACGGTTGGTGGTCTCTGATGCTCGGAAGAAAAGCCTGCGCAGGGGAATTTGGGGTGCAGAAATTGTAAACTAGTTCGGCAAGACATAAAGCAACCGCAGTCCCAGGACTGCGGTGTACAAAAGGAAACTGTTTTTCCTAATTTACAAGAGGCGTTTTTCGGTTCAATACCAACTAGGTACAATGATTATGCCTTTACTATAAGCCTATTTATGGTTGACGGAATGTTTTTATATTACGACTTGAGAGTATTGAGTTTAAAACTCGGACAATGTATATAAAAACCTTAGCCGTGATTCCTTAGGCACTCTTCTCAATGTTATGCAAAAAGGACTGATTAGAAATGTGCAAGAACATTTGAAATTATATAGGGCTTCGCATTTAAAAAAACGCTGATTATATCTTTCGATTTTGAAATTTGCTCGCAGGTGTTTATTCTCGCCAACGCGGCTGTCACAGGACCCTTTGTAGTACTCCTCCTGCTCGGTTTAACAGCTCCTTTCGCCAACTCGAAGGTATTCTGTGCTTGTTGCTGAAGTGGCACTTGTGCTAGTAAGATAGTTAAATACCTTATTATTGTTACTAAAGCTCCCTGCCATCTATAGTTTGTTTATCTACAGAACTGTGTTTTCAGACGAACCTATACGGACGTCAAACGAGAACGGTGCTATGTAAAGTTCAGAAACAAGTGAATTGTGAATGAACAGTGGGCCTATTTGCGTGACCAACCCACAGAGACAAACTTAGCAGTGATGTGCTGACCTTGCACTGGCAGTAGCAAAAAGGCTATAAGCAAGGAAGAATTCCGAAAAGTTAGTGAAGGCGACAGTGACTGGTGCTTCCTACTCTACTCTAGATATTTCATTTGGTACACATTATACCACAATGGCTCAGCCGCTAAGGCATGGTGCTGCTGACCCGTGAGACCTGGGTGCGATCCAGGTCACTGTGGTCATTTTTGTGATGAAGGAATAAAGCAAAAATGCCCCAGCTTTCTGGCTAGGCTCACAATAAAGTTTCTTGGGGTGCAGAAGTATTTCCCCAGCCCGCTACAATGACGCTCATCATACCCGCGTCCACCTAAGCATGTAAAACCATCACGCTCATTTTAGATGATGAATGCGGGGGCGCAGGAGCTGCGGGTAATTTTATTTTGAAGTGTGTGCTCTATGCTTCAACATCATCCCCTTTTTTTTCATCTCCCGCTCTATGAGCAGACTAAAAACGAGTATAAATGTCAATTTTTTTATCTTCCCACCCATAGCTCAATGGTGATGGATCTACATATATATGCTTATATGAGGCTATTCAAAAGTAATAAAACCAAAAAGAAATAAAATAAGAAATTATTCCGAAATATTCCACAAACATTATCCGGAGTTCAGGCAGTTTTTTCTCGGTTTTGGCGGGAGAAGCAAGGTGGCTGCCTTTTTCCGGCGAATGTAAAAACCTTTTCTATGTAGAACAGCACAAAACGTGACAACCGAGCAAGCTCTTATACCTGAAAATAAATAACTACTTAAGACAAATTGAGACAAGTCCAAGACAGGACACTTCAGATGCTAAGTGCTACGAAGAATTTTTATTCGCACGAAGTACATCTTGTCGGTGGGAAAAACAAAAAGTGGGAGTCAAATATTTATAATGCCAGCAGCATGACACACCAAAACATGTTTCATGTCACTGTCCAGGTGCGGTCTCCAAACTGCTGCATCTTCATCGACATTCACAATACACTGATCTTAGAGAGCCAACGTGCAAAGCGACATACAGTTTTGTTGCTGGGTTAACGCGAAAGCATTGAGCCAAACGGGCGCACCAGCGTCGGGATTCACTGAAGCAGCAAAAAGTCGCCGGACAGCACACCCACTGCCAAAAACACGTAACCAACTACACGCAACGATGCTAACGTTAGTTACTAGCCGATGTTTATCAAGGTTCCGCCACGATGCACTACTAGCAGAAAAAGTAGTTTTATCTAGTTATTAAGTCGATGCAATGTGCGACAATAGAAAAACTATATTCATGGTGTAGCAATGGAATGTTTTGTCAGTGAAGGCCTCCCTATTGTAGCTTGCCTACCACCCGAGAGCAAGGTTATACGACAGCCAAATGTGCGTATCCATGAAAATATTTTGTCTGCAGAATAAGGAATCCCGACGCATAATCACTCATGGAGGGAAGCAGACAGGATTTACACGAGGCCAAGGCATTGCTGGGTAATTCTGAAAGGCGGTAAGTTATCGAAAAAAAAAACGCACTTTTAAAGCTAATTAGGCGTGAAACAATCACACCACCCCGAAACACCTTCGGAGACATCCACGCGGATCGGCCATTGGAAAATAAACTCAGCCTTGTAAACCCAGAAGGCCGGATAACTGGCTGCTCTCAGAGCGTGCATGGTTGCACTGAGTGTCCTAGGGCGAATATAGAAATAACCTGCACCCCGCGTTATACCCGAACCCATGATTTAAAAAAAATTGCGGCCTGATGTCATGCCCTCTACGCTTAAAGGGAGGATGCGCTATCCTGCGTTTTCTTGGTATGTATGTTGTGTGTTACTCACTGAGCTCTTTCCAAGCCACTTGACCCACTCGTCTCTCTCTTATTCACTGTGGGATGTTCACGTGCTTATATCCTCGTTTCCTCTACTATCTACTGTACCAAACGGTTCTGTCCGTTTTGTGCATGAACGGTGCGACCGGTGTATCTTCGCAATTGTACACACTTGAAATGCGCTGCGTCATTAACTCTGCGCAGAAATTACCGCGCTGGTATGGAAAATCGCATATAAAGGCCTTCCTCAGCAGCCGGACGGGAAAGGGTGCCCTCTTTTCTGCCGGAGACCACTGTCGACGACTGCACAGGGCACCACTACCACATGGCACGAGTGGCGGCGTGACCCAGGCGCTCTGAGGCATTCCTCCCCGGGAATTAAGAGGTCGTCCATAACACCAGTCTACCGCAGCACCGACTGAGTGGAGTTAGCTGTTTTGATCGCTAGTCATCTTTAAGCACGCTGCCTCATGAGCACCGGCCACCGCCGCAGAGCGAAGCCGCCTCCGGTTGAACGCACATCCGCCGTTACTTCAGGAATGACCACCGCGAAATCCAAGACCGTCTTTGGCGCTGGGTTCAATCGTAGAGCCTCAATTATTCTGCTCAGCGAAAGAAGTGTTTCCTAGAACCGCTATTTCCGCATATACTCCTTGATTGTAACAGCGAGGCAGAACTGCTTCATTGCTTAGCCCTTAAGAGCAGCCACATGTTTATTGCTTGCTGCAGCTTACGTTCGTCCTCACGTATCTGTATCAGCTATCATCAAGTACAACAGATTCACAAACTTTAACGACCTTGCCACAGCGACAATTGGTGCAGGGAATATATATCTAAACTATGTTTCCACACTCAACATTTTTCTGACGTTGCTTGCTGATGTACCATTATTTGTTTGAGGGCTGAATGTTTTGTTGTTTTGCAAATATTTACGCTTGCTTTCGGGGACATTGAGAAGCCAAGACGGGCCGGTAGCAGCACCGTCTTTCTATGAGCTCTGTGTTGAATACTCGAAGTTCCGGCCAAATCGAGTTTGATGAGAACTTGTTGCTGTCATCGGACTGAGATCAGTGAGCGGCACTCGAAGACATCGACATTTCACCGGTGAGCGCGTTTTTGGCGCTATAAGGACACTTTTTCCGAGAGGGCGGGCTAGGCCTATCGCTAGCGTGGTAGGCCAGCTGCTAGTATGGAAATGGAACAACAGCTCGTGCCTGGCGCCGATGGCGATGCGGCCGTCATAGAAGCCCATGAATCGGACGAGGAAGAAGATAACTGCATGCATCAAGACGATGAGAGTTTGGTAGAGAGCCAGAATTTGTCCGAAAAGGGGAAGACAGGGTCGGTGAAGAGTTGGAGTGAGGTCATATCAAGAGCGCAACGACGCCGGGACCAAAGACAGCTTCGTCTAACCGATAACCAAACCAAGCAAGCACCATCGCCTTCGCCACCGGGGAGGCAGTCTAGACCTACACTTCGTCAAGCCAGGCATTGGTTCAAGCCTCTACCAAGGGACCATTGCAAGCTAGTCCTGAGACCCCGCGGTGGGCTCAACTTGCAGCACATCTTACCCTCACAGCTGACCCTGGCTCTCCTTCACGCCACCAACACAACCTGGCGTGAAGCAAACATACACCTGCAGATCGACCAAGCCCAGAATACTGCAACGATAAGCACGCCGTCTGTTCAGATTGGCGAGAAATTAATCGGTGTAACTGGCATCAAAATCAAGGCTGAAAAACATTCTGTGGAGATATACGGGCTTGCGCCCGATGACTCAGTCAAGGGTGTCATTCAAGGAGTTCCGGAAGAATTCACAATTCAAGAAATCATTGAAAACATCGAGCAGGATGGCTTCGAGTTGTACGCAGCAAGGCGGATGGGGGAAAAGTCAACTACTGTGATCCTGACGTTCGCAGGGTCAGAAGTTCCCCGCTGCGTCTACCTCTACGGAACGGCACATCGGTGCACACTCCACAAGAAAACAGTACCAGTGTGCAGTGTGTGCTACGAGGTGGGCCACCGTAACACGGCCTGCCCACGCCCAGGAACACGCGCCTGCCACGAGTGCGGTACGCGCGACCCAGGTCCTGACCACACCTGCGTGGCAAAGTGCTCCCTGTGCGAAGGCGCTCACGTTACGGGCGCCAAAGGATGTTCGAGGCGCTTCGTCACTCCGTACGTTATTCGCCGGAGAGAGCAGCAGCAGCGACGACAGGCGCAAGGTCAACATCAGGTGAAGTCGCAACAAGGCCTGCAACAGAAAGCATCGGTGGAGCAGCAGCGGCTGTCGAGGCGGGACCGGTCTTCGAGCCAAAGTCGAAGGGACCGATCGGCGACTCCAAGACGAAAGGGGAGGAGTACCTCCAACACCGGTTCAACACGTGTCGCTGACGGCAGCAGACAGCAGTCGAGGTCCAGCTCAAGGTCCAGGAACAAGACACCAGCGAGGAGCAACCTAAAACAGGTGGGCTGGTCAGACAGATCCTCCATCATAGATGACAACCAATTTCCCCCATTATTGCAAGAGCCTCAGAAGCAATGTAAAGAGTGCGAACAATTGAAGTCATTGGTAGCCAAACAAAATGAGCAGATTGCTAAACTAACTGCACAAATAGAAAATCTAAGTGAAATGTATCGATCGATATTAAATAAAAGCGAGACTGAGAGCTGTAGCCAACGGACGGACACCAACGCAAGGAGAAAGGTACCCAAGCGGGACATCCAGCCAGAGCAGCCGGAACACCAAAAGTCACCAATGTCAGCCACAAAGGACGAACCAGAGTGGGTGCATCCCATGCAAGAAATGAACAGCACCATTGCGCAGCTCGCAAACAAGGTATCACAACTGGTGACGCAAATGACCTCAAAGATATCTAGGATAGACAGGCTTGAAGCCAACGTTAATCAGCTTCTACTGACGCAAAAGACAAGGAAGGGGGTACCGTATGCCAAGACGGGATCTGAGGGTGGTCACACAACCAGTAGCCTCACCCCAAATCAAGATGGGGCGTCCTACTAAAAAGCCAACTGAGACCACGACAATTCTCCAGTGGAATTGCCGTGGCTTTAGA
Organism: Haemaphysalis longicornis; assembly: GCF_048455015.1. Classification (NCBI taxonomy): domain Eukaryota; kingdom Metazoa; phylum Arthropoda; class Arachnida; order Ixodida; family Ixodidae; genus Haemaphysalis; species Haemaphysalis longicornis. The sequence continues at coordinate 160,839,987 of NW_027526422.1, forward strand.
GGCAAGGCAGGTGAGCTACAACAATATGTGGACTCACTCGACAGCAAGCCAGACATCTTGGTCATGCAAGAAACAAACAAGAAACCCAAACTCCCGGGCTTCGTAACGTACGTCGATCTGACGGAAAGAGGGACAGCAGTGCTGGTGCGGAACACAATAGCGGCCACACAACATCTAACAACAGAAAGAGGGTGCGAGCACACCTTGATTGAAATCCACAGCCGAGGTATAGGAAGTGTACACAACGTTTTTATACTCAATATGTACTGCAGACCTTCCAAGAAGGACCTTGACCTAGCGGGGACAATTCAGGATGCCATGGACAAAGCCGGCTATAGACCTTTGCTCGTACTTGGCGATTTCAATGCGGCGCATACTACGTGGGGCTACAAATTCTGCTCGAAAAGAGGTAGGCAACTAGCTAGCCTCATGGATCAGCACAATTTGGCCTTGCTCAATGAACCAGGCACTCCAACACGAATGGGTACTAGCTCTGCCAGAGATACCACGCCTGACCTGTCGCTCTTGCAGGTATCCTGGACGCTTCGTGGCAAAACACAGGAGTAAACTTGGGGTCCGACCACGACGTCCTGAAGATCACAGTAAGGGGCCCCGCCTTCAGGGCGAAGTTCGGAATAGCACGAATAACGAACTGGGACAACCTTAGGAACGAACAGGAGGAGGGGGTAGAAGACACAACGACGGAGAGCAAGCCCTACGAGCACTGGGAAGAGGAGCAAATCACCTTGGTAGAAAAACACACCGAGAGAATTGCAACCACAAACCAAACCCCACGTGTCGACGCAAAACTGGCACATCTCTGGCAAGCTCGGCGCAGTCTGACCAAACGCTGGAAACGGCAGCGACACAATAGAAAGCTCCGCAAGAAAATCCAAGAAGTCAACAAACAGGCTGCGGAATACGCTGCGGAGCTATCCAGGGAGAGCTGGCTCAGCCTGTGCGACGAACTTCAGGGAACTCTATCGGCTCGCAAGACGTGGCAGCTCCTTAGACACCTTATAGATCCAGTGACAAGCAAGGGTGAGACAAACAGAAATATGACGAGAACGTTGAACAATTATAATGGCGATGTAAAGAGGCTCTTTGGGGATCTTAGAGACAAATACCTCAAGACGGACAGGAGTGTACAGCGGCCAGGATCTTATCGGGGAGCACCCAACGAGACGCTGGACAAACCGTTCACCGACTTTGAGCTTAAGGTGTCAATTGCCGAGAGCCGTCAGAATAGTGCCCCGGGTCCAGATACCATCACGTATAGGCTGCTTAAAAACTTGAGCGACAGAGCAAGGAAGGATCTCTTGCGGCACATGAACGAGGCCTGAGTGAGCGGCAACCTACCGAGGCGATGGAAGGAGGCAGAGATCAGGTTCATACCGAAGCCCGGAAAGTCCCCGCACATTGACAATCTAAGGCCCATTTCCCTCACGTCTTGTGTGGGTAAAGTGATGGAGCGGATGGTGCTAAATAGGCTGCAAAAGCATCTAGAAAACACCGATCAGATGCCGGATACCATGTTTGGATTCCGAAAACGCCTCGGAACGCAGGACGTGTTGCTACAAATAAAAGAGGAGGTCATGAAGCAGGCCACGAGACATTCGCCCAGAGCCATTTTGGCGCTTGACCTCAAGGGCGCATTTGATAACGTCTCTCACGCCAGCGTCCTATCGAACCTCCATTGCACCGGATGCGGAGAACGGGTTTACAATTATGTTCGGGACTTCTTGACTGACCGCCAGGCGAGAATCAAAGTGGGGGAAGAGGTATCCCCTCCTGTGAAACTGGGTAGCCAGGGGACCCCCCAGGGATCCGTCTTGTCACCCCTTTTGTTCAACATGGCGCTCCTGGGCCTGCCAAAGGCGCTCGGAGCGATCGAAGGATTGGGGCATGCGCTATATGCCGACGATATCTCGCTCTGGACGACGAAAGCAGGCTCTTTGGGATGAATCCAAGACACGCTGCAGGCAGCCGCAGATGTGGACAAATTCGCCAAAGGGTGTGGCCTTAGATGCTCCCCATCTAAATCAGCACTGGTGATCATCCGGCCAAAGGCGCCTAACAAACAAAAAGAGGACATAAAAGTCAGCCTAGAGGGCGAAGACATCCTCCCACGCCCCAGCACAAAGATTCTCGGATTAGTCATCCAGGCCGACAACAGGGCATCTATACCCGTTGCGAAACTAAAGCGCACGTCGGAACAAATCCTTCATATGCTCCGACGGGTGGCGTCAAGAACCCGAGGCCTCAAGGAGAGGGACACACTTAGGCTCGTGCAAGCCTTTGTGGTAACCAGAATAACATATGTAGCACCTTACCTCCTCCTGAACAAAGCGGACACGCAGGTGCTGGACGTCATCATCCGCAAAGCCGTCAAGCAAGCTATTGGAGTTCCTATGAGTGCGTCTACATGCAAACTCTTGGAAATGGGCTTGCATAACTCGGTCGACGAGCTCATTGAGGCCCATCTCGCCAATCAGAAACAAAGGCTGAGCCAAACAAAAGCGGGCAGACGCATCTTGCAGAAAATCGGCTGGAAGGCGACGCTATCTGAGGACAGAGACCAGCTGCCAGATGAATGGCTGGAAGCCATCAAATCCAAGCCCATCCCCAAGAACATGAACCCAGCGTACCATGGCGGCAGGCGGGAGGCAAGAGCTCGTGCTCTCAACAGGCTTCTGGCAAAAGAAGAAGGGGCTATCTTCACGGACGCCTCCATGAATGACGGTACGAACCGGTCAACAGCAGCGGTGACAACCACGAAAGAGCTGCTGACGTGTGCATCCGCTGTAGTTCAGAGCATTGAAGAGGCAGAGGAGCTGGCGATTGCTCTGGCCCTTACTCTACCGGACAAGACCAAGGTAGTCACGGATTCCCAGCAAGCCTACAGAAGCTTCCAGTGCGGCTGGGTGTCCCGGTTGGCCCTCCGAGTGCTCAAGGAGAAAAAACCTCCGAAGGAAAGCGTAGAATTAGTGTGGGTACCGGCCCATTCTGCGGTGGAGGGTAACGAGTTTGCCCACCAGCAGGCCCGAGCACTGACTTACCGGGCCACGTCCACAGCAGAGGCAAAAAACCAACCATTGCTTACCTACAGGGAAATAACCACTTATTACAGGCACGACAGGAGGACGCTACCAGCACCCCACGCAGCACTCACGAAGGAACAGCAAACGATATACCGGCAAATCCAGACAGAGTCCTTTCCGCACCCCCGTCTACTCAACCGCATGTTCCCAAACCAATTCGAAGAAGCTTGCCCAATCTGTAAAAAACTAGGCACTCTCCAGCACATGATAGGAGAGTGTAGGTTTAGCCTGAAGCACCCGCCCCCCTTACCCGAGTCTCGCCCCACCAACCCCACTCTACCCTTTAACGAGAGATGGAGGATCTTGCTGACCAGCCCCGCCCTGGAGGATCAGCTACTACTGGTCACCAGGGGCCAGGCGGCGAGAGCAGCATATGGATTCCCGTGAACAGGGAACCACCTCCGTCCAGTTTGGAGTTCGCAACGAACGACTCTTAAATAAAGTTTCTCTCTCTCTCTCTCGGGGACATTCATACTAAATCAATTGTATATCATGCAATAATGTTTTCTTGCTTTATTGACACATTGAATAAGGGTACGTAACTGTCGGAGGTAGATCACTCTGCATGGATGAGCATTGGTTGGGATCCTGCGCTACTGTGCAACTATATGTTGAAGCT
>NW_027526422.1:160843729-160886998 GCF_048455015.1 Haemaphysalis longicornis
AGTTTATCAGCAGCAAAAAAATGAAGCTCAGGTTCTTTAACTCATCCTTGGTATGTGGTTTGGTTATCTTGTTAAATCTGTGTGCTGTGCGCTGCCTTGCCTTTCAATGCAGATACAAAAACCACAGCTATGATCCGCTTCATTCTGCCCAAAATATAAAGGTGTATTTATAGCTGCCCCTACCAAACATAACAAAACCTAAATGAACTTCTACTTTTATAAGAAAATTTGTACAAAGAAAAATTGGTGGCGCAACCACTTGGTCTGCTGAAAATGTCCTCAACACACGAGTCCCCTGCCGCATAAGACTTCGCCTGTCACCTTCCCACCCAACACGGTTTTCCCTCCTCGCTCACTCTTCCCATGATGCATTCAATGGAGATTTGTTGTATTTGCCTTATTTACACTTGCTTTGCTCTAGTTGGCCTTGAACTATTAAACATCAACCATCATATCTATTCAATTTTATTTCCGCCGTAGGCCCTGCTGGCGCGGGCTCGGTTGACACCCTTGTTTCTGTTTTTACTTGGCGCAGCTTTAGCTGGATCTCTATCTTCGGTGTTTTCTTTTAGATATGCCTCTCTTGCACGCATTTTATTAGCTATAGAAAAAATAGTACAAATTTTATTAGCAACTATAAGAACGCTGGTACTCTCGCACAACTATTTATTATATTTTGCTTCAATTATGTCTCAGCTTTCTTTGGCGGTGATTGGAGACGTGTATGAATGATTGCAGCAGTTTTAGTAGTTTTGAAAAAATTTTGTTTTATGTACTTCGTAATTACTTGTTCTTTCAACACTTTTTTGGCTGGGCGGTTTAATCGAATGACAGACAGACAGACAGACAGACAGACAGACAGACAGACAGACAGACAGACAGACAGACAGACAGACAGACAGACAGACAGACAGACAGACAGACAGACAGACAGACAGACAGACAGACAGACAGACAGACAGACAGACAGACAGACAGACAGACAGACAGACAGACAGACAGACAGACAGACAGACAGACAGACAGACAGACAGACAGACAGACAGACAGACAGACAGACAGACAGACAGACAGACAGACAGACAGACAGACAGACAGACAGACAGACAGACAGACAGACAGACAGACAGACAGACAGACAGACAGACAGACAGACAGACAAATTTTTTTGAGCCTACGTCGCCTGGGAAAGTGTAACGCCTTCAAACATTGCCTTGCTTGTCGGCCGTTGGAACGCGGCTTTATGATAGAGGGACGGTGATGAACCCCAGATCGGGACAAAATGAATGCAAAACCTCGTTCTGAACTAGTTTATGCAGTGAATGTGTCCTTCCAGTGTTGCCTCCACTGCAGCGCGTCAGTCTCTTCATAGTGGTCAATGAAGGTTTCGCTTTGGGATGCACTCGACCTTTTGCCGGAACCCGAGCACGGCCGTCTATGTCCGGACGTCCTTAGTACACGGGCGCACCCATTTCGTTCCCTTGATATCCCGTGATTTTTGTCCGTTAGCGCCCGTTAGGTAGCCCCGAGTACCACTCCCAAGAAAACGAGGGCTACACATTTATAGGCATAACAAGATTCTTATATGCTTGTCACTTTTGGTGGTCTTAAGGTCGTTTCCTACTCGTTCTTTTCCTCCATTACTCCGGCCACTAAAACTGAAGCACATCCTCGTTTTCTGCGCTTATTATTACACACATTAGCTGACACCGCTATTGTACTGTCTTTCTACTGTCTGTTTTTCCCCTGAAATAAATACTTCTTTAAAAGGTGAAGCCCTTATGCGTCTCTTTGGATGCATCTCACACCGTAATTTGCACTCCACAGAAAATGCCAATGCCACCGTGGCATTGATAAAGCTGGGCTACCGTACACTAAAACTAGTATCTATTACGCGGTTAACCGAAAATCAGAGAATGCAGAAATGGAAAATCTAGATGCCTGAACAGGCAGAAGAAGGTATAAGACATTGGGAAAGAAACCCCATCAGAACCGAAATAACGACTGATGTGAAGAATCTTGGTGTAAAACAAATGCGCTCAAAAAACAGGGACGAAGGAAGACGTAGACAGCACGGCACTTACTCGCAACTACTCGTTCATTGAAAAACATACACATATATACTATCCAGAGCACACGTGGTCGGATTCCTTCCCCCATTATACACACCATTAAAAGACTTAACAGCGGTCGAGGCACATGCGGCCGAAAAAGATAAAGATAAAACACATGCCAAACTTATAGTACGCAAAAATCTGAAACAGCGCCACAACCTTACATAAACCAAAGCATTAGTTCCGCAACGTATGACACAGATAGGAGTATTCCTTGTCGGTCAAAGTGAGAGAGGGGGCGCTGACACATCGTTCGCCACACCTTTTAATGTGGAATGATACTATAACTTCTCTGGTGGTTTTGTCCCGACATTTTGATAAAACCGAAGCCTCGCAAAAAATTGGTGTACAACCACACGCAGAACAGTGTTTCGCCAAGTTAGAGCCATCCTTCGACTTTAATGAACTTCGATGCTCTTGTAGGCGTATATTCAAACATCGCCCAGTCTGGCCCACGTAGATATAGCCACAATTCAACGGTAAGCAATAAAAAACACACGTTGCACAACGAACAAAGGGGGGGTTGTGCTCTACTCCGCAGTTTTGTTTCTTTGGCCATTTTTTACTATTTGATAACAACCTATCTACTTTGCTACACACACTGTTCAGGTTATTCGGAGCCGAGAAAACCACTCTGAAATCAAACCTATTGGCAACATTCTTTAACCCATGCGCCAACTTATGCATGTAGGGAATGACTGCCAGTTCTGTGGGCTGTTTTCCGCTGTCCTTTTCCTTGGTCGCCCAATTAGACTTCACACACTTCTTTAACTTGTGAACAACCTTCCGCACAACCGACTCTTGAAAACCAGCCTTTTTTAGTATAATTGGTTATGAAAACTTGTGGATACTCTACCAGAACAAGATTTTGTAATGGCTGAACGCAGACAAGAAGCAGCGATTCCCATTTTTACTACCTTTGAGTGCCCAGAGTTGAAGTTTAATATGGGCTTTTTTGAGCGCGGGACGTACGCCCAGCAAACGTGGTTTTCTTCACGAAAACGCCTTAAGTCTAAGAACTGTAGTTCGTTCTCTTTCGGTAGCTCTACTGTAAAGTTGAGTCCACGACCATACTGCTCAAAAAGACTCAGAACATCACGAACCCTGCGGTGAAGGCTATCAGACTGTACAAACACCAGGAAATCATCGACGTACCTTACAATTTTTGTGGCCGCCCCACCTAGGTTGTGGTCGATTTGTCGATCCATTTTGCCTAGGAAAATGTTGCTAAGCACAGGGGCAACTTTGGATCCTATACATACACCTGTTTTTTGAACATGAAATTTTCCTTACCATTCCACAAACGGAAACGTAAATGCATCGACAAATCGACCACAACCTAGGTGGTGCGGCCACCGACAAGGAATACGACAAGGAATACAAGGAATCTGTGTCATACGTTGCGCAACTAATGCTTTTGTTTATGTAAGGTTGTCGCGCTGTTTCAGGCTTTTGCGTACTACAGTGTAGCCCGGTTATAACGAAGTAAGCGGGAATCTGAAATGTCTTCGCTATAATCGCTTTTTCGCTATATCTGGACTATTATAAGACTGCTATATTTGGGACGGGAAATCAAGATCACTTCGTTATAACCGCTATATCGCTGTAAGTGGGTTTGTTATAAATGGGCTACACTGTATAAGTTTGGCGTGTGTTTTATCTTTATCTTTTTCTGCCGCATGTGCTTCGACAGCTGTTAAGTCTTGTAATGGTGTGTCAATTGGGGGAGGGAATCTGACCACCTGCACTCTGGATGGTATATATGCGTATGTTTTTCAATAAACGAGTAGTTGCGAGTAAGCGCCGTGCTGTCTACGTCTTCCTTCGTCCCTGTTTTTTGAGCGCTTTTGTTTTCCACCAAGATGAACACATACCACTAGCCCAACTTTCCGTTCTTCTGTGAAGAATCTCCCATTTGCTGGTTGGCAGTCATCGCATTTGCGCAATCGTAGGACTCATCGGCTATCTTCGCCTGCAACGACTTCTGGTAACTGCAGTTTCATAGTGTTTTACTACCTTCACCAAAATTTCGAAAAACATTTTTAGCACTCCTAGCGCTGCCGGTGTGCGGATTTATCTTGCTTGGGCGAACTAGGCTGGCCCACATTCATGGGCCAAAATAAAACCTACCCCGACGTTTCCTTTTTACGTGTGAATGGGCTGTTGAGTAGTGTTTTCTTTGTCGAAAACAGTACGGAAAACCGCAGGCGTGAACTTGCCTTTAGATATTAGCGAGTTCCCGCTCGACTGCGCGTAACTTAACAGGGCGGCTGGTGCCGCGCGCGCAGGAGATATCCAAGGAACGATGCGAACAGTGTGGGTTCACTTGAAGATCTGTTTTATTATACGGCACAGGTATACAGTACAGAAAGAGGGTAAGGGCACGAACAAAGAGGAGAGTCTCGGTGCCTCAAATGGCGATGGTTGGCGTCGGTTCGTCTACAAGCGCGCACACATATAAACACACGTCGCTCGCTGGCGCCGCACCGTCCGGGGTCTGTGGCATGGTGTCGGATGCGCCGCATGGTGTAAACAGCGGCCGCTTTTCGTTCCGATCCTCGTCTTCGGTTACTTGATCCGAGGCCTCCAAAGTCCTCCCGAGCTCTTCCCCGTCAGCGACGTGTAAACTTTAGATACGCCTTCCGAGAACGGAGGAATTCTTAACATGGGCCAAACATTCCCCGTTTACATTATACGACTTGAAACGTAAAAGAACTTATAGACTTGTTTGCTTTTGGTCGGCTACATTTAGAACGCTTTTTATTCATAATACGAATGAACACCAGAACCGATACGGTTGGTTTAAAGTAAAAATACGCTCTCCTTACGAATCATTCGAATGATACCAGTGCTACACGGTTTTCTCAAAGGTCTCCGAATGCAGCTCAACCAAATGTCTATCCAGAGCCCCATTACACATACATAGGGCACAACTAACTGTGAATTGAAAATTTTCGTGTGGCACAGGCTTCTGTCTAAATCCGTGCACTCACTTTTTTGTGAAATAAAAGCCACAATCTCACACCTATTTCTTTACCCAATCTATTATCTTGTTGTTTGTGTATGCATCTACGGAGCAGCTCCTACCTTTCTACGTCCTTGAAGACTTCCGCATCTTTCCTGGCCTCTGTGGGATCTTCCTCGCTGGTGTCGTGAGCGCATCCGTAAGGTAACGTATTCGTCGGGGCGTGATATAGCTATCCTATCACTGTTATATACCACGGGTGTTGTAAGCCCTTCCATGCCTCTTTTTATTGCAGATTGTGAGCAAGGCCGCCAAATTTGGCCTTTTGCCGAATTGGCATCAATTATTTCAAATTTTACACAAGTCTGATACGTAATACGTTTCTTTGGTGGTCGATCCAATACCGCAAAACGGGGCAGTGTGCGAGTGTGAATGCTGTTTCATCTCTGCGAGCTTTAATGATGCCCGATATTCTTCTTCAAGCAAACACAGCAATCACTGTTGGCCATTTTTAACACGACAGCTGTTAAAACTTGAGCTTGGTCCGTTGGCGCTAGCGAAAACCCTGGTTCGGTTTCTTCAACAAAATGGTGCCGGGACCAGTATGGGAAGATGTGCACACTTTAAGAAGAGAGTGAGCGGACCGCCATTAACGATGACGTGAGTGACACGGCTGCGATGGGGCTAAAAACTAAAAAAGTGACCGCTGACCACAAACCGCAGGTGGACATGACTACCCAAGGATAAATTGAGGACTCGCCAAGCGACTAACAATCAGACGCCCTCGCCAACGCTACCGACTCTTAACGGATGCCTGCCGGGGCCAACGGTGGAAACGGCTTAGGTTTCTCGCCTATTATGACACTTCTCGGTGACCTACAGATATTATCGACGCCAAGCATCGTCCCTTTGCGAATGAAGAATCCTAATCCGCAACGACGCCACCACACCGACCAACGAGATAAATCACGGATGAATGCCGAGACACCATCACTCGGTGAGCTAATTTTCCTCAAGCAAAGCATAATTGAAAAATACGAAATAATGAAGAAACTGGACAGTGAAATTGAAGAAATCGCTGATCTAGCGAATATAACGAAAGAATCTGAAGCCCCGTATGGTTTCCAAGATTCGATCCAGCTGACTAAATTTAGAATGGACCGATTGTTCCCCGAGCTACAAACATATCCTAGCAATGACTCTGTAGCAATAGCCTCCGAACAACACAACATCACCATAAAGAACAAAGAGTCAGCACTGAAGAACAGTGACCGTCCTAGCAAACAAATTACACCATCTTCCCGTAGGGGAACCCAGAGTAGTATGCGAAGCAGCCATGGGGTCGACTGAAGTTCCCATTAGTTTCCATTTCGTCGTTTCCGTTGACGTTCAGCTTCGCGTGCCTTCGTTGTATCAGTAGCTTCTTGACGTAGTTTGAATGAGTGAAGGACATAAGGCTCGTTCGTAGCCCATGCACCCGTCTCAGTTTGTAGCGCAATGGGAAGAGCGCCACGTACCTCCCATTGCGGCCAGACAGTCGTGAGATCGAAGCCGGGCGCCGCTTAACTATTTCTTTTTGTAGTGGACTGCACTGACGTCAGCCCAAATGCTGATGGGGCTGAAGAGACGCCCATACGCAGTAGGGTGCAGACGGCGGACAACGACAATGACAACGAGGGAGGGAGGGACACAGCCCCGAGCATGAGAGGCTTCGCATCTAAACAGCGATTTTGCGGCCCCTTCGAAACACGATCGTAAGGAGCCCCATGTCACTGAACGAGCTGGTACCTTGAAAGAAGAGCATATTGCCTCACTTGACAAGGTACAAGCAGCCGCTCCTAATGCTCGCTCAGACGAACTGACAACAGCTTTTTCCACGGTTGACGCTGCAAACAATATACCGGCTTCATTACCTCCAGTGAATATTACGAGTGATAGAAGCGACGACACCACAGTGGAGGTAGCTAAGGAGACATCTTCTGCGCAATGTTCCCAAAAGATCAAAAAGTATTCAGCGCGCGACAAACGACTTCACGAAACACCAAAGATGAACCAAAGAGCACTGCAGAAGCATTGACACAAATTACCCAGTTTCAGGCTAATCCACGGAGAAAGAAGTATTTCAGGAGGGGAATCCGCTGGGCTGGGACAGCGCGGGCATGCGGCGCATTAATGTCACTGTCTGGCGAGGGGTAAATGCAGCTTTTGGAGCAGCACAACAGATGGCGCGTCAAGCGCGTTGCCATAGTTTACATGTTCTTCTACGGGCGCGACTCGCAAAAATCGTAATATCATCAAAAATATTGTGAAAATAGCCACATTTCTTCCTGTAAGATAAATAAATAGAAGTGCTGGACATTTTAGCAGCAGTTATTAATAAATACTACCCTAGTTACAAGCCGTACCGCGCTTGAAAAAAAAGCACTGGAAGGAATCCTGGAGCAGACGACGTCTGCCGACGCCGCCTTCCCGCCACGAGTGGTTCACTCCTGCCGCTCTCTCCTCTCGCGTGCGGCTTTTCAGATTTGCGCGCGCTTTTCATGTTTCATAGGCAGGGCGGCAAAGTTAGGGCAGTCTAAATATGAACTAATGGCATTGAAGATAAGAACCATCATTCACTGGAACTAGTCATACCTAGATTTTTAACCACGGTTTTTTAATTGTATTTATTATAGGTTTGTGTTCTAAAAAAATTAAAGCCCCTTCGTCCTACGAAAAATGTTTGAAACGCGATGATTTCATCCGCCGCAAACCGACTCCAATGAAAGTCTAGTCGCGCGAGGGATTCGTCGGCGTCGTCAGCCCACGGTGGCAGCCGGCTATGCAGTAATTTACCTTGAACCGGCGAGCCTTTTCCCTTTGGCGCCTTGCGACAGAGGGCGTTTCGGTGCCGTGCCTGGCGCCGTGACTTTATCCCGCCGCCGGAGCAAGCCCACTTGCACCTCCTGAATAATTCTTGCTCCGTGGGCTAACCATCGAGTGTTCAAGTGTATCTTGCCATCACGGAAACACGACTTCGAAGGGGATTCTATTGACTACGTCAAAAGGTGAACATTTGATAACCGCGATGCCAAAACAAGGACGGGGAAAATGGCGAAGCCGGACGGCACCGTGACACGCATGTACCAGTAGCACAAATAAAGCTCAACCGAAACGCATGATCGAGTACAAGGTGATATCAAAAGAATAAAGCAAGGTAAAGCCCCAAGTAGAAGGACCTGTATACACCTGAAGAGACTCGTCCGGTACCTGAATTCCTCTAGGACCCGAACGTCGACCCGACGTCCATGCGGCATGAAATTTGTGCGAAGTCTGCTAAGTCGTCATTCAGGGCGGACGACAGTACAAACGAGTCGATCACCCTGTTCAGTTTCCGCAAGGTGCAGGTATCACAGACGCACCAAGCATCGATGGAAACGAAACTATGGACTAGCACGGTGCAGCTACCATGGACGTGACATCGATTTGTGCTACGGACTCCGTAATGCTCTTGAACTTCCACTGATGGGCGCATCGAATAGAGCTATGCGAGATGACCGCTAAAAACGGTTAACTCTTCCTGTCACGTTCAGTATCTTCCCATGCCAATGGCGCGGCCGGAAGGATGTTGCAAATATTTGAAAGGACGAAAGGGTGGCCACTGGCAGCTGCTCTCTAGTATCATCATCATGGCACAGTTCCATCCACCATTAAAGAGATCATTCATGTCCCGCCGTCCCCGCTTCAGTTTCTTCAGGAAATTTGATGTGAAAAATGCTAAAAGGGCAGGTTCTGTAAAGAGTTCCTACTTTTTGGTTTAGCTTGAAGAAAAACAGCAAACCTGAAATTTACAGATGATTGCAAACAATCTCGTAGTTTAGCAAACTTTTCTCTGAAATTGCTTAGCGAAACTGTGGCGTTACATTCCGAGGGCCCGCCACAAAACATGCTTTCTTACTCTCACCTTCTTGCTTCTTAACTTCTTCTTACTTCTTCTCCTCAACTCCCATTCGTATCTGTTGCCCGTCATTTAGCTCTGCATCCAGAGCCAGTGCCTCTGCCCACGCTATGACAATTGCCGCCAAACATTTATTTTCCGGCAAATCTCGGCAATGTAATTCCCCGAGTGTTCTAAAGATTAAGCTGTAAAGCGACCCAGAAAAACGATATATTGGCTGAACGTCCTCATCACCGGGCTGCCCGTAGTCATTGCCGGCACAGCTCCACGCGTTTCAGGCTAAGATGCCAATATGATTCTGGAGCGCCCGTTCCCAAGGTATCATTATATTGAAAGGGCCCTTATGGCCAAACATACTAAAAAACAAGCGTTTATTCAGACGGCTTGAGAGTGATTCGCTGCGCCAGAAAGGCAGTAGTTGTTCATGTTAATGTCGCAGCCTTCGAGCGACTGGTAAATATTGTAGTGAAATCAAATGAACACGCCAAACCACTTGTCATAACAAGCGGTAAGGTTGGTGATCAACGGGCGGCCGTAAAGTCCGAACACCTGTCTTGGTGAATCACGGCTTTCAATTGTGTTACAACTAATCAAGTGAATTTCTCTGCACTTTCTGTAGCAGTGTTAACTGCTGCATTCCCTACACTTGCCTCCTTATTCAACCAGCTTAGTCGGTTCAATGACAGAGGTCATTTAAAATGCAGCACTGAGTCGCTTGTGAAGAGTACCCTTACATGCCTGATTCTTGGTGTTCGGTACGGAAAAGGCATGGTAGTTTGGTATACAATCATCGTAGCAACAACGGACAAAAGCAAACACAGGTACATGAGATGAGCAAAGGAATGGCACTGTGTTGAAATCGCGTTGATGCAGATAAGCTTACATAGTAGCAATTTATTAGAAAAAGATGAGTTGCTTCACCTACATAGGGCCACCGACGCCTGGCTGTTAAAGTTGGTGTTCCCATCCTAACAACATTCGTAAATAGGAGAGCTTGTTTTTTCACGATCGTCCCCGCTATAGCGTGCACACCCAACATCTCTCTAAAGTTAACATCCGTTTCCTAGTATGCTTCTTTCTGGCCAGCCAGCTCCGAGCCCTAGCGTGACGATGGCTTCAAGGATCCCCAATGCTGGCAACTGGCCTCCAAAAATATTGGGGTTGTACAAATTAATTGTCCAGAGAGGGGGCGCCTCGGCCCCTGGCAAAGTGTAGAGGGCGTCGTCAGTTCTTGGGAGAGGGTAAACATGTTTGCGTGTTTTGTTGAGTTAGGGCTAATAAACACAGAAGCTAATGAATCCGTCTTTGTAACGACATCAACCGGTGACGCCCATGGGCTGTTGGAAGGCTGTATGACGCCACTTTCAAGCAAGTCGTCCACATGGCTGTCCATAACGCCACGTTCTTCGGCTGACACACGATACGGCCATTGTCGTAATGGGGAGTGAGTTCCTGTGTTAATGCGATGAGTAATTGTACATGAGCGGCACAAGGAGGATGTCTGGCACTCGAAAGACGAACGGAACTTTTGAAGCATGGCGAAAAATCGGTTTCGTTCAGGCGCAGGAAGGCTCGTCTACTGAGCGAAGGAAAACAGAGGGATCCGGGGCTGGAGCGGAGGGGTCTGCAGAGAGGGAGGACAGCAAGTAAATCGTCCGATGAGTTATTGGGAATGTCGGTAACGAGGCGGGTGTCAATCTCTTCTATACGACCCAGGCACTCACCACGAAATAGTGTAGCTGGAAAAAAATACGGGTTGCAAATAAACATGGAGCTGAACCTATGCTGCATTTATAAAACCGCGAAATGAACCAGGAAGCATTTTCGGTGATAAAACAATTCGGAAGGGCTGAACAGCACTGTGGCGTCCGGAACTGAGTCGCACAGAACGGGTAGAAATACGGCAGAGCTAGGAGGAACGTCGGTGTCTTCGGTGAGAACGAGGCGAAACGAGACAGAGGGCTTGTCCGATGAGCCGTCTTGAACTGAAAATAATTCCAGCTGAGCGCGTGCGCAGTCGATGACGGCGTGGTGGGTCGAAAGAAAATCCCAACCGAGAATAACGTCGTAGGAGCACGAAGGGAGCACGATAAACTCAATGAGGTAAGTGATGTGTTGAATGGTGACCCGGGCAGTGCACGCAGCAAAAGACCAGTTGTTTTGTGCGCTGGCGGTGCGGGTGTGAGGTCGGACACGAGCGTCGTCACTTTGCGTAATTTGCGGCAGACGTTTTCGTTGATTGCTGCACGGCAGCTCCGGTATCGACAAGGGGCGAGCACGGTTAAGCCTTCAACAGTGACATTAATGACGTTATGAGTGGAAAATTGAGGACTTAAGGTTTTCGACATGGACGCACACAAGCAGCAGAAAGTGCCAAGCCCAAGCATGGCAAATTATCAGTGGGCAGTGC
Organism: Haemaphysalis longicornis; assembly: GCF_048455015.1. Lineage (NCBI taxonomy): Eukaryota > Metazoa > Arthropoda > Arachnida > Ixodida > Ixodidae > Haemaphysalis > Haemaphysalis longicornis. The sequence goes on from NW_027526422.1 coordinate 160,855,156, forward strand.
GTGCAAGCTTGACAATACCTCGGCCCCCATTATTGGGTGGTGCTTGGGAAAGGTGACAAGCCAACGATTGGCCGAGCTCTGGAAGGCCAAAATTGGACAATGCTTGGCAAGCATATGTCCATGATAATGCATATGCGTGGATTCCGTGCTTTTTCATGCGCATTTCTGGCTTTCTGGTCAGTCCTTATGGACATTGCCTATTCTATCAGTTGCTTCGCGGGCCGATTTCTGCTTCATACAGGCCATTATATAACAAATTATTTAATGCGCCCCCATTAAATAATTTTTGCTCGAATGACATGTAAAAATCAAATCAAGCCGCAAGGCCCAGTTAATGAACTGATTAAACTTTGGGAAGACATTGACTTCATTCATACCCCAGCAGACATCTTTACTTACTTTTTTTAATTTCACATCAAATTTACTAGAAACCTGACTCAACAGTAGCAAAAATACGAAGTAAGTTTGTTCAATAACAAAAGACGAAATCAAAACACCCACACAATAGTAGACAAAAACTAAAAAATTCTAAAAAAACTAAACTAACTAAAAATTAACTAGAAAAGCTAACTAAAAAAACTAAAAAAAGCCCACCAGCTGAAGCTCGGTAGGCAGACAGGGGCTGGATAGCAGCATCTTTAATTGCTCTCGTTCGGTAGTTGACGAAAAAAAGCTGGGTGCTCAAGGCTAAAGTCGCACACACCAAATATATGGCGGAGTGTTCCTTCTTCTGAGCAAAACTTACATTCAGGGTCGTAGCAATTTGGGTGCATTAAGTGAAGACGCGTCGGGTGTGGGACGTAGCCGGATTGTATGAGCCGTAGGGTACTTTGTTGTTCTCTGGAAAGGTCAGGCTAAGGCGAAGGTAGGGTCTGTCTCTGAAGGTGATAATTCTGGGTTATGTCCCTGAATGAGACAAGCGGGTGCCTGTCCCCCTGCAGCACTATAGCACGGGGGGCAAAAGTGGGGGCTTGTTGGTGGGCGTTTTCGTTGCCCTCCATGGAAGCGTGAGCAGGTGTCTATATGAGCTGAATGGAACCGTTTGGGGAGTGGTTTTTAGCACATGCAGTGCAAGTCGGGGCACCCAACCCGACTGGTAATTCTGGTAGGCTTGTTGGGAATCGGTGACTACCTTACAAACCTCTGGTTGAGTGAGAGCCAAGGCGATGGCGGCATTTTCTGCTGCCGTCATGTCTTCGGTATTAAGTGAGGCACAAGCAAAGAGGTTGGTTCTGGAGGTAGCCACGATGATGGAGTATTGCTGCCCATGATGTTGAGAGGCGTCTGTGTAGTTAACTGCATGATCTCCGCCGAGGGCGGTGTTGTGCGCTTGAGCCAGTGCTTGTCAGCGACCCTCGTCGCGTGAGGGGTTCATATTTCTAAGCAAAGGGAGCATCTTTAGTTCTTGTCTCCAAGAGTCCGGGAGTACATCAAGCGGAGTGACATTCTGTGCTGCCCAGCCAATCTGGTGACGGATGCGGCTACCCGCCGCAGTTCTGCTTATTCGGAGTTTCTGGTTAGAAAGATGGCCCTCTATCAGCCCTTCCACCGTTTTGTCCAGCCCCATCCTAAGCAGCCTCTCCGTGGGCGCACGCATGGGAAGACCAATGGTTTGCTCTGCCACCTTTTTATTCATTATGTCAAGCATATTTATGTCCTCCTTGCCGAGAAGAAGACGGGGGGGGGGGGGTGACGTAAGCGATTCTCGTAAGGACAAAAGCTTGAATTAATCGAAAGGTATCGGCTTCCTTAAAGCCTCGCTTCTTGGTGGCAAGTCGCCTGATCATGTGAATGATTTCATTGAGGCTCTAGTTGAGGCGCTGCAAGGATACGTCACTCTTGGTGTTGCCTGGAGATGTAGGCCCAGGATCTTGATGATGGGGCTTGGAATGATGGCCTGGCATCAAGGAGTATTTGAATGTCTTCCTTGATGTGGCGTTTGGCGTGAGGGCGGACGACAAGGATCTCTAATTTGTGGTGAACACTGGAGGCCACAGGTTTTAGCACATTGGCGTACTAGAAGTGAGATGCCATGCGTTCGTGTTGCTTCCTTTAAGTTTTGTAACTCCTTGCGCATGCGCAAGGCTCGCGCACACGGCCTCCACACGTACTGTGGGCGGAGCGCACAGCGGCGCGAAAGGTCGCGTCACGCTATCACGTGGCATTCAGCGATAATTCATGGGGTAAACCATTAGAAGTGCTTGTTGAGTGCACCACCTCTCTTTCCCGTCTCGGCCTGGGCTCGTAGCTAAATCGGTAAGAAAACGGACTCTCCCTTTGTTACCATTAGTTCGAACTTCGATTCCTGGCGGGGCCACTGAATTCTTTTATTTGTTCGCGGAAGTTTTCTGTTGACACCAATGGTCGCGAAAGAACTGGGGGGTAGAGGTAAAAAGCTTTGTTTTGAAAGGCCCATGAAGCGCGAACAGATCCATGCCTTCGTTTAGCTGCTTGAGATGGCTACAAAACAGAGGCATTCAGGTAAAGCAAAACAGAACCTTTTTCTTCGGTAATTCACCGATTTGCCAAAGTCACAATATGTAGTTCGACAGCAATATTCCAGAATATTCCAGCTGGGAAGACTTGTCTTCTGCTGCATCCGCCACTTGTCTACGGGAAATTCATTTACGTTGTTGCGCCTGTAATAAGTAAAAAATAATTCACTGCAATGGCAAATGCACGCTGCCTGGTAAATTCAGCACCTACCACCATCCTTAACGCGTGCACGTATGAAAATATTCAGCCTAAACTTTTAGCTGGTTAACACTCGTTCTCAAACGTGAAACATACTGCTGTCGTTCACTTGTGCCTAGATAGAAGCGCCACAAGCGAACAGAACCAACGAAGAAAACCAGCATCAGTGTAATTACTTTGTCGCTCGAAAATGTCTATATAGTTCATGAAAATAATGAAGCGAGAGCTTCACTTATAGATAATGTTTAATAACGCCTGCTTAATACATCCGTAACTATTGTACTGCACACGAGTCTTTCTTTGACTCATGATAGACGTTGTGAACCCGCAGTGGGAGCACCGCAGCTTGTTCGGAAAACACAGAGCCGGAAAGAGGCTAGGTAGAACTGGCTTCCCGGAAATGGAAGCACATATATGTGACCACTTATTTCTTCGCAACAACCTAAGCAGCGCTCAAGCGCGCTAACCCGTATAAACGACAGTCTCAGCTGAACTTTAGGCGGGAACGAGCGCGAACTCTCGCGTACGGCGCACTGAAAAATGAAATGGTGACTCATGTTTTCGGCTGCCGGTCGCAGTAGACAAACAGCGTTATTCCACCAGTCTTCAAACAATGCCACCGACACCAAACACACCTCACAGACACCTACAGGAGTACTACGGTGATTTCCATCGACAAGACAGAGGCGGCCGTTGCAGCGACGTGTTCGTTCACCTTCCCAGCCGCGGGGAAAAATAAACGCGCAAGGGCACAAGAATAGTAGTCCGCCGGAAGCCGTTGCGTTGGGATACACAAATGACCCATGTCTACAGAATGTGAACACCATCTTGCATGCTATTTTGAATGCACTATAACGCTTCACTCTAGTTTGAGTAGGTGTTGTTTCGTAACACGCGCTGTGGCTCTTTAGGTAACTACTTTTTGCAGCGTTGTTGCCTTTTCACTACGTTAACCATCGTGCTTCCACCATAGAGTTTCATACAATATTAACTAGAGAGAAATCTGGCGCTGCGATCGTCTGCCGCAATGGGCATGATGGGTAGTTCTGGATTCGGATTGGCGCTCAATGGCTTTCGGAAGTTACTATGGATTGAATCGTGCAGGCAGTTTCGGTTTTGTTTTGGACACCTATGAACGCATTTGCCTATGTTGGAAGAATCGTTCAAAACTACGTTTCTCCTTGAACTGCACGCCGCCCTGAATGGAAAGTTTTGTAACTATATTTGTGAATCGGGTGGGTTGCGAATTCATTGCCAGCACAGGGAGCACGAAAACACAAACGACAGCGCTGTATGCGGTGAAGTTGACTGCGAATTAGGAGTTGCGGCGCTGTTCATTTGGAATAGCAATGTATTTTTGAAGCCGACGACGGTCGCGAACTGCTTCGAACAACCACTCTTTTCGTGCCAACGCCGGCTCCTACGGCGTAGACCAGCAGTACCGCAGGCTTATTGGAACTCAACGTTATGAATGTCGCTAATTCAGGCTTAAAACACTCTTCCAAGGGTAGTCGGTTTCTTTTCTTTGAGGAGCACAGAACGTTTTTGGTATTAAAAAACTAAAAGCGGTTGAACTTTTACAAATAGTTTTTAAAGCAGTCCGCGTTCCTCTCTAGTTGGCGGAACATGGCAAACCCACTCCACAAGCCTCCTCGACTCCGCGTTTGCTTTTTATTTAAACGCACCGTTTCATTTCGTACAAAACTAATTTTTGTCACATTCTTGTTCGCCATGAAATTTGTAAACGGCGAACCGGGCAATAAAAGTTTATTTTGTCAAAAAACACAATTTGCGCAGCCTAGACCCCATTTCGATCCTCCGCAATCCGGTTCCAGAACTACCCATCATTCCCATTGAAGCGTAATCGCCGTCTTGGAGTTCGCGTAGACACTATGTCCAGTTTCCCCTATAATTATCATTCTATGAAACGCTACGGTTTCCACACGCCACGCAACGGCAGGGTCTTGGCCAAGTACGGCTTTTATCGGTTCACTAAAGCTCGGCCTCCGCTAGGCTTTCCCTGTGACGCTCCTTCCGGTCGCCGTTTGCTTGGAGCTCGGTCAATCTTTCAGCCAAGTTACCGATGGTTGACCGATAGCTCGGAAGCCAATGGGGACACATAAGGTTTCCAATTATTGGCAATCGGCCGCTGCCGCTTGGGCAGCTCTTCCTTCAGGAATTGCGGCGAGTAGTTTTCCTCCTGTGTTGTCCCAACGCGAGGATGCATGGGTGAAATAGATCGGCGACGAAGTGAGGACGACCTGTGGCTGTTCAATGTCTGTCTGGCAGCAGGAAGCGAGTTCGATGGCGGCAAGGTGGACTGCTGACGAAGTGGCGGCTCATACACGACGTAAGACGGTGACCGAAAGGACTGACTGTACGAAACAGCTTGACGGGGACAGTAACGGGCGACGTGGCCGGCGGCACGACATACTGTGGTAATTTTGGCTACCCGCGATCCCGACTCGGTACGCGGCAGCGCTCAGAGGCCCGCGCGGCGTGCGCGGGATTGCGCAACAAGACGGCAAGAATAGAGGGGGTTCGCTTGCGCGTCGCGAGATGGCGCCACCGGCGCGCTTAAGAGCGGGGAGCTGGGAGTCGCTTCGGCGGGGAGGCGGCTGCGGAGAGCGAGGACTTCGGCTGCGGCGCTCGGCGGCGGCGAGCGGCCGCTCCGAGCGAAGACGAGACGGCGTGGCGGCGGCGGAGCGCCCCGGCGCCTTCCCCTTCGAGCCTGGACCGACCATCGTCCACCGGTAGCGGCGGAGTCGAACGACTCCGGCCGCTCGAGCAACGCGGGACCGTCGATGACCGAGAAGACGGGGCCAGCTAACGGAGGTTTTGGGAATAAACCCCCCCTGGAGGTTGGCGTCGGTTCCCTTTGTCTCTTGCCTGCCTCTCACGCCCGCGCCGTCTACACGGCAGCCGCGTGAGGAGGATCATCGGAGTATGACCCACACCACAATACAAAGATATGGGGAGGTTATCAGGCGTTCGCCACACGTTTGGCGCATGAGCTATTTATTGGTCGAGGCGGTAACATTGCCGGAAACTGCGGTGATCGTGGGGCCACGGCGGTGCCGCCTGGCGAGGTCGTAGCAAAGCTGCCTTGCCGATGTGTGGAAGACAATGCGGGCGCTGACACCACAGCAGGCGCACACGATAGAAGAAATAGTTGACGCATGATTTCTCGCGAATAAAATCTTGAATGCGGGGAATCAGGGAAGACTCCTCGCTGCCACCGACCAATCCCGGAACGGGCTCTCCCGGCTGTGACGCTGAGCGCCGCGTGCGAAGACGCTGCTTGCAGAGCTCGTCGTAGCTCTGACATCAGTTGATGACGTCCCCGACACTAGTGGATCTTTACTCAGCAACATCTGAAAAGCGCCGTCGTCGATCCCCTTCAGGAGATGCTTGATCTTGTCAACCTCGCTAATGGAATGGTCTACACGCTTGCACAGCCCGACGACGTCTTCTATGTAACTCGCAAACGTTGTTCGGCGCGAAATTTCCGCACGGCTGGGCTACCAAACACCTTTATGAAATCAGCCTTGAAGCATGACCAACACTGCAAGTCGGCTCAGTGGTTCTGGTACCACGTCACAGCAACTCGCCTGAGGTAGAACGAGACATTGCTCAGCGTCATCTTGTCATCCCATCTGTTATGTGCGCTCACCCTTTCATACGATGACAGCCGATCCTCGACGTCCTGGCCTTCAGTACCATTAATCATGGGAGGGGGGGGAGCAGACTATGGGAGGTTGCGACGAAGACGCCATTTCCCGAGGGTCGTCAGTACTCCAGGCTGCGGTGAGGACGGGAACCCGCACACTCTACCAATTGCGAAGGTGTTTATTGCCTGAGAATGGTAGCGTTTCAGGTGATGGTAATCAGGTAGACGCCGAGAGGAACAGCCGGAGCTATGATCAAGGGGCAGCGAGCTATCCGAGATCGTCGCGCGTTCTCGGCGAGACCGGTGCTGTATCCTCGTCGTCTTCACAGTTCCCATTCAATGCATTGCATACCCATTATTGCCCACGGCCACATATCATTGCATGCCCACACGAGGCATAGTGCGTCCTTCGCAGTGTCTAATGGCATATGGGCGAATCTTTTGTAAGCAATATATATATATATATACATATATATATATATATATATATATATATATATATATATATATATATATATTTATATATATATATATATATATAATATATATATATATATATAAATATATATAAATATATATATATATATATATATAATATGCGTGCGTGTACATGTGTGTGCGTACGTGTGTGCAAGGTAAATAAATTTGTATTTCCACATGCGTAGACCCACCGAAGCTGTGTGCAGTTTGCACCAATCGATTTTCTTCGAGATAGAACTCAAAAGTACCGTTTCATATTTTCTCTTCGCTAGTTTTACAAGTTTTATTTTTTCCGTCGCGTATTTTGGCAGTACGGTGTCTTCGATGGTGAATTCACAGGCGGCCGTGTTATACCTGGATGTGGTGACTCTCTTCGTCAAAGTTCCCAGCACACGAGTCACTTTCACGATAAGAATGCTGGGTAATAACTTTCTACTAATTTTGTTTTGAAATTATTGAAGGTATTGTTATTAAAACTTCAACTCCTCTATTCAACAGCATTTGCAGCTGGCTGCATTATGACCGGCTTCAGCCTGTCTGTTCCATACCTTGGTTCCGCCATGCCGGTAAGTGATACAGAGTAGAACCATGCTTAAACTTCTTTTACTATGAGTTATAAGGTAAAGCCTAATCCGCATGACCTTGAACCCTTAGATAGCGCAGCTACAACTGGAAATATAATATACACAAGCGGATATCCTAGTGCAGTCTTAAACCCCAATCTGACTCATTTTGCATTAACGTGAACGTATTCCCGAGCTACGTGGAGTGTATAATTTTAATTACTGCCTTCAAGTTGTTGTGTCTATATTTCAACGCACCTTGTGCTCTAACAGTCGTATGTATGTTATGCTGGAATTTATAACTGAAGAGCAATTTATTTAGAACGAGTGTAACGGTACACTAAAACAAGCCCACAAAAACGAAAGCCAGCGAAGTGCTGTGTCCTAACTTTATTCTTTGTACCCTGGTCTTCATCATCATCATCAACCTGTCTACGCCCACTGCAGGGAAAGGCCTCTCCCATAGATCTCCGATTATCCCGGTCCTGGGCTAACTACGACCAATTTATTCCCGCAAACTTCTTGATCTGACCTCCCATCTACCTTTCTGCTGCCTCCTGTCACGCTTGCCTTCTTTACGCATCTACTGTGTTACCCTTAATGACCAAAAGTTATCTTGGCTTTGCATTACATGCCCTGCCCACACTGACTTCTTCTTAATTTCAACTAAAATGTCCATAACACGTGTTTGTTCCCTGACCCACTCCGCTCTCTTCTTGTCCCTTAATGTTAGGCCAATCATTATCATTCCATTGCTGGCTGAGTCGTCCTCAATTTAAGTTGAACCCTTTTAGTGAGCCTCCAAGTTTCTGCCCCGTACGTGCGTACTGGTAAGATGCAGCCGTCATACACTTTCTTCTTCAGGGTCAATGGTAGGCTGCCATTCATTATCTCAGTATGGCTGCCAAATGCACTCCACCCCACTCTTATCGTTCTAATTATCTCTGCCTCATAGTTGGTATCCGGGGTAACCACTTGGCCTAAGTATATATATTGGCTCACCATTTGCACTGCCTCGCCAGCTATCTCAAACCGCTGTGCTCTTCCGAGGTTATTGATCATTACTTTAGTTTTCTGCATATTAATTTTCAGGCCCATGGCTATACTCTGTTTATCCAGTGCAGTAATCATTCTTTACAATTCGTCCCCCGAGTTACTTCGCACGGCGACGTAATCTGCAAATCTGAGGTTACTGAGGTATTCTCCATTAATCCTTACGCCCACCTGTTCCTTATCCAATGTTTTGAGTACCTATTGCAAATATGGAGAGATTGTCTCCTTGTCTGACGCCCGTCCTGATAGGTATTTTAGTGCTCTCTTTATGGAGGACAATGGGACGATGGTAGCTTTGGGCCCATTTTAGATATCCTGTAGTATTTTAACGTAATGTTCGTCGACAGTCTGATTCCGCAATGCCTGAATGACCACTGAGGTTTCGACCGAGTCAAATGCTTTCTCATAATCTATATATATATAGGGGTTGACTATACTCCGCGCACTTCTCTATCACCTGACTGATCGTGTGAATACGGTCCATGGTTGAATATCCTTTACTATACCGTGTTTGTTCATTAGGTTGACTTAAATATAAGGTGGCAGAAATTCTGTTAGCTATTACCTTCGTAAGAACGTTGTAGACGGCTCACAGTAAGCTGATCGGCTTGTAATTTTTAAGTCCTTCATTTCCCTTTTCTTATAGATTAGGATGATGTTCGCAATCTTTCAAGATTTCAGTACACTCGCACTCTTTGGGCATTGCGTGTACAGGTTTGCCAATTTTTCAAGTACAATTTCTCTGCCATCCTTCAAGAGGTCTGCTGTTATCTGAACATCACCAGGTGCTTTCCCCCTTTCATTTCTTTCAATGCCTTCTTTACTTCTTCTGCCGTTACTGGTGGGATGTCTATCTTATCCGAAGTACTTCCTCGTTAGGTAGTATTCTGGATTTCGCAGCTACTGTACAGATCTCTATAGAACTCCTCAACTACTGTTACTATTTTATTCCTATTTGTGGTGAAGTTGCCTCCCTTGTCTTTAAGAGCTTACATCTGATTTTCCCCATGCCTAGACGCCTCTTCTCTGCTTTCAGGCTGCCTCCGTTCTTTACACTATGCTCGATCCTCTCCAGATTATACTTCCGTATGTCACCTGTCTTACGCTACAAAAGCTTCGACTCTCTAATTGATTTGACAGATGAGGTTCACCACACTAACCGACGATGGGCATCTCGCACGGATCAGCCTGGACTGTGAAATAGCTGGTGATATTGAAAGTTATTGGCCAACAATCTAATTATGTCACTGAAATTGTTAGAAGGCCCTTGGCATTGGTCTTAAAAATAGGAATAAACTCATGCAAGCAAAACACCTTTAATTATATTTTGCTATACGTCTATACATAATTTGTTTCCCGGATTTTAAAGGGACCCTACAACACTCTTTAAGCATTGAAAATAAAGCATCGCGACGTTTAGATTACACTGCAAGGAATACCTGAGCCAAATATTAAATGTGTGTGTGCAGCAGTGAGCACGTAAATCGTTGTAAAAGGCGCGGAAAAAACCAACCGCGCTGATTTCAATTTCCCTAATTATGCACCATTGCCACCGGTGAAATGACGTCATTTGTGGGGTGGCTGTCCTATTGGCTTTCGCTGGCCACCTTCAAGGCTTATTTCTCGCATTTGCTATGGCAATCCGCCGTCGTCGGCGGTATGCACTAACCTCTTCAATGCACAGCAAACGTTTACTGCTTCAAAAACGCCCTACAAGCCTGAGCGCTGGCTTGCCCGCAGGCAGCCATGCCTGCTTTTTTGTTGCACCAGACCGGAAATAGACTCCTCCACGTGTCGGATAAAAGAGAGATCTCCCCGGGTTGTGATATATCCAAGGCCGCCGAAGTGAACGTGTCTATGTTTTTTGTAGCTATGTTTGTAGCTATGTTTTTTTATATTATGTGCTCGTTGCTGTCCCGTTGAAATCACAACTGTAGAGTCAATGACAAATTAAATGCGAACATGAAACTATGAAACCTATATTAAAGTATTGAAGTGTTTATTGAAGTCTGTGTTAAAGTCTATATTAAAGTGTGGAACCCTTATTTAAAAATAATAATGTCTTTGATGGCTGACGTAATTGCTGTAATAAACATGAGAAATGTGTCTTTCGAAATATACCAATAGCGCCATTACAGCACCTCCACGAAGAGAATTTTCCTCCTTTGTGTGTTTTGGCTCATATTTTAGCGTTCGCATTTCTTTTTTTTTTTCGTGACTGTACATATGCTGCCGAAGATGAATTTTTTTAACAGCCATGACAGAACACGGGGGGCAGGGTCCACCTCTTTGAAGCTTTTCAGGAATCAGGGATAGCTACATTTTGTGTTCAAATTTAGTGCAGTCTCGCCATTTTCGGGGCTTCGCAAAGAGACAAGCGGCGATTATATTGCTCTTTTGCTATGTACCCACAGATGTTCATGCTCGCAAACGCGGCTGTCACAGGACCCTTTGTAGGACTCCTTCTGCTCGGTTTAACAGCGCCTTTCGCAAACTCCAAGGTACGTTGTGCTTGTCTCAGGAGGCATACTGTGGTCAAAATTAATCCGGAGCCCACCACTACGGCTCGCTTCATCGCATGCGTTGTGTCGGTGCGTTAAACCCTACAATCAAATCAATCAAGGAATAGCGGTTGACACCAGTGTCCGGTGGCACCTGCGACCGTAAAGAACTGTTTGTATTGACAGAATTTTCTCCCCGCTCACTAAACTGCTCTTTTATCTACAGAACATTTTAAGAGTAGCCCTTAAGGAAAGGAAACGAGAAAAGCCTTATGTTAAAGTTTGGAAATAAGTGTGCTGGGTACCAAAACCGAGACCTGTTTGCGTACAAATAAACAAGAATATAAATTTAGAGGTCGTCTGCAGTACTTGCAGGGTCAGTAAGGTTATCGCGAAGCAGGTGCTAAGTAGACTACCCCAAATATATCATTTCATGCAAATAATATCCACCACGGTTACTCAGTGGCTAATGTGCTGTGCTGGTAAGCCCAATGAGGCAGGTTCGCTACTACCAGCGTTCTATTCTTCGTTCCTTTTGCGGAGGTATTCGATTGATATTAAAACGTCCTTTTCTTGTGCCTCAAACTTTTTGCTTTGCTCAGGTAGCTTGTACAGTTGGCTTTGTGTAATTTTAACTGTTTTATAACATACTATGAAAGCTTCTCCCAGTACTTTTCCTCTTGAGAAGCTGCAATTGTTTCAGTAAGGTATTCCAAATATTTCTTTTTTGTTAGATGTTGTCCCCTTTATTTAAGGATATGTTTATTTTATTTGTCGCGCAGGCGTTGTTTTTCTCAGTAGAACATACCGTTGCCCAAAAACACGTCACTGTTTCGATTCAGTCTTTGTTAAGCGAAATATTGACACGTTGGGGTTGATGTTGAGGACAGGTTTAGAAACTTTTATAAGTTGTACGGTAATTTTCTGCATAGCTCGCATACTCACGGATTTCCGCGTGGGGAATAGCAATGGCTAGTAGAAATGGAGAGGCCATGTTTATTTACGTGCCACGCTATCATTATTTTAAATAGCTTCTAACCTTTTTTTTATGCGCGCGAAAAGTTTTTTTATGCACAAATGTAGTACAACCTTGTCGTTGAATTTGCGCTCATGACAGTGCTGATAATTTCAGGGGAATTAATTGGCTTCCGCCTTATAAACAGTTATCTTTCGTTCGTTTCCTTTGACTTCGAAATATAAACCTAAGCAATAAAATTTATGCCAGCAATAAAATGTCGGATTCATAAACTGGGACAGCATTTTCATACGGAAGCAGAGAAAACGCCGTACATTTATTGAACGTGCTCGAGACGCAAATCATGAACTTGTTTTAGAACCGCTACTTTTATTCGTCCCGTATCTAGCCAGATTCTTTAGCGGTAGGTATCTTACGAGGTTATGCAGTCTGATCGTAAAACTTCGCCGTTTCTCTACGATTACTTCTCCCATGCCAATCGGTCGCATCATGGCTACATTGTTTGCTGGCTGGTGTGGTCCACGTGCCTACCAGCACGTTGTCTACCCTCGCTGTTTTCACATCCCATCAGCCACCTGTTCGTTGCTTCTTTTGGGCTGGCGTTCTTCCTCGTCTATTTCAATGAGCTACGTTATCCACCAGAAGATAATTGAGAGCTTGAACCAGCATTGTGGGGAGTTTACTGATGCAGAATCTATATTAAAAGCGTATGTTCGCAAACCACTGTGGCCTTTTCGCTATATTTTTGGTGTGGCTTGCTGGCCTCAGACACATTTTGGGGGTTTAACGCGCCAACGCTCCACGTGGTCTAGCAGCTGCGCCATAGTTGAGGGCTTCAGGCTGATTTTGACCACCTGTGTATCTTAACAGGAGCGAAATCTGCACGCAAGTCGTTTGAAAACAGCGCGGAAGACGGGACTGAGCAAGTAATAGACGACACAAACGCTGTTTTCGACGCTGTAATAGACGACAAGTGCTGTAATAGACGACATTTGCTCAGTCCTGTCTTCCGCGCTGTTTTCAAACTATATGATGTACCAACAAGCCCTTCAGTTCACCTTCCACGCAAGAGCACTTTCACTTGTGGACTTCACCTGAAAAGCAGCCATCGCTACCGGGATTGAACCAGTGTCCTCGGTATCAGCACAAACACCCCTTAAACACTCAGCCACCGCGGCGGGTCACTGGTCACCCTCTTTTTTTGTTTTACAGTGAAGCTGCCTACGGCTTCGATACAGCAAATTAGCTCTGTTGGCAAACCGAGCATAAACCAACAATTTTCAGCGTATGGAAAATACATTAAAATGCACAGTGGTCCTAAACCCACCACATGTTTAAGAGGCGGCTGATATTGCCCCTGCAAAAATATCTTCCCAGCCATGCATTTGCGTTAAGAGGTGAAACAGACTGCAAGTGTACCTGTGCCACCTTGGTCTTTATAAGCTGGATTTCCGACATCGTGTGTTTCACAGTTAAGCATGTCCTCTGCAAGGGATTTGCAGCAACACTTTATGCTGCTCTCCCCCGCAGCCATGCATTCTCCTCACCACGAGCGTCGTCTCTCTCCCCTCTGACAAGGTGCATTATCACCCGCCCTCCCGCGGCGGCCTGTGTGGTGCATTACAGCCCGCCTTGTCATTGGCGAATCCGCGCTGTAATAAAACGTCATTGTCTGTACCCAACAATCGTGTGTGTTGTCAGTTTACGACGGGGATGTTGCGCCAGTGTCCTTATAATTCAACCTAACAAATCCCCAATATAGCTGGACTTCAACATAGCAAATCCCACCAAAGCGACCGCTTCCCTGGACTTCCCTCGTCACAGGGTCTAAGGGCTCTGTTTTTTTAGAGTTGATTTCCTAGTTTTGAACTTTAACAATGGTGGTTTCTTCTGTTGAAGTGGCTATTTCAATTCAGTTTCTGTAAGCCTAACAGTACTGTTCCTTACTTCGTGGTGCCATACCACAGATATAGATATTGTTCATGTGAGGGATGCAGCATTGAGCCACAATGAGCATCTGGCGACATTCTGCGCTAGTTTGTAACTAGGGGCTTCGAATTCGCAAATAGTCATAAAAACATTCTGCGCCAACCAGCCAAAAGAGTAATTATGAACGTGCAGTGTGTATAAGCGCACAGGTCGCCTATAATAAAAGCAGTCATCGAGCAGTCATCATTCCTATCGAGCTGATAACAGGCCAGTCGTGTGGGAGTGCGGAAATCATTAACCTATTGTTTCCGTGCTAACCTAGTGATAATTAGTGACAATAAATAACCTTCGCCCCCCTTTCAAGATTGCGAAAACTAGTTGAAAACCGGTCAAAAGGTTTCCAGGAGAAGCCGCAGAACTTAATCTGTAGAAAGCCTTGTACAATTAAAGCTAGCCCAGGATATTAAATCAAAGACTACCTGCGACTTCAGATAGTGCACTTCACTTGTTGCCGGCCTTGCAGGCTCGCAGGACGTTGGAGGAAAGTGTGACTCAGATTCTGCTGTCCCGACTTGAACGAATATCGTGCAATGGCAATTGTCAGATGAACCTTGGATGCTGATGTAAAAATTATTAGCCTTTCTGCTTTATAAATAACTATAATCGCACTTTGTAAACGAACTTGAAACGGGACTAACTTAAACACATTTCAATAACGAAACACTGCCTTTGAGTGAACATCAACGCTATTTGAACACGCTCACGCAAAGCATTGAGGCTCAGCACGCTTGCGAATACAGGCTGCAGCTCCTCACACAATACGTACGTACTCTATTTGCCAGAAATGAGGCAGACAATGCTTCGGGGCAAGTAATCTTAACTCAAAAAACTGATTATATTCTCGTCTACTCTCAGCATATTTCAGAGGGACCGCTTAACTTCATTTTTGTCCCTTCTTATTTCAGGAGTTCCTCGGCAGTACATTCATCCGGTTGGGAGAGTCACTAATTTTCATATTTTTCGCAGGGTGCCGGCACCGTAACTATCGTCATGGTGGCCTACCAGCTTGCACACATGCTTTGCAGGCTGCAGAGCGGCATGCGTGAAGAAAGGATGCCCGTGAGCATTGAATACTGTCCAGACAACACCACTGTGTCTCTGATTGTGCAAAATGTCAATGTGGCCACACCAGACACAGCGTAAGTTCCTCTTCAGCAAAAAGTATTGGCATAACAAAGCAACAGACACGGGATATTTCCAGACAGAACAGTGGAACAAAATTACAGGAATTTGTATTACTGAAATAATTTGATGTGTTTATTTCAAGTAATAGGAAAAATATGCGAGCATGTCTTACCCCCTCTTATAAGTTGCGAACCTGAACTCAATGATTTATAGTTGAACATCCTGGAAGCGACATGACGCCGAATGGACATCCCGGAATTCTAGGCGCCCCCACAGAGCTTAAGGGTGTTCCTCTACGCAGCATCCGTACGGGTCTATGAGTGCGCGACCAGTCCTCTGCTTGGAATTCGAACTGGTGCGGGAAAGCAGCCCATCGGGCGCACAGGAGCCCTGCCGCCGAGTGGTCGGTGGTGCTTCGGTGGGCGGTGGTCGTGTTTCAGCTGCACCGATGCGGGGTGCAGCTTCAGCGGCAACAGCGCGGCAGTAGAGGGGCTTCTCTGCCCGGCATCGAATTCGTCGTCCTCCGTTCTCGGGGTGGTGGGTGGAAACGCGTCCCGCATTGCAACTCTAGCTCCTTTTAAGGGAGCTATACCGATGAACTCTGGAGAAAAAGATAGAGTGAGTGCGCCGGCAGAAAGTGCGTCTGCGTGGTGCGGAGGCCACTTTTGCTCGCTAGGGAATGCTGCGCCTCTGGGTGACGCTAGCGCGTACTCGCGTTCTCGCCCAACTGCTCCGCCGGCCGCTTGGCTGGCTCCTAAGCAAAAAAGGCACAATTGCGTGCAACGTTAGGGAGGGCACAGCCTTCTCTCCCCGCCAGCTACGCCGCCAGAAATTCGGATCGTAAATACCCGCTTTTGGCGCCTCATGACGCATGCAGCAGATGGAGACGTCAGGCCGCCATCTGCCCATCTCTGAAGCCAAAGCATACCCGCATTCGGACATGCCTTGTAGCGGCCGATGGGGACGTAAGACAGCCGAGTACTCGGGTTCGCAGTCCAAGATAATTTAGGTGCTCTTTCTCTACTCCAAGAACCAACGCCGGCTTTTTCCCTCAATGTGTCAATAGTTGCTCTCGCACTGCAATCTTTTTTTTTAATTCGAAAGTTTGCCCTGCGGCATACTGCACTGCACTGCAATCAACACACCTTACAAGGCATGTAGTTTCTGTTGCTCTTTAGGGCCTCTTGTAGTTGTAGTGAGCACACGCACTCGTGATGCCATCCTTACATAATGAAATGGTGTGCCAAAACATTACACATGGTTTCGCTGAGCAAGACACAAAATATTGTGTAAAATCATAATTCCTAACTCCACATACAGTGTTTCTCATGCACCACCATAGGCAGGTGCATGACACACGCAGCCAGGTAAGAAGTACCCGCACAGCCTTCTTCCCGTCGACCCTTTCACTGATTGATCGATCGATTGATTGATTGATTGATTGATTGATTGATTGATTGATTGATTGATTGATTGATTGATTGATTGATTGATTGATTGATTATTTGATTTATTGGTTAATCGATTGCATATTCGATTGATTGATTGATTGATTGATTGATTGATTGATTGATTGATTGATTGATTGATTGATTGATTGAAACGATTAACTGCGATAGGTGTTTTGTGAAGTACTTTTTCGATTCAGCTATGTGGATATGTACCACCGCCGATAAGTGCGATTCGAGTGGATGAAAGACATCACCTCTAGTGCGGCTTAAGGTGTCGGTGCGTAACGTCATCATTAACATGTCTCTCTTGTAGCTTTCCTTCTTCAATTCGTTAAAAAGCCTGGTTTTGCCTTTCACTTTTCATAGGCCTACTCCACGTTCGAAGCCCATTTAACAACTTCACGTTGGAAGCCCTTCTCAAAGTTTAACTAGTTATCACTCAACGTCCCATTAACTTTACATGAAGCGGGGGGCGCGGTTTGACAACCTCAGACTGAAGTAGTAACGTTTGGCTTAGGGTCAGCGGGCCGGGCGCGTATCAGCATTTCTTTCTTCTCACAGTGCCGCCAGCAGTGCGACTTGCTCCTTTGCTCCGGTGTACCCTTTGCCGCTTCATCTCACTTTGGCTAAGTCCAGAGAGGCAGCGTGAACTGGCTTTCCAATGAAAGAAACTTTAGAAAATCTTGAACGAAAACAGTTCTCTCGAAACATGGCAACAATGGTGACAAAGACTCAAAGAAGGCGTGGAGTGATGATCAGAACGCCAGTTTCTAGCTATCCTCTCACGACATTTTCGATGAGCGCAAATTTATTAAAATCAACCGGAGCTGTAGCAGCTGAACCATTTAATCCTTACCCACTAACCCAGTACCACACCTAAGCAGCTCGGTTCTTTCCTCATTCGTTTGCCCCGCGTTTATTAAAGCCCACCTTGTACATTGCTAGGAAACTGAATTACATTGACTTACATACTGGGACATATGTGCACTGTTCATCACCAATATGAGAGAGAGATGTTGGAAGGTCATCGCTCCTTAAAGTTTTCTGCTTCAGTTTTGGGCGGTTAGTATTTTGGGCAGTTTGATACCCTCTTACAACCACTGAAAGCGGTAATGGCAAACTCGCCCCCGTCAGCCTGATGTCTTTCCACAGGTGCTGCCATTCACACTTACATATTATCATTTATCAGCAGAATTACTATTAGCTATTAGCTGTTTCACCGCTAGGTGTCTTCTGTTTCAAGGTCCACAATGCCTTTTTTCTTAGAGAAGCTTGTTCTGCTTGGGCTTTTACTGGGACACTGTCGAAATTTTCAATGATTTTTTGCAGGCTAAACGGAATATTTCCATTGTTCCGCTTGTCTACACATTGGAGCAGTTTCATCAGTGCAATCGCCACGTACCTTGGGGGACTTCTGCTCAGCGTTCTACTAGGTATCCCTATCTACCTAAGCACACCTATCCACGCACGAAGAATATACGGATATATCTGCACTAACAATCAGTTCTTATTTCCGGCAGCTTAAGACCCAGTTCAGAGGTACCGTGCATTGTAATGACAAGTGCATTGACTAATCTCCCAATATTTTATGTAGCAAGAATATAATTTCTTTAAAATATTCTTATATTCTTAACAGACTGTTAATACCGTGTGTTCACTTCTATCGCCAAATAATGTACAGTGCTTACGCAAATCCCTTGCGGAACAATTTTCCTGCAAGACTATGTTGGCGGTTGTCACAAGTTAAGCATCCTTAGTTTGCTGTTGCTCTCTGCTTTCTGAATACACTAGCTCTGAAATTTCCCAGTCGGTTTATAATCCGAGACTACAAAAGGGCTGTTCAAAAATTTTCCCCGCATATATCTCACCCACGGCGCAAAGAATTATCAAGCGAAACGCACCAGAGGACTCGGTGTGACTCATATGGACCCCACCCCACACTGTCAGGGTAATGAGAACGCAAAATTAACGGGTCCCGAATTCAGGCACAGTGCTGGTGTTAGTATCGCACACACAAACTGACAACATTTTATAGCAGGCAGCACTACCGCCTCTTGCGTCCACTGTTCCCGCCTGCTCATGTTTCCTAAGGAGAGCCGCCACTATCACGTTCATTTTTTTTATATAATCTCTGTATCAGCAAGCCCCCCAAGGCGAATCATGCTTCAGTGCCTCAATAAGTCGCTCCATAAGGAAATGTCGCCAACAAACATTCCACCTACTCACTAGCAGCCAGCTGCGAAGGGAGGCGTTGGGTAGCTGTGAACAAACTGTACAAGAAGCCCTGGTAAAAAGATCCACCGAAGTCGCCATCAGCCTTCGCCGGCGGCAACCGCGGTTCGCTAACCACTTACCTGACTTAAGTTTTTAAAGCGAAGCTTTTTATGCCAGACTGATGGCATAGACGTCCAAGTAAATCCTACTTCATAAAAGCCGACCTTATACAATAGATTTCACAAAGGGTACATCAATCACGCTTTCGCATACAATCATACATCAATCATGTCTTTGATCACCTAGCGGACCTCTCGTATTGCACCAGATGTCTGGCAGTACACACGGCTAGTAATGATGATTCAATCAATTTTCAAGTAGGGTTTGGCTTTGCCTTTGGACTTTGGGGGTTTGATGTTGTATGTTTGCTTTAGAATTGGGCAGTATAGATTTTGGACTTTGAGTGAGTGGATTTTATGGTATGGCTTTGACTGAGGTTGAATGGGAAAAAGCTTGGCGTTTTAACCATCTTTCTCTTATGAAAGGGGCTTTTATTCTATGTCCCTGTACAAACGTTTGCTTTGTGGAACAACGTCTCCATCGCCTTCCAATGTATGTGCGTTCGCCCTGCGTATGTCTCCCAAGAAAAACGCATGTTAGAAAAATAGGTACCTTAGTATATATATTTATACTGAATACGCACCCAACCTTTTCATCCAAGCTTCAGAAAGCGCAAAGGAAACTGATTATGCATTAAGTCCTTCTACATCAAGGCTATAACCGGGACAGTCAATGGGGGCATAACAAAAAAGACAAGACAGATCAATTAGACGGCTGCTCTAACAAGTCGGAGCCTACAATAAATGAATTGCGAAAAAGGTTTGCACCGACAAAATGTCTCTATTGTTTCACAAAAAAACATCTCTTTATACCTACAAAAGCATTGCGAAAGCTCCGCACTTCTTACTGGCATGCCAAGTCATAACGTGGCGATTCCCCACAAAGCCATTGTACAAATGATATACCCGCGCGGCATAAAGCCGTTGATAATAGCACTTGTAAAGCAGAGCCCAGGCAATCTTTTGTTCCTTTGTAGAACTTCTGGCATAGAGTCGTGATCTCGTTCTCCTTCAGCAAGCGCCATAACGGATAGTAAATTGCCGTTATATGGACAATTTGGCTAGTGGGTAGCTGTTCACCTTGGCTTTCAAAGCTCTCTCAACCCAGGTACGCAGAAAAAAGGAAACACGGCACTATGTCGTCTCCATTTCTTAGTTTCTGATGGTTTCAACACTTTCCTTCAAGCGGTTTCAATAGTTAACTTTCCTTCCAAACTGTGCGCACAGCTAAGGGCGCAATATTTAAAACAAGATATTGGGCAGGCGATTATAGCGCCACTTTGTTAAATAGTCAACTGAGGATGCTTTTTACGCCTTACTGTTCTACAAGTATTTCGATTTCAGCCCTTATGATTCGGTTGGGCTCTTTGTAATACGTAATGATCGAAACGGTTGTAGGTCATCGTTACGCACCTGTTTCATTATATTTTGTGTAGTAGGTCTCCCATTCCTCTTCAACTGCTCGCAATGGTTTTACTCCCTTTAGTAAAACTATTGTACTACACTGCAGAACCTTTGGCAATGCTTGGATGAGACATTTAATGTCTTTCGGTGGTGAAACTTTGTACGCCAATAATGTTAGTGTGTGAAATGCTATGACAATATTCATAAACTTGCAATGTCTGATGTGCAGCAGTGGCTCATTTTTTTTTGTCACGTATCAGTTTCCACTACCCGGCAGCGCAATTACTCCGAAGCATTCTAGCCCGTTCAAAGTGTCTCAAATCATGAACCGCAAAGCTTGGTGACTTACTTAGAAGAAACTTGCAGCTATCACGGACCAGCCTTTTTCACAACACTCACCGTCAAATATGCACCCTCGGAGTGCAAAACGTCTCGGAGCGCAACCTTCAGTGTCGAGGCAGTGTTTCGACTATTCGAATGTGATGATATCCTAAGTCGGTTTATCTTTGAAACGTGCGTGTAAAAAAGTGTGTTGAGCCATTTTTCTAGTTGGTAGGAGCTGGCGATCAATCAAAAGCCCCGATTCCTCCAAAACAGAACTAACACAACCAGACACACCTGCGTGTCGTTTTACAAGTTTTGTGCCCCGTTGTAATGTCGGAAGAAGGGAATAAGGTAATCTTGGCTTGCTGACTGCGTTGCAATTAGCAACACCCATGCAACATTTATTGCCGAAAGCTGATCCAACAATCGTCCAGAAATCGTCCAGCGGTCTTTGACAGTCGATATGGTTGGTAATTTCTTTCCTTTTGTTGAACATTTCATGTACAGATGTCAACTGCGGTGCATTTGCCATTGTAGATTGTTTTCTTGGTGCAACCTAATGTAGCTGCAATATTATCGAGACACTTGCCACAATTTCGGCGGTAAACCGACATTCTACCATATTGCATGAGAATGTGCGTATACAAGGCCAGGCAACACAACACCAAGAGGGGATCAATAGAATTCGGAGGTAGCTCTTGCCAGGTCATAACTGAAGCTTCAGAGTAAATTCATTAACCGGGCTCCAGATGTGGAAAAATTCGCTGGAGCCTTAGAAAGAGGAGCCAAATCCTTGCTCTGCCATGGATATCTATTTGTCTTCCTTTCTCAAAAGAATTGATGACGGTGGTTCGATCCTCAGTGCAAGGGTTGATTCAAACCGGTGTGCACACCTCACTCTTTACGTGCTGTTACTGCTTTTATTAGAAGTGCACCGCCTTACTTTGCTTAGATTAGGTACCCCAAACGATGGCCAGCAACTTCTAACGATATTTTATCATAAAAATGGGCTCCACTCACCAATGCGGCTATTTGCTGTGCCTATTTGCGTTTGTCACCTTGATTGCTTATAATACGAATCTGATATGTGCCTACGACGCGTAGCTGCGATATGTTCCTCATGGTATTAATGGTATTAGCTTATGACACAAGCTTATGACACAACATTGGCCTCAGATGGCTCGTAGCCCGCGTGAACAAAAACAGCGCTAGAAACGGCACAAAAAGCCGTCCATGAGAAGACGGCCTACGTGATGAATTTTAAGTTCAGAGCTTCAAGCATGATGGCAGCTGTAGTTTCCGCGAACTGGGCTATCCATGTCTTCGAGCTATTTTTATACGTGATTTGATTGCATATATGTCTTTATGCAGTGAAAGCACGTGAAAATGTCAATCATTCTGAGTTTTTTTAAATCAGTTTAGGGCTCCGTACATCGAGGGAAGGCGTAAAGCTTTGTAATTTGCTTAGCTTGTAAACAGTGGACAGTGTGCCGCTGGTTATGAAAATATGCAGCAAAACAGAATTTGCTACTCTTTTTCCCGGGTTTGTCGGGCAAAATTAATGGTTAATGAATCCCACAGGAAGAAACCATCCCGCTCCTGATACTGCCAGCAACCTTACCAGTGAACTGTTTTTGCCTGTATGGCGACTACTGCGTCTTATACCTGTTAAGGAACAAGCAGTAAGTGCACCAGTCTCTCTATTGCCTCTTAGAAAGACATGCTCCGCAGATTTTTATATGTATTCACCACATAAGTGCACAAAAAACCGCGCACAGTGCTCCTCATTACGTTTGGGTAAAGTAACGTTGAATAAACGTTTAATAACGTTTAATAGCGTAAAGTAACAAATACCAACATTTCTAGTTGTTTTTTGGTAAAGACTTCATTGTAGTAAAATTTTATGGATATTGGGTTCTCTGCAGGGCCTAAAATGCGCAATATAAAAGGAAAAAAAACGTTTTTAACAAGGCCTAGTAGCTCTTGACATCTGTAAAACGCATTTTCACAAAGGCGCAAAATTTTGGGCAAAGAATAGAAACTATTAGGCGAAAATTCTCCTGGCCTTCTCAACAAGATTTTGTCCTGTTTGTGTTTATTAGTGGCATCCCCTTTGCTTCTACCAGTGCAAAGGGCCTGAATCTAATTGGATGACCCTATTTAAGGCAGGAATTTCTTGGCGTAACATACCCCAAATTTAAAAATACTTCCTTTGGAGCCAGAGGTATTTGATGACAAAAATCCAATACGTTGTTCAACCATGGCTACGTTCCCTTCCCTCCCTGAAAATGTTGTATTTCGTTGGGCCTATTGTATCTTATTGATTCCTGTGATATTGTATACCTTCTACCCGTATGATCCTCCAGAATGCCTACAGAATTGATAACAAAGATAAATAAATAAAAAGAAAAACCTTCTCACCATTCAGTTAGTGTGTGTTTGTGTGCCGGCGTGTGAGTGTATCGTCCTGCTTTTATTGCACGAAGGACTACACTTCAGAAACCTTTTTTCCGTAGTTCACTGAGGTTTCTAGTAAATGTTTTCATGTACTCACCTGCAAAGAATACGTCAGGAACAACCAGTAGCTTTAGCCTGCTATTACAAATCTACAACGCTTGTTTCTGCGTCGTTCCCTTCCTTAGCTAATACGTAAAACACCCGCTCGCGTGTTTTCCAAGTCTGGTTTTCGGCAATAGGTTGCTGGCCTCAGACATAAGACCGACGTCACTTTCGGCCGTCCCGATGACCGTCCTCCACGCGGCTCACGCACAGCGATCTCGGCAGTTGTCATGCCGAGGCTACAAGTTTCTCCTTTTGACGGTGCGCCATGTGGGTCCAGGCCGATTGAGGATCATGTGAAGACGACGGCCGACAGTCACCCGAACCTTCCCGATGTCGTCAACGGGAACACTGCGAACCGTTTGGAGCTCCACTTGCCGGCTTAGCAGACAGATGTCTTGAAGTTCACGTCCCTGACGGGGAGCGAACAAAACAAAGGCAGATACGACCGCTTTGCGCCCACCATGACGTCCGCAACCTCGACTCAGGCTAGCGTGAGGACAGAAGCTCCTCTAGAACTACTGCTCTATGACGGCGGTGCAAGAACCCGTTCCATCCAACGCTACGCGCGACGCAGAGAGGGCTGCCTACCTCGGGCAGAACAAGCCTAGTCTATCAAAAACCATTTGTCTGGTAACGTCCGGCAATTCCTTGTACAGGAGCAAGCCGTCGTTGCAGCGCAAGATTCGTCAGACCAAAAGGTTGAAGATTGGGCTGAACCCAAGAACTTTCAAGAGGGTGCCTTCTACAAGGTAGAATCGAGCGTCCCAACACAAGCCGGGTGTGAAGAACATGAGGCTACGCCTGCCGCAGACAAAAATGAATGGGATGCTTCCGCCCAAGCAAGCGACGAAAAACGTGAGGCAAAGGACGTGAACGAAGACGTAGAAGCCACATCGTACGTGTCCGAGTACATCTTCGTTGCAGAACTCATGAACAGCGAGTCCTTACTTGCAGTTTCGGAAACCCGTCGTAGGCACACGACCGGCCTCGCAGCGCCGCTACACTAGCTGCACAAGGAGTACCAAAAAAGGGAAAGTTCAAGAGCTGCACAGCATCATCTTCAGTAAAATAGGTACATCACCGAAGGACTGGAGACGTTTCAAAGACCTTGCAGCGCAGTTTTGCTGGCGACCGCTTCAGCTTAACGGCCCTTGGCTGTCCTGAAACCGGTGAGACGGCGCCAGCACCGCTGGAAACGGAATAGGAAACAGAGTTTGCCAACAGCTTTCCCTGTTTTGAGCTGGATCGAAAAGCAACTTTTAGGATTGTGGACATATTATTCGTCGCCGCCCCGATTCTCTCGCGGGCGGGAGTGAGATATGTCGTTAGTCGTTGAGGCAGTGTCCCTTAAGATTACGGTGCCCGTGTCTGATGAAACACTAGCAGGCCATCTTCTCCCACTGTCTCACTCTACTCGCAAGACACCTGAGCAAAGATATGATTCCGCCAAAGAAAGGAACGCCATCACAATTCGCTCGAGCAGGAAAGTTGCTAATGTGGTTAGAGCGACGCGTAAATGATCCGCGCACCCAAGATGAAACCGCGACGTAGCGTAGGAACGTCTGAAGCGCACCAGTAGTGACGCATCAGCTCGCAACGAAACGAGGTGTCTAAGCAGCCACTCGAGTTACCGAAC
The DNA here is from genome assembly GCF_048455015.1 of Haemaphysalis longicornis. Taxonomy (NCBI): domain Eukaryota; kingdom Metazoa; phylum Arthropoda; class Arachnida; order Ixodida; family Ixodidae; genus Haemaphysalis; species Haemaphysalis longicornis. The sequence continues at coordinate 160,879,917 of NW_027526422.1, forward strand.
AACCTAGGGATCTCTCTGCACGACCGTCATCCCATAGGGAACGTGTTAGTGGAGTACGCCGCAAAGGGATCTAGACACGGTGTCAGCTGAAGTCCTCAACACAGTTCGGTTTGCGCTGCAACGATTGTGCCCGAACATTGAAGAACGCCATGGTACTTCTTAATATCAGACGTTAACGTTGCGTGCGCGGGAGTGTGTTGAATCGCCCGCTGGGTGTGCGTCGGTAATCATCAGCATCATCATCATGTAGATTTACCCTGCCAATAAAGTTATCGTCCCCTCTAAGAGCCGCCATGGCCCAGATCTGCCTTGCGTCGTGCTTCTGTAACAATGAACACAGTCTTTGATGATAAAACATTTGCGGAGGCTAAGAATTCTTAATCCCCAAGGGTTATCCTAAAACGTATCAGCCTAGCTACACAGAATGCTGCATTCGAACAAGTAAATAGCAATGTACAGTCTTCGTCAACAAGTTCTAGGCCAAGCCTGGATGCTTACGTCTCGAACTAGGCTGGAACGTTTTATTCCCCCCCCCCCCGCACGAGGCACCTTGAGCAATCTTGGTGACGGTGTTGGCGACACCGCGGACCCCGAGCCCCCATACATAAGCTGGATCCAACCGTGGTGATGTGTTTTAAGGTGAAGGGTAGAAACCTCAAACGTGGGTCGTCGGAGCCCAGGTCAAGCTCCGGCGGATGGGCTCCCTGTCTGTCTACCAGGCAGGGAGCTCCAGGACCTCTTTGGCTACCAGGGTAAGGTCAAAGAAGAAAGTACCCCTGTCTCCCTGCTTTTATACTATGCTATATGGCATTTTAAACCCCCCCCCCAACCGTGATCGGCCCCCTAAAAGGGGCCGCACAGAAGTATCTTTTCCTCCTTTGCCTTCTATCTCGCTCCCAAAGCCAGATAACCACCCTCGTTTTTTGATCATTGAATCTGTGGACAAATCGAAGCTGGTTTCCTCTCAATCTGTATTTCTTGTTTCTAAATACCTTGAAGGTATCATCGGCAAGACATATGACGCCAAAAAGCTGACAACTGGTGAAGTGCTAGTTGAAGTAAAAACTCAGCAGCAACCCACAATCCTCCTGAAACATATCCGCATGGCAGATCTGGAGATCAGGGTCACACCCCACCGCAGCCTCAACAGTTGTCAAGGTGTGATCTCTGAGGCAGATGTCATGTCCGAGACCGAGGCCGACCTTTTGGAAGGCTTAAGGGATCAGGGCGTCACGGCTGTAAAGCGCATATCAATACGCCGCGATGACAAACAGGTACCAACTAGACACATTATCTTGACCTTCGATCGATCCACCCTTCCAGAATCCATAAATGCCGGTTACATACATTGTTCTTTCCGCCCATACATCCCGAACCCACGGCGCTGCTTCAAGTGCCAACGGTTCGGGCATGGCACAAACTCCTGCCGCGGCCGCCTTACCTGTGCAAAATGCGGCCAACATGACCACCCATCCGAAAACTGCAACACCCAGAGTTTCACCTGTGCTAACTGCCAGGGGCCCCACGCAGCGTGGTCCCGCACTTGCGAGAAATTTAAGCAGGAAAAACAAATCATAAATGTAAAGGTCACAGAGAACATCACCTACCCAGAGGCGCGGAAGAGGTTCGCCACTTTCCCCCTGGGGAGGTACGCCGACGCAGCTCGCCCGGGGGCGGAGCGGCGTCTGGTTTCGGAGGGGACCCAGTACCGCGAGTCGGACTCGGTCCCGCCTCCCCCCCCCCCCTGGGTTGCCTGTGGCAGCCCAACCCGCCTCCGCACCGCTCGCTGAGCCAGCAGCGGTTGTGGTGGCAACGTCTTCCGTCGAGACCGGTGCCGCTCCCGTCCCTGCCTCGCCATCCTCCAGTGCGTTGGAGGGTGCCATGGACACCACGGGCCCCGCACCGGCTCTCACCGCCACCACACCGCCCGTGCCACTTCTGGTGCCTCCAATACCTGCGGCGGTAGCGGGTCAAACGAAGGGCCCCCGAACGGGGGCCAAGTCCGCGGGGCCCGGTACGACGGGCACACCCAGGACATCGGACGACGAGATGGCCGATCCTTGCGACGCAGCGCAAGGCTCGGCCTCCGACGTCCAAGCCTACAGAAAGGCCGAAAAAGCCCAATCCAAGAGTCACAGCCCCGAAAGACGACACAAACTTACACACTCCAGTAGCTCTCACACTAAATGATGGGAAGAGAAAATATTGTTCAATGGAACTGCAGAGGCCTTCTGAATAATCTTGACGACGTGTATGAGATTCTGCATGCCAATCAGCCAAGTTTAATGTGTGTCCAGGAAACACATCTGAATTCCAAACACACAAATTTCTTAAATAGTTACCTGGTACACAGGAAAGACAGGGATGGCTGCACACACTCTTCTGGCGGTGTGGCCTAATCACCCGCAATCCTTAGCATGCCACCCTGTCACCTTGAACACCGTCCTTGAGGCTGTAGCCGTTCGCACAATAATATTTAATAGGTTGATAACGGTATGCTCCATATACATTCCTCCTGATGTTGCACTTACCAGCTCCGACTTCGGGGCGCTGGTTGACCAACTGCCCGAACCATACATCCTTACACGTGATCTTAATGCTCACAACTCTCTTTGGGGCTCTTCCAGAACGGATGCCCGAGGTCGCCTGATAGAGAAATTCCTTACATCTTCTGGAGCATGCCTTTTCAACAATAAACAGCCTACATACCATAACCTAGGTCACAACACATACTCATGTCTTGACTTGGCTATTGGCTCCGCAGTTCTCTTTCCTCTTCTCGAGTGGGGAGTGGGAACTGACCCATATGGCAGTGACCACTTCCCCACCTCACTAACATACATAGGTAAAGGCCCATGCAGTCCATCTTCCCATAATAGGTTCAATGAAGCACGATCTAACTGGAATACATTTAAAGAGACATCCAAACTACACCACACATCCATAGGACACCTATACGTTGAAGAAGCTACCCAACTCCTCATGGCGCACATCCTCGACGCCGCTGAAAAGTCCATCCCCCACGCCTCTGGTGCCCCGCGCAACCAGAGGAGGCCGTGGTGGAATGAGGACTGTAGGCGGGCGCGAGAGGCCCAGAACAAGGCGTGGGGTATCCTTCGTCGGTACCCCACGTCGGGTAACCTTATTTTGTTCAAACGGGCCAAGGCGTTTGAAAAACGTGTGCGCCGTGAGGCAAAACGAGAGAGTTGGCACACCTTCTTGACATCCATTAATTCATACACAGACACACACAAAGTCTAGACACGTATACGCAAGCTCAAAGGACAACAGACACACAGCCTGCCCCTGGCTAGCACAACAGGGGACACACTGGAAGACCAGGCTAACACACTTGCACAACACTTCAAACACGTGTCTAGTTTACCACACTACACAAACACTTTCATGAAACACAGAACATCTGCAGAAAAAAAGCCCTTACACGACAAAAACAAATCAAAAACGTCTTACAACTCTGAATTCATTCTCTATGAGTTGAGGGCTGCCCTGAGCACGTACAAACCTTCAGCTCAACGGGCAGATAAGATTACATACACCATGATACAGCACCCACACCCAGACACTCTTGAAACACTCTTACACCTATACAATAAAATATGGCTTTCGGGGCACATTCCGCGCTCTTGGAGGGAGGCCATAGTAGTGCCTTTCCTAAAGGAAAGGAAGGACCCTTCCTCTCCTGCCAGTTATCGCCCCATTGCCCTGACCAGCTGCCTGTGTAAGCTCTTCGAGAAGATGATAAACAGGAGACTTGTGTACTTCTTAGAGTACAATGGCCTTCTCGAGAGCTGCCAGGCAGGCTTCAGGGCGGGGCGATCTACCAACGATCAACTCGTTGCCTTAGAGTCTTATATCAAAGATGCTTTCCTCCACAAGCAGTACTGTATGACAGTCTTCTTTGATCTTGAAAAGGCGTACGATACTGCTTGGCGGTATGGCATCCTTAGCGACTTGAAGTCCTTTGGCATGTTGGGTAACATGATGAACACGCTTGCCAGTTACCTGCCTGAAAGAACGTTTCGCGTGCGAGTTGGAACTGCACTTTCTAGGGTTCATGTGCAGGAAAACGGCGTGCCGCAAGGTGGAGTTTTGAGTTGCACTTTGTTTATTGTAAAAATGAATTCTCTTCGGAAGGCGCTACCACCATCGATTTCATGTTCAGTTTATGTAGCCGACGTTCAACTGTCTTTCAAATCGTGTAACTTGTCCATCTGCGAGCGGCAAGTCCAGCTTGGTGTGAACAAGCTTGCCGGCTGGGCAGATAGGAACGGTTTTAAATTTCATCCAGGAAAGTGCACTTGTGTTCTGTTTTCCAAGAGGCGTGGCATTCGGCCGGATCCCGACATTCGACTCCACGGTGTCTCTATTCCTGTCAAAAAAGAACACAAGTTTTTAGGTATAATCTTTGACGAAAAGCTCACATTCATCCCACACATAATACAGCTAAAACATAAATGCTTAAAAACACTGACTATCGTGAAGGTTCTCTCGCACATCTCCTTTGGTGCTGACAAACAACTTCTTTTACGTGTTTTTACCAGCCTAAAAGGTTCACAATTGGACTATGGTAGCGTTGTCTATGGGTCAGCCACTAAAACATCCCTCAGAATGCTGGACCCTGTGCTTCATCTAGGGCTCCGCTTGGCGTGTGGTGCCTTCCGAACTAGTCCAGTCGAAAGCCTGTATGTAAAGTGCAACAAATGGAACCTACAACGCCAGCGAGCATACACAGACCTCCTTTATGCTTTTAAAATCTCATCAATGCCTCACCATCCTTTTAAATCAGTTTTTCATGATACCTCCATGACTGAACTCTATTTAAATCGACCATCGTTCTCTGCACCCTTCTCTTACAGAGCTAGAGAGGAAGCGTCAGAGCTTCCTGTCTCCTTTTTAGACACCATCCAAAGTTCTGTAACAGATTTCATAGCACCATGGCATCTCCGCCCTGTGTCATGCGACACATCTTTCACACATGTAGATAAAAACCGAGCTCCCACATGTGCAATTCTGCAGCACTTCTTGTATTTGCAGCAGAAGTACCAATGTTCTGAATTTTATACGGACGCCTCTAAACCTTCCACCTCGGTGTCATGTGCGGCACATGGGCCCGGCCTTAGTGTCACTAGAACTCTTAACAGTAATACAAGTATCTTTACGGGAGAGGCTTATGGTGTACTTCTGGTTGTTAATCATATTCTTCAAAGCCACATCCCACAATCCATTATATATACAGATTCTCTCAGTGTTGTGCGGGCGTTGTCGTCAACAAAGTCTTCAAAAAATCACGTTATAAATTTAGCAGTCAAGGGTATTATGTCTGTGTATGTACGCAAGTTTGAACTGGTTCTTTGCTGGGTCCCTGGCCCCTGTGGTATAGCCGGGAACGAAGCAGCGGACCGAATGGCTGCTGCTGCTACACTCTTGAATGCAGTAGACATAACCACATTACCCTACACCGACGTGAAACCACACATCAGACAACTTCGCAAAACATGGCAAACACACTGGAGTGAACAAACAGACAACAGGTTACACGTAATAAAACCTCACTTGGGACCATACACCACCGACACACGCAAAGACAACAGGTTACACGTAATAAAACCTCACTTGGGACCATACACCACCGACACACGCAATAGATATTCTGAAGTCGCCTTGGCCAGATTACGGATAGGGCACACACATGCAACGCACTCGCACCTTCTCACTGCATCTCCAATAGATCTGTGTAGCAGATGCGGAGAGGCCCTATCCGTGATCCACATCCTCATACAATGTAAGGCACTTCACACAACACGACACAAACACTTCAGAGAACTCTACAGACAACATATCCCACTACATCCATCGCTGTTTCTAGGTGACGATGCCAGTGTTTCTGTGAAACGTGTGTTTGAATATGTGTCAGACGTTAAGTTTTTAAACCTCATTTCCTATCACACATAGTCAAATCTGGCCCTATACACCAGCCATCGCCATTATCTTTAACTGATTTTACTATGTTCGGTTGACACGTTTTTTTTTTTTTTTTGTGGCAACCACTTCACTAAATAAACTTTTCTCTGGCGCTCTTTGCCCTTAGTCGGCCTTGCGCCATAACAAACCCAACCGTCATCATCACGTTTTATTCCCGAAAGCTATAGAAAGCACGTTTCTTTCTTACAGTCATAAAAAAAGTTGGTCACATTAGTGCTTATTTTTTGAATTCTTTGTGGTTCAGGGGGCTTAGGATTGCCCACAAAATTTTGACAAAGGGTGCGCCTGACAGCGTAAACCTTTGAGAATTATGTCTACCTGTTATTTCTGCTGTGTCTTGAATGTTGCAGCTCAGTGGTACGAAGCATTACGTGGGTGGGGTTTCACTGCTGCGGTACTGAACCCGCGCTGAGTTCTTTTTTTAAACACGATAGTCTTTCATGGGCTACTTAAACGCAGAAATGTTGGTCTTGTCTGTCTGTCTGTTTGTCTGTCTCTCTGTCTGTCTGTCTGTCTGTCCGTCCGTCTGTCTGTCTGTCTGTCTGTCTGTGTGTATGTGGTGAATAGGTTTATTTCTCCATCGAAGCAGATGTATAACATGCCTCGATGCCTGTGTGAAGAGGTTTACTTGTCCATCGAAGCAGATACATAACATGCCTCGGTGGAAATATGCATCGGGTAACAAATACACATTCCAAAAAGGAAACACACACAAAAACAACAATCCAGAAGTGGCTGTCGCTGACCTACATACTAGTTGTAACATTCTGTACCACGCATGCTACAACATAGATCGAGTGGAAAGTTGAGTTGTCGACAAACGCGAACGGTAGCTTCAGGGTCGAAACACCACGAATGTGGGTAGCAGTGCAACAGTCCTAGATAGTTACAGATACACACATGCTAAAGTGAACACTGCAGATAACTATCTATTGCATGTATTCTGGTAACAAGGATAATATTTTAACTTGTTTTAGTATGGTTACAAGGCTAATATTCAACTATTCGTATTTCCACACGTACGTTATTCACCCTGATGAAGCGGTATGACCAATGCAGGAGGAACACCTCTTCCCCCA
>NW_027526422.1:167063144-167183399 GCF_048455015.1 Haemaphysalis longicornis
TTCTAACGTTGCGTAACCCTGTAACACCCCAGCAATTCTTTGAGGGCTCCTCTAATACTACAGCTATGCTTCCCTCGCGAAACAGAAAGCGTGCATTGGACTTTGCCACCGTCCAGTTCCAATGGCGATCTGTCCGGATTCATGGACTCTTGGTACCCTCGTTGGATCGCTGTTCTGACAGCCGCCGTGAACAAGTGCTCTAAAGTTATTGGGTACTGAGCACCGAGGGCTTAGTTGGTTACTAATGGGAGGTGGCAGCCAACTACTACACCAAGGTGGCCAGATTTTTTTCTGTGGTGAGGAAGGGCTGTTTGTGTTCCTATGAGCTTTCCTAGCATAGTTGAACCTTATTAGTGTAGCCCCGTAGGTATCCAGGATTATAGGTACTTCCAAAACCAGCTCAACTTCATACCTGAATGGCTTGAGCATTGGGAGCGTGATGCAAAATAACGAGATAGCAGAGAAGTTTCTCTCCGAAAACGTTGTCGCGCACGGTTGTACTGCTACTCAGCCAGCGTTTGTCAGTTCTGAAAGTAGGCTTACACGTTGCCATACTGATGAGATTTACTGATGTCTCGCCGTTGGAACGGTAAGCGACTGCGATGCTCAAGTGTGTAGTTACGAAAAATTGCTAATTTTAACCTTAGCTGCCCGAAGAGCAGCTGGGCTTCTCAGCTAACGTTTAGCTGGCGGGTTTGAAGCTGAGCTCGCGCAGCTCCGTCTAAGCGTGTCTGCCATGAGAGGGAGCTTATTAAACGTACGGTGACTGTGTTTACATTTCAGCTTTTGACGATAACTTTACCAAGAAAGCGCCGAGCGAGATTATTTAACTTTTCAAACTATCGGAGCACCAATGCAATACCACGAGTACGGCCTTCAAATAGACACCTCTTCGCGTACGTTAGCTAGGTTTGTTTTGTTTGCATGTGACTCAGCGTGCGTGACTTTTCCATGTCTATTTTCTGTTGTTGCGTTTGTAGAATAATGTGTTCATAACCTCACGTTATTCCTCTCTGCAAACCCACGAGTGTATCTCCTGGACAGTTGTAAATGTGTATTCCAAAAATTTACCACTGGCATTTGACATTTGCGCACCTTTTACATTTCAATTTGGTCTTGCTTACAAATGTTAGTTAGACAGATGACGAAAAATTATTTCACGGTTTCGTGCCTTTAAAGAAGTAATAGAGTGAGCTCGACTCTTGAAATTGTCCCCTCGCAAAGTGAAAATTGCAAAAAAAAGGATATAAATGCCTACCTTGCAGACATAAACCCTCAGATTGTCTGTGTGTGCATGCGTGTGCATGCGCGCGCATGTGTGTGTATGTGGGTGTGTGCGTGCGTGCGAGCATGCGTGTTTATGTGTGTGCGCGCGTGTGATTGTGCATGTGTGTGTGTGGGTGTGTGCGTGCGTGCGAGCATGCGTGTTTATGTGTGTGCGCGCGTGTGATTGTGCATGTGTGTGTGTGTGGGTGCGTGTGCGTGCACGTGCGCGGGCTCGTGCGCGGGTGTGTGTGTGTGTGTGTGTGTGTGTGTGTGTGTGTGTGTGTGTGTGTGTGTGTTTGTGTGTGTGTGTGTGTGTGTGTGTGTGTGTGTGTGTGTGTGTGTGTGTGTGTGTGTGTGTGTGTGTGTGTGTGTGTGTGTGTGTGTGTGTGTGTGTGTGTGTGTGTGTGTGTGTGTGTGTGTGTGTGTGCGTGCGTGTGTGTGTCTTGGTAATAAAAAACGGAGCCCACAAGCTACATTCTCCCATTCTCCTGCTAGCACTAACGCCTGGAACATTCTTGATAAGGCAGGCAAGTGACAAACCTCTTCAGTAGCCGCCTGGTTGGACTCCTTCTCGACAGGGTTCCAAACTCGCTGCATACTGATGCTGTACCACGTGTGCTTTTGAAACCTGGGTAGAATAAAGACAGTGCTGTAATACCACTGGGCCACAACGCCTACATATTTTAATGGTAGAGAAATTCAGTCGTATCCGCACGTTTATAAGGGTGTGGAAGTACCTAGGTATTTCTTTCGGTGAATGAAACAGACATCACGTTGTGAGATAACAAAGATGAAATCATAACTACTTGGTGCGAGTTTCGCATCGCTATAGCTATCATGCGACGTAAAATGCACAGCTGGATCTTAGGAGCACCGACAAGTAGGCAAGTTGGTATGGTGCCATAGTGACGAAAAGTAGTCTAGTGACGAAAAAAACAAATTCCTGCGTTTTTCTGCACCCTTAGTCACTGGGAACGGCTGTATGGCACACACACGATACTGAACGAACCTGAAAATATATTATGTAATGCTTTTGTGTGTTTTCTTCAGTCGGAAATCATAACTAATAATTCCAGCTAGGCCAAACACACGGCCGCGAAATACGGCGCAGCATTCAATGCACTTACCTCGTACACAAGGTTTTAAGGAAACCTACTTTTCGAGGATGCGTCCTGGGAATACATGATAGCGGTACATCCCGACAATCAGATTTACTAGCGGGACCTTGCCGTAGATCCAGGAGGGTGACCACTAGCTGACCTCCAGTCAAGTAAAAAATCTTTATCAACAAAAAACTTCCCACCGCAACAAGATCATCTCCAGCCTGACCAGAAGGGATGAAGCATTAACAAAGCTGCCTAAGCTACAGATGATTGGGTGATACAACTGCGACAGCATTGACGAAGACGAAGACGACGAAGCACTACTTTGAGGCTCACTGCGCGAGCCTCATCACGCGAGCGGTCAGTGCTCCTAAGAACTTCGAGCGTTCGGCCAGGCATAGCTGCCGCTGGCCCGTCAGCTGCTTACGTGTTCTAAAAAGATGTGTTGTTCTGTGGCTCGGCGTTTTCATCGCCTCGTATTGCCACAGAACCTTAGAATAAGCTTCATGAACGTACAAGTGCGTAAAATTCCTGCAACTGTCATAGCAGTCATAGTATTGCTTTCAGTATCCGATTCTGCCAGACAGAATATCATCATCCTCACCCCATCATCATCTGCCAAATGAGGTCTACTGCAGAAGGAAGAGCTCTCTCAGTGACCTCCGGCCGCTCCTGTCATGCGCTGGTCTAGTCCACAGTTTATCCACAAATTCCTTTAGTTCATCCCTCCATCGGGTTATTGGCCTTCCCATTCTTCTAATCCCATCTCTTGGTATCCACTCTGTTACCCTAACTGTCCACCGGTATTCGGTTCGTCACACTACATGGCCAGCACAAGCCCATTTCTTTTTCTTTATTGGAACTACGATGTCCTTTATTCTATTTTGTTCTCTAATCCAGATAGCTAGCTCCTTTCCTGTCTCTGAGTGCTACTCCTAACATTATTTGTTCCATGGCTCATTGAGCCAACCTAAGTTTGCTTCCTGGTTAATTAGTAAGGCGCCATGTTTCAGCTCCGTATGTCATCACCGGCAGTATGCACTGGTTGTAGATTTTCTCTAGTGACAGGGGTAGCTTACTTTTCCTTATTTAGTAGTGCTTGTCAAGTGTCCCCCAACCCATACTTATTCCGCGCCGGATTTCTCTCTTGTGGTTGAGGTCAGCTCAAACCATCTGTCCGAGGTAGCTAGATTCTTTTACTTCTTCTAGTGTTTCGTTTCCTAAGCTAAAAGGGGTATATTACCCATTGTTTTAGGTTTATTACTATTTATTTTTAGTCCCATTGCAGTGCTTTCAGGTTGCAGTTACTCAAGCACCGTTTGCATGTGTTCTGCAGTCTCGCTCAGCAAGACTATGTCGTCCGGAAACCTCAACCGGCTCAAGTATTCCCCGTTTATCCTTGATCCCATGTTCTCGCACTGAAGCTTTCTAAATACCCCATCCATCCATGCTGTTTTATTTTTGGCAAGATGGTATCTGCCTGTCTTATTCCGTTCCGGATAGGGAATTTATCGCGTTTTTTTGGAGGGTTATCCTGTCGGTGCATTCCTTATATAGGTCTTCTAGAAGTCTTATGTAGGTTTCTTCTATTTTCTGGTCCTATGGTGTTTCTAAAACGAGTGTGCTGAGTACGCAATCGAACGGTTTCTCGTAATCTTTGGATGCCATGTAACGAGTTTTAGTGTACTATGCGGATTTTTCTATAACATGATTGCCGACATGGATGTGATCCATGGTTGAGTACCCTTTCGTAAACCCAGCCTGCTATCTGGGTTGTGGTAAATCTAGGCTGTCACGTATGCGGCTAAGAATAACTTTCTTAAACAACTTGTAAACAACTGAGAGTAGGCTGATGGGCCTGTAATTCGTGAGGTCTGTGGGATCGCGCACCTTACGAATAAGAATAATTTGTGCGTTTTTCCAGGCTATGGGCACTTTTTAGTCTTCATGCATACCGAAAATAGTAAAGAGTATGTTATTGCAATAAAAAGTATGCTTATGACACCTACAACTACGAAGCAGCACAAACGACCACAGGCCCGGTCAACGAAAACCAAATCGCTTGATTCCTTATTAGCTTAAACCACCAGAAACCAGACCACTGCAAACGTCTCTGTGATTAGACCGTACGACAACACGGTGCTGCCTGCAACGTAACATTCGTAATAGCAGTTTCTCTTTTACCGCCTTGGACCAAATCTCCCTTAGGCAAGCCTAAGGCCCGTGGCATTACGTATTACCAACTGCAGCGTGATACACCGGGGGAGAGAGAGAGAAAGAGATAGACAGAAACATTTCATCGCTGGACAATCTGAGTAGGGACGGTTGAGCCGCAGAAGTGCAGGCTTGTGGGTTCACGCGCTGTCGACCAGGCCGCAGTGGGACTGGGCACCCGAGCACTCGAGGGCAGGCAGCCAGGAGTCGGGGGGATAATTTGCTATGGGCTCTAAAGGTTTCCAATTGCGACTAGCATTGTGCTGATCGGTGTCTCCAACACGCCGAAAACCTCCTGAGGTAGACCAGATGTAACTGCAGAATTGTTGCATGAAATAATGGCCGTTAGGTAACTTTCGCGTTGCCGATCTTCACCCCTTGTTTTTTTTTTCTGTTTTCAACGCCAGGCGGCTTTTAATATTTACTCTTAAACCTGTGTATTTCCTCGTATTGCGTGCTAGCAGAAGCTTATCCAGTACTACAACCCAATAGCCATGACTGCCTCTTTGTGTACATTTGCAGTCAGTCAATGTACAGTTTCAGCGGTGGGGTGTCCGCGGGTTATTTTCCCGTCTCTGTGTCTGGTCTACTTTTCCGTGTATGTTTAGGCTCCTCACGCTGCAGTGGCGCGCTACACGGAAGTTAAATCTCTACGGAAGACATCGCAGGGACAGGAGACCAGAAGAACTGCAGCAGAATTTCTTTACTATTGGCAGTGTGGTAGGCATAATGTAACATCGGCGAATTAGGGACATTACTACGGTTGAAGTATTGTATCTTACATCGGGGTTGTATTAGGCCTGGTTTAATGCATTTTTACCATACGTCACACAAGGCGCCTTGCGACAAAGCCAACTTTATCAGTTCCTTGAAGAGAGAGGCGTTTTAATGCGCGAGGCATTCCACAGCACCTGCTTGAAGCCGGCAGTAGCGCGAAAGAAGGGCTGCGCTACTGGAGGCAGATCTAGCGCGTTGGAGACAGATCGAAGGTGGTCAAAACCGTAAAGCTCAGAGGACTGGCGACGCCGGTCGTGAAAAGCGATGGAAGACAAGCACTTCAAGAGCGCAGGCCAGAAGTTAAGTGTCTCAGGCGTTCGAAAGCAGATTAATGCTTTCACATTTAGAACCCTTAAGAAGAGCGTAGGTTACCTCGTACAGCTGCCTTCAGATTGTCCTCGGACCGTGAAATAGTTGCGATGACACTACACCTGTAGTAGTAGCCGGTTATTTGTAATGTGGCTGCGGCGCGACAGAAAAGGTTTCCGCGTTTCGTGTTGGAGACGTTTTGCTTTGCTCCGCCACATCGATCTGGCCCCACCGACCCTGTAGGGTACGTGCATCAAATTCACAGCATATAAAATGTTCTGGGGCTTCCAGTGTACCGACTGGACCAAGTAATTTAGATTCTCAGGGCGGAATGGCCACGTATTTAATATTGTAAGTGCCAAATTATCGCGCAGGTCGTCTTGGTAGGGCCTGAATACGCACATGTGCTGCTCTAGAGTATGGAGATGACTGGTGTCACAAGGCGTGACTGGCCTTGTGACTAGGCCTTGTGACTGGTGTCACAAGGCCTAGCCTCGGCTTCATCACTCATAACAAGCTTCGCTTATACGCGGCATTCTTTGGCTAGTAATTTCTGGTTTTGGACGGCTCGGTTGTCTTCGCCTTTCGCGCTTCGGTGGTTTTCCCGGCATTAGAAGACACATCTATGTCCGTTACGTAATCGCGAGCCAGATGTCTAATTGTACTACGTCAAAACATTCATAAGTGCTACCCCTAGCGGTACGCTGTACACATGTCAGCATTGCATAGTGCAATATGGCAGACTTACGACGAAAGGTAAAGGAAAATTGCAACCTTATAACGATTATAACTTTACTCTTGACTTGTTTTTAGGGGCCAAGCCCCTTAGGGGCAGGCGTGGTTGGCGTATCGTGGCATCGTCGTCGATATCGTCATCTCGTATACACACGGTACTAAAACACCGGGACAGTCGTTTACGCCTTGCGCTAGAACGTAACGCGTACTAAAAAACACCCGGACACTTGGATACGCCTCCCGCTAGATAGCTTTGTGTTTCGAAGACAAGAGATTTTTACTGCAAAGATGTTTCATCTCCGTTGGCCAAAGCGCGAACGCGGCAAAAATGCACTTATACGCTGCATGATTCGCCCCTCCGCAGGTTTCACGTTAGTGTAGATGGCCGGGGATTTTTATGAGTGCGACAAAAACCCCGGTTGACAGCGGCGTCAAAGAGTAGCGCGATAAAAGCTGTACAAATCTTAAAAATAGCGAAAAGACTCCGCCACCCTCTGCTGCTACCGGAGTAAATGAGTTCTGAAAAAGAATTCGTCAAAAACGCTGTATGGCGCTGCCGGCTAGTGGAGCATCCGATCAACGCCCCAGAACGTTCAGCTGTAAATCCTGCTCTTTACATGACCATTCCCCTTATGGCAGTTTCCGTCAAGTCTTCTTTTAAGGTTACCTCGCCATTGCTTGGATAGCCTCGCGGACCAATGACACAGGTATTATTAATATAAGCGAGTTGCCCCTCTGCGGCCCCCTCGTAACCTTGCCACGTGCAGAAATATCCCAGGCCTTTAAAATGTATAAAAGGGGCCGACGATGTTTAGTGCCATTTTTAGGCAGGCATAATGAACTCACTCTTGGCCTACGCATTGTTTAACACTTGATTATAGCGAAAATAATGTTTTCCGCGAAACTCCTATTAGTTCAAATTCTGCGGACGCAACACTAAAGTAACAAGGCTCTCAACGGTTAAAAACTAAATCAAGGTATAAATAGGCAGCTGAGTTTATTGAGAAGTGCTCACTTCATTGGAGGCTTTGCAATAATAACGACTCTCAAAACTTAAATACCCTTCACTGCGGAAGTCGTCGGCACCAAAGGGAGGCACTTTCGCTGGCCCACTTCTATTCATGGCGCGTTGCGATTCCTAGACGGCATTGTCCGCAGTTTACGAAGCAGTCAAATGAGACGTTCAAATATGCGTCGAAGCGACGAAAATTGGATCTGTGCCGCTTCTATTGATACAGGCGAAAAATTTGATCAACAGTGCAAGCTAAATTCGGGAAAGGACAGGTGCGTTTTATAATGAGTGTTGACCATTAGCAACTAACCAAAAGTAGCTTCGCAAGTTTTAAATTACGCGAATCTTTTTAATTCAAAGAGGGATTTTTTTTACAATACACATACAAATAACGATGGCGTAGTTTCTAGATTCAAACAGCAAAGGTTTACCGCAGCGGTCTTCGCATGGAGTTTTCTTGAGCTACCCACTTTCCTTCTTCAAGGACATTGCACCGCGGTGCAAGGTCACTGGTGTCCCGTCTATCCACCTATTTTGATTTCTTCTAGGACATTTTTAACTCACCCTCTCACTCACTCCTATCACAATTATATACCCGCTATGGTGACAAAGCCTTTAGAATTACACAGCATGCGGCAACCCAAAAACACCCCGGCCCTCGCCACTAACTTGAAACGTGGGGAGGGGCGAAGCACGCAGTGTATAAGTGTATTCTTGGCACGCTGGCATTTTCGTCCACGTAGATGAAACCATTGGGGGTAGCGGTATACAGCTTTGCTGCACGTCGCGTGTCATTTAAGCACAAAGCGTTCTAGCGCAATGCGTGGGAGAACGAGTGTCCCGGTGTGTTCTATTAGTACGCGTTTTTCCCACATACATGGAAAGTTTTAGCAGGAGGTGTTGAAAAAGGAGTGTTTCGGCGTGTTCTTTAGGTACGCGTTACTTTCTAGCGCGAGGCGTTCGAATACGAATGTCTCGCTGCTTTATTGCAGTGACTACATGATCATCCGCTGTCATCGGACTGCGATTACATGAGACGCCAGCACCCTGAGCCATGATGGGGCCCAGCCCCTAAAAAGCAGCCTACTGAATGGAAGGAATTGTGCTAATAAGGTCCCGAAGCTTCCTAACGTGGCTTCAGTGCGCCGACAGTCATTCAGACACACTAAGACGATACAGCATTCAGACACCATCTCCGATCGGTTGTACCTTGTTGCAAAACATGCTTTGGCGGTTGTTATAATCCATAAATTTTCAACTCTTTAGCTGAAATGCTATTTCCCGCTTCCGCTACCTGGTTTAAGAACTGAGCTGAGCAAAATGTTTTCTGCTTTGGGTATACATGTTATTAACAGCATTTATTGCCTCTGCTGACTGCCGGGTACCGCCCGACATGCATTGCATGGCATAGGCTGTCCCGGAGTTGACTTGTACCTCTCAAAAGAGGAAATGAAGCTGTTACTATCATTACACAACTGTTCCGCTCAGTTTAATTCAATTGCCATACAATTTAATCCAGGTGCTGGCTAATTTAGTCCAAGCGCCATGTAATTTAATCCAAGTGCCATTTAATTTAATGTAGGTGCCAGCGAATTTAAGTCAAATGCCAACCAATTTAAGCTAGTCGCCCACCAAAAAAATGCAGCAGCTAGAATGTTGTTCAAGAGTGTTTTGTGCGAAATGAAGTGCAGCATTGCGGGCTTTGTTGCGCGTGGCGCGGTGAAAACGTGGTATTTCTTTGCCTATCCCTTGCAAATATCTTATGCGTGCAGCTTAATGAACATCTACTAACACGCGCTGACTAGGACCACGGTATTGTTTGATCTGCTGTGAGCCGATCGCCTCCGAGAGCGCCGCCGATAACTCACGTCGGAAGAATCGTCTGCTCTTAGCGTAACAATGTCTTCGGGAGTTTCTTCGGTAAAAACACATTACACAAATGACCTTTGCATTTGGGATTTTGAGTCAATGAATGGTTTAGTGCAGTGTTAAGTATTATTTATAAATTTTAATATCGGCTGCTCACGTCAGAAGGATCGTCGGCTCGCGTCAGACGTATCGTCTGTTCAGGGAACAGTACGCGAGCAGACGATATTTATTACGCGAGCGGGCGATGGCACCAAGGGATCAAACAAGGCCGCTGTCCTAGTCGGGGTGTGTAAGTAAATGTCCGTTAAGCCATGCGCATCAGATATTTTCAAATAATGTGACAAGAAACACCACGTTTTCACCACACCACGCATTACGAAGTCCGCAAAGCTGCGCCTAATTTCCCACAAGACACTCCTGAGCAACCTTCCCACAGCTGGGTTAATTTTGTTCGCAGCAGGATTAAATTTATCAGCATTTGTGCTAAATCCGCTGGAACCTGGATTAAAGTAGATTGCACGTACTTGGATTAAATGACTTGATGCTTGGATTAAACTAGCTCGCGCGTGGAATAAATTATATGGCAATTAGATACAATTCAAGGAGAAGAAACCTATAGTGTAAGACTTACATCGAAACGGGCTCGGAACTGGTAGCCGCAATTATGAGAACATAAGATTACAATAAAACCTGTTAACGCTTCAGGCCTTTGGAGCATATTTACCGCTAACTACGTTAATGCCACATAACCGTGGTCAGCTGTAGCTGCCGGTAAAGTTGCCCGTATTATATTAGCGGGATAGTAGCTGTCACAAGCCACCCAAGAGGCGTCCATTTTAAAGTGTACCCAAGTAAGATAAGACGATTAGGTTGTTTTTGATGATAATCTTGACAATGGTGATGGTGATAATCGTACTAATCATACAGACTGCCGAGGAATTTCTTTCGCCTTTACGAAGATAACATCCAACGCGAACAGATACCTAGCCGGTAGTACATGTCCAGAAAACGAATTCAAAATCAGGTCTCAAACGCTCCAGTCGTAGGCATATTGAGCAGGAAAAATCGACAAATAAGAAAATAGGACAATAGGAAGTGTGAGAGGATTGGTGATAATTATGCAGGAACGATCAAGAGAGCAGAGACACAGTCGAGTGTCGCAAGCAACTATATCAGTAAACTATTTAAGCCAATTTTCTCACTTTTTTGCGCCGCCTTAAGTCAGGTGCCGCATTCAGACATTTAGGCAGCAAATCGTTCTTTAAGGAAATGTAAGAGAACTTTTCGACTAATTGTCGCTTTATGTACAATATAAAAGCATGCTCAACGCCCCATGCAAGAGAAGAAACAAACTTCTGGAGTATTTGTCCAAATATTAGGGCTTTGGGTGGGAGCCGTATTGACAAGTAAGGATTAGGAAAATGGTGCCGAAGTAATAACACCCACCTTTAAAAATACAGTCTTGGACCTATGAAATGTGAACTTGCAAATGTGAAGGAGAGCACCCAGATAGTGCTACTTCGTTCCGCGCAAGTTAAATTGTCGCACGGTTCCCTAACAGTGGGAAAGTAGGAAATTGTGACGTCCCAAACATACAACCCTGTCAATATGTGATTTCCAGGGACGATATTCAATTTCGCTCATTCAGATTCATAATGTCATGTTCACGTCTCATTTGTTCACGACCGTACATGCGTATGTGTGCGTCCGTGCCTGTGTGCGCGCGCGTGTAAAATGCCCCCATGCGTAAACCCAGAATAATTTAACAGCACACCAGTGAGAAAATGTAAAACAACCAAAGAAGTCTATGTTCCCTCTCGCCAATCATTGCCATCATCGCCTGCGCTGGCCGCGAGACAGAACAAGCTGATATCCAGACGGCCTGACATGTGTTGCCTTGTCCTAGTTATTGGGCCTCCACTGGTTTAAGGGCAATAAATTCCCTTACCATTCTTGGGAAAAAGCAGCTCGAACTTGAAACAAACCGAAGGGCAAGAAAACACAGGACACGCAGCTGATCTTGACAGCCTCCTTGCGCTTTCTCTGTCCTCGCCGCGTCCACTGTTTGTTACTGCGCTAGTGTTCTTTGGGGCTGTGAATCAGCTCGCCGAAACCTTTTTCCTCACGTATACACACCCTGGAGCCTCACCAATTGTGAGGAATGGCTTTCATCTGTGCTAGTTGGTACATTCTTGGGGAAACGCGGCTTGAACTTGAAAGAAACCGAAGGACAACAAAACACAGGACCTGCCGCTGCATCTTGACAGCATTCTTTTTCTGCATGTGTTGAGTGCGATGGCTTGGGTTAGGGGTAATGGATCACACAGATGAAGAAAGGAAAGGACATTCAAGGGCAGAGGGATGTAGAAAGGTAGTGCAGGTTGGCTTTGATTTGGGCTAGCTGGTACATTCTTGAGAAAAGCCATCCTGCAGTACTCTGCTATGTCCCTGTGCCCGTCAACATCCTTTCTTCATCTGTGTGATCCATCCACCCTAACCCAAGTCATCGCCCTCAACACATGCAGAACAGGGATGCTGTGAAGATGCAGCGGCATATCCTGTGTTTTGTTGTCCTTCGGTTCGTTTTAAGTTCGAGCTGCTTTTCCCAAAGAATGTACTAACTAGCACAGATCACAGCCATCCCTTACAATTGGTGAGGCTCCCAGCTATATACGCAAAACAAAAGGTTTAAGCTTGTTGGTTTACAGTCACAAAGAAGACAATCTCCACCATAACAAATTACGCGGCGAGGACAGGGCAAGCGCTTGTCCTGCCCTTTTTTCCTTCTCCGTTTGTTGCTGCGCTTGTTTTCCGTGTACATCCACAAACCTGGAGCTAGGATAGCGACAGCTGATCACCGCAATGTCTCTCAAACAGAGTGAAGATCTCGCTGGCTAGCTGACACCCAGCGTTGGCCCCGGTACGGTCCGCCACAGTACTGACTCGAAGGACAGGATTTCTGCGTATGAGCTTGTCAGAAGACTCCACAGGTTTCACGACACCATGATAATATAAAAAGCGGTCTGTAATTTCATTACCATCGTCTACCTCTGTTACCCCAACCATGATCGAAGCATCAACACCTGGTTTGCGGTCAAGCTTAGCTTCACGGATATTTCTTGTGGTCCCACGGCGCGCAAAGATTGCGCGGAACCACGTTTCGTAGTGCAAGTAGAGCAAACGGGTGAGGACTTAACTGGCTACATCGAAGCCACAGTCGACTTGTGCAAGCGCGCCGCCCACACTACGGCGAAAAAAAACGCGTCAAACATGAAGGGTATCGATGACGATGCATTTAATGTGCTGCATGAAAAGACCCGCACACCGCTACATATGCCATAAACCTGCACAAAAGTTTCGAAAGTTGGCTTGAAGACTCATCTGTGTTGTTGCAGATAAAATAAATTATCCGTGAAGAAGTTGCCCATCAACTGTGTCATGCCACAAACCTTCCTGAGATGACCCCTATTCACGAGTGCTGTCTTAGACGTGTCGTCCAACCGAAACCCGCTACGGCATTGCCTTCTTCTGAACAATGGTCTCCTGACGGTGCTCTGATTAATCCCGCCTACATCGCGATGCGTGTACCGAGACAAGAACATCGTCAGACCGGTCCAGGCGCCGCCAAGACCGGTGCACCGGGTTTCGCTTCAGGCTCAGCAAGGGAATACTTCGTGTTCTACCGGAAACAGCCCAGTTTGCTTCTCGTGGGGCTATCCAAGTCATGTAGCGTGTTCGAGCCGCCCAGGCTTACTGCGTTTCAGTAGTTTCGCACGGACGCCCCACTATCCCTTTAGTTGCTGACCCCCACATGGCTACTCGAAAGCTCTGCACCAAGCACCAACTTACCCGTTAAACGCACCCCCCCCCCCTCCTGTTTCCGAACACACCCCTTGCGCCGACCACCGTTCCGTCTCACTATCGCAGCTTGCTGTCTACGATGCGGGGCCATTTCACCACCCCAGGAAAGGAAAACTTAAAGCCGCAGTTCTGGAGGCAAGACCAGCGTCACCAGCGAGGAGTCTAAGCCCTTCTCCTTTACGGGCAAACTCAATGGACGTAAGTCGAAGGTCTCGTGGCTTAGACCGAGTCGATACCGGAGCACCATTTTTCAGGATTCATGTCTATACAGCCGCTTAATAAGCAGTCATTACACCTCTCTCTGGACTCTCCTTAGCAACCACTCAATCACAACCCAGTCAAGCATTAACTTGTTTTACGGCTAGCGTTTCTACTCTGCCGTTTTTTACTGGCCGTTTTTTACTTCTACCTGCACTCGTACATCCTTTTAAGGTACCTCGTTTCGTCCCGCTGTGAAGCCGTTATCCGTTCCGTTTCTGTGTCGGTCTGTCCTCTGCAAGCATACCTATTATTCTGTGAATGCGATGCTTACCTACGTTTAGACGAAATGCTTACCTAGTGTAGACGAAAACGCGGACCCCGTTTTCGCAAAGCAATTGTTGCCCTTGTCTGGTTGCGGTTCTTTTTACCAGCGGGACCGGTACAGCGAAAACCCATGTACGCATAACAGCATGCGCGCGAGGAACAGCATAGCTGCATTTGAGAGGAAAGGGGAGCGACACAGAGTTTTCTCTAACGTTGCTGCGGCACCACGTTCCACTCGAAACCATGGCTCAGGAATGCGTAACTTGATGCGAAGCTCTAAGCCAAGCTGCTTCCCTTCAGTAATTCCGGTTACCTCTTCCCCTACGAACCCTGTAAAAATACCAATCAATTAATTTGCTTACCTTTATAAGCCGGCGTTGTGGACCCTTGAGATTCAAATAAGGAAAACACTCAAGGAAATGTGGCAATGAATGAGGTGTACTACCACCGGCACATAGGCAATAAAGTAAAAGTTAAAAATACTGATTAGCACCGATAGGATCAGTTGTGACAGCCAACCATCCAAGAACAGTAGTGCATTAGCAATGTAGCCCATAACAATGAAGTTTTGTCTCTTTATACCTCGACGCCCGGAACATGACTATGTCGCTCACAGGATGTTTGCGCCCCGCTGTACCTAGAACGGTTCAAAGACAGGATGAAATTCTTGGCTGCGTAAATGTCCATGGCGTTACAAGTGGCATGGAGTCGACATCCCCGTTGATACATCCTGCCAGCAACGAACACATATGATAAAGTACCCTAAATGAATTCACGACAAAGGGAAATTAAACGCTGGGTCGATGTCCCATGACGTTACACGTGGCATAGCGTCGGCATCAAAAGCACAAACGTCCGTGTGTACGAGATTTCGGCGCACGTTAAAGATCTCCGAGTGGTTCTCCAAATAACCCGAAGCCCTCCACTACAGCGCGCCTCATCGCCTGTGTTGCGTCCGCGAGTTAAACCATACAATTAATCTATAAATCCGTATTTGGAATAAGGTTTTACAAAGTACCTTAGTGAAACAACTCCTTAGTGAAGCAACTCCTAGGCTATGAGACGCGCCGTAGTAAATGAGTCCAGATTAATTTTTGGCCACCTGGGGATCCTTATCCTGCGCCGACATCTTGACACACAGGTGTTTTCGCTTTTCGCCTCCATCACAAGTGCAGCTACCGCGGCGGCGGGGACGGAACCTGGGATCAGCACCGTAACCCCTTCGCCAATGAGACACCGTGGTGGGTACTTGGCAAAGGGCAGGACTCCTCTTGAAGCCTGACAGCTCGCTGCGGTGCCGTAATAGACACTCGTGTCGTTGTAGTTGGCAGCGAAGCACACATAGGAAGCAATATGCAAGAGACGCGTCAGAAACAAATTTCAAAAAGCGATTTCTTGCTGTAAACAAAATTTATAGTTGTCATTTTTTGCAACAATAGAGTCCAACATAGCGTCTACTCAACGAACTATCCCACGTATGTTTGTTAGGATTGCCCCATACAAAATTTACGTCCGAAACTGTGTCTACACTGCGTTTTTGCAGAATTCTGAGTATATTCTTTAAAAAAGCTTGACTTGACTGCTCAAAAAATGTTTTTATAGTAAAGTATAGCAATAGCCTCACTTCAAAATGTTTGTCATTTCGCTCAACGCTGCGGAAGATAGTTTCAAGAATTCTTGACATTACGCCATCTTAGCTGCATTCTTTTCGCAAAAACAAGAAGAAAATGCATTTTAATGACATCTTATTTCAATTGCCCAAAGATACCAAAAACCACATGTGCCACGACCGGAGTTTCCCTTTTGATCTTGGCCGGGATGTTCAAAATAAATTTACAAAGTTGACACAGTTTTGACAAGTACGGTATCTTTAAATAGTTGTCGGGTGGAGTAAAAAAAAATTGCGCGCAATATTGCAAGCAGAGCTTTTCTGGAATGCGGTAATAAACAGAGAGCTTTTTTCAAAAAAATTAGAGAGGGTCCAGCGTCAGTCCTGGGACGTTTGGGGTGGAATGACGCGAAGCAGAAACGCAAGGCGCACCTGCTGGGACGAGCAAATAACGGAGTGCCGGTCCATGCTGGCCATAGCTATGGTTTCCACAACGCTTCCAGACGCGAAGAAAGGGTGAAAGTGTTTATCGGAAGCAATGCAGAGTCCCTATAGGGATGCCTAAAAAACCGCTGTAACACTTTTTTTACTACTTTTCATCCTAAATGTTTTCAGAATGTACTCAACAAAAACGTTTAGTACTTGTAATAAGGGTTCACAAAGTACCTCAGTCAAACTTTACCGCTGTATGCGCGTCGTGGAACTTAGAAACTTGCTCAAAACAAATTTTCACTCATTCCCGGTATTGACGTTCTTCTAGCGCTAGAATTACGTTATTATTACAGCGGTTTCGCGGCTATTGGGCGGATTTCTTTCAGTTGCACCAACAAACGCATTAGATAGCCACTTGAAAAAATGCCCCACAAGCCAAACAGAAACCGAAGGGGCATCTCGTGGGACGAGCAAATCACGCTGTGCAGGCTCCATGCCCGCGAACAACTATAGCTTTCGGCATGCTTCCAGACGCAAAGGAAATAGGGAAAGCGTGAATCGAAAGGGTCGCAGAGCCCCTTTGGCGCTAAGATTTCCGAATTTGCATTGTGGTTTAAGTTACTCAAAATACAATTTACACAATATTAGTGCTTACGAATTAAATATAATTACTCAGTAAAGTGCGTGTTGTGTATTGTGCAATAGTTTATCGTTATTGAGCATTTTTAAGTACTTTTTGTGTCCTAAATGGGTCCTAAATTATGTCAAGTTATAATCTCAGCTGGAGGCTTCATATACTTCCTGATTTTTATTATGAGAAGAAAGGTACAACGTACACGTTGAATGCAAACCTTCTTTTGCATGATATGTCCACCGTGACTATATTTCAGCCTCATACAAAAAATATTTATAAAGGTATTCATTTTCTAGCCGACCCATCTTGTAGGGTGATGTTTCAAGAATATAAACTCCTCTACGTGTTAGCAAAAATCGCTGTATGCACAATTTCAATCCACGGAAAACATGGCATTTTAGATATTTTGAGATGTAGGCTTTGCGTTGGACTCGGCTGAAATTTTATGGGAAGGGAAGACGGCGATACAACGGCGATATTCGAAAGAAGAGACGGCGTGACTTTTGTTTAATAACACGACAGTTGACTGGCTCCTCCTTCTCACAATCTATTGGAACAAACATAGTCCATCTTTATCTAAGGTTTCTTACCTCAGATAAAGACCCATGCCCATAACCTCAAACCCAGAACCACCCCCCCCCCTTCCAACTACAGGTAATGACGTACGTCTTTGCGTAATCGTGTCAGTGCAGTGCATTCATGTCAACCAGACTAGTCTTAGCATTTTTCTCACTGCCTAAACTCTTTGTGCTCCAAATTTTGTTAATTCAACTTTTGTTCAACTGATCGAAATTTCAGCTGCTTGCCAGGAGCGAATTAAACGAAGCTAGTTGGTTAAGAGTGTGCAGATATGTACTAGCGCAAGAAAAATTATTAGGTAAACGTTGTTTACCCACCGCACAAAATTATCCTAATCAAAACGCTATTACAGCTCAAACACATACAAAGAAATACCCGCAGATAACCCCATGTAGTATCTGAACAATAACATAGCATCAATATCTGAGCACTTCTTGCCGCCCCTGACAACTCAGGCAAACACACATTTCCGGGATGCATAGTGCTATCACAGTGGAAGTTTCAGATGATAGACAAAGTATAACGCAGTAAGACAACCCAGTACAGCAACATATGCTTATATCGTAGTTCTTCACAATACACCAACATAAATGTATGAATTAATATATTCTCGCGTAGTAGATCTATATGTATCGCACAGAGTACTCCAAAATATCCTATGATAATAAAATTTGCTTCAGCCACGTACACTCTAAACTTTTTTTCCGCCCATATACTCCCTAGAGGTTCTTTTTCGCCTGTCCTCTAGTGATCCTCCTTGTAGGAGTTTTTTTACTACATGGAACAGGGAGGTTTTGTTTACCTCCTCAAAACAGGGTGTTTTTAGGTGATAGAAAGGAGGTAGTTAGGGACTGTTAAGAAATGTTAGGGAGAATTTAAGGAGGTCAAAATGGAGTATTCTTTACTTCCTCAAGGCGTTTTTAAGTGATGTTTATGGACTTTTTAGGCGGTTGAATAGGAGCTTATTATGGCTCCCTTGGGAAGTACTTACGTTATTTTAGGGGCGTTTTGAGGAGGTTCAAGGGAAGCATTTACTTCTTTTGCATGGAGTTTTACGTTTTGTAGGCCTCGCGAGGGGAGTTTTTAGGAGGTTCAAGGGAAGCATATATTTCTTTTGAATGGAGTTTTGCAATGTTGGGGCGGTTTTGTAGGCCTTCCGAAAGGAGTTTTTTCAAGGCCACACGGGAGAGTTTCTAGTTCCCTGCGGGAGTACTGATTTCACACGGTTTTGCTCGGTTTCAGGTTTATTTCAAACGAACTTTCGCATACAAGTTTACATGGTACATGGTGTACACAAGGAGGCTCCGAAATAAAAACTTAGGGCGACCTCCTATAAGAAAGCAAAAATGGTAAATTGCTAAAAACACGCCAGTTAGGAATGGAAGACAGCAATAGAATGCTAGTTGAACAAACCGTAGAATTAATATAACTACAAGAACTGGAAATACGCGAAAAACAAAGATAGGCGCAAACACAACCACATGGTAAGTGAAATCATTATATAATAATAGCGGATCAAGAACGCGTCAGTACTTATCAGAACTTATCAGAACGCATCAGCACTCAGTACACAAAGTGAAAAAAATGGTTGCAGTGGTTTACAACAACAACAAAATTTCAGTTGGTGGTGAAATGAGCGATCTGTGTGCTAGTTGAACAAACTGTAGAAACAATATTACTACAAGAACTGAACTGGAAATACGCGAAAAACATATAGGCACAAACACAACGGCATGGTAAGTGACATCATTATATAATACTAGAGGATTGAGAACGCGTGAGTACTTATCAGTACGCATCAGTACTCAGTACACAAAGTGAAAAAAATGGTTGCAGTGGTTTACAACAACAAATTTTTTTTTCAATTGGTGGTGAAATGTGCGAGAGCTGTGTAACGATTTGATATTGAAAGGTAACGAGCATTTTGTAGATGGTAAAGGCACAAGACATAAATGATGTAGGAGTCAGACAGCAATGAGATGGCTATGGATAAATGAGTAATATAAAGAACGAGAAATATGCTGCGGAAAATACCAGTGCGTTTTGATAAAGACACAAATGCGCCAAGAAAAGTGACCCAGTCTGAGGGGTTAATTGCAAGGATATAGAACAGAATGGGTGGTATCGCGACAGCTTCTTCATAGTGAGAAGAAAAAGCCATGTAATTCGTGTTTTTCCGATAATTTTGAGTTGATTCATTTGGCACAAGTTGCCAACATTATTTAGATAATTGTTTCAAGTTATATTAGTTGGTTAATATTATTGCTTCACTAAAAGATAGCTGTATTATCAGCATACAGAAGGGCCCATCAAATATCCCCTGTTCAGTAAAAAAAAAAGAAAACGTCAGAAACATAATACGAAATTCTTTAAACTACTATCCAATGATTACAGGATTGAAAACAAATAAAATATTGGTGAGGGATATTGATGCGATAAAAGTTAATTAGTTCTAAATCCTTCACACGTGCTTTGCTGCTGGCAAGGTCCAAAAAGGCATGTTCCACAAACGTTAGAGCTCTGTGTGCCTTCTTGGGATATTGAATGTTGAAAACCCAGAACGATGCAAACAGACTACACAGTCCTACCAGTAAAGATGATGCAGTCAAGACACTCTGGCCATCGATGCGGAGGCTAATTTCCCCTTTCGCGGAATGCAGGCAGGGAGTCAAAGGAACATCTACCTGAAAAAGCAAAAAAGAAAAAAAAATGCCCCACATGTAAAATTCAAAACAGACACTATGGTTAAACGAACTTAATAATTCGGCACAGTAATAAAATTGTTATGCCAGGTTCCCTGCGAATTTCAGTACTTAAATTAGGAATGCAAAGGCTTCATAAAACCAAGTGCCAGTACATTAACCATCGTGGCTTTTGCAGCAATAAAAAAGATATTACTTCCGCACAATATACTCGAGCACAACTTTAAATGACAGTGAAGTTAAAATGCAAGTCTCTCTAGGTTGATAGATTAGCTCACGGGGAACACTATTATACCCCTCTTACACCTGGCATTTTTTTAAAATAAGGTTGAAACTAGCAAAAACACGTTTTCACCGGAAGGGCTTAAGTGGCCTGACGCGCACAACTTCTTTCTTGGCTGCCGCTGGATGGTGCTACTCGTCCGTACTTGGGGTGGCAGTACCGCTTTCCAAGGGAGCATGCGAGCTACGCATGAGAAAATCGTTCGACGCCAAAACTTGCGAGGCCTCAAAAGGCCAATGTTCTTCTTCAGTGAAGCGTAAATACTGATCCCAGGTCCAATGGAGAAACATTTTGCTTAGTGGTCTCGAACGGCAAATGACAGGGGAGTTTGGGGAAGCATGAGCGATTTGACCGGAACTGACCAAACTGCTTGGTACGTGGTAATGTTGCATTCAGTTGCTTGTATACTGCTATTAATCACCGCTGCTTCACTTGCTTCTGGTTTATCCTGATGCAAACAGCGACTGCAGTCGTGTTTGCGTCACGCTTGATGAGCAGTTGAACAGCGATTTCTCAGCACTTAAGGCATCTTTGCACTAAATCAATGCTGAAATGGCTATGCGGAGGTCCGACTTCCGTTTGAAATCAACTTGCTGGTTGTCTTCAATGACCCTTTAACAACAAGTTACCCTTATGCCTCATCACTGCAACCGATTGTTCCTCTGTGTGGTGCAAAGTGTGTTAGTGTAACGCGAAACGAACCGTTTCTGTGATTTGTAGGACTGATTCTGCTATTAATTACTGCAGTGACAACAAGCTATGAAAGAAAATCCCGCCATCTCCACGAAGTGAATGATGATGAGAGGGGCGAATCTAAAATGCTTATCAGCAGACAATGTGACGCATTAAGTGCAAGCTGCTTTCATAGTGTGTGCATTGACATTAGGATATGGCCCCCTGGCAGAACGATGCGCTGCGCGAGATTTTTCTGTACCTAAAAGGACAGGCAACTCATTTTTACGGAGTATAGGATCTGTAAAAGGGTTGCGAGTTGGGCGAGTTGGTAATTATGCATTGCGAAAAATAAACTGCGCGAAAATTAACGAGGACAAGAACACATGAAGACAGCACAAGCGCACACTCGCAACTAGTTTATTATTGCACAATTCAAAGCTTTATATGCCCAAGCGCCCAATTGCCGCGCCCCCAATGCGTCACAGTTCTCGGCGCACTCAGCCGAAAATACTAAAAAACCGTAACAACAAAACCACAAAACGAACTTTGAGGCGCACGAAAGGCGAAAAATCAGCAAAGATAACCGCATCACACATGGATTAAGACCCCCCTCCCACCCCCAACACGCATTCCCAGAAGCACCGAAATAGCGCTCAATGTGCGTCTAAATATGCGACTTCTCGATTAAGCAGGGCGATAGATTTTCTGATGTGGCTGGCTTCTACAATTTCTCGCGTTTGCTGGTTCTTATGTCGCAAAAGGATGGCTGTGCGCTCAAACACAGGGACACAATCAGGTCTGCATGCGCGGCAATGAGAAGATAAGTGGCTCAGGTCACGTTGAAAAATGAAAAAAAAATATACGGTACTTTTAGACGTCGTACGCTCGAGTTTGTGACAACGTACCCGTGTGCGGCTCTGTCCTGAAGTTCGGAGAAATGCAGGCGGGTTGTGTTATATTTCTCGTCTTGCATTACGCTTTCTTTTATATATTAGCGCCCTCTTCCCCGACCTCTCTACTTTCCTTACCGCTTCCGTCTGACTGCGCTGATTTTCGCCAGCACGAAGTAACCGTCACGTTGCTTTGAAACGACGCCGCGCGCGACAAACGATTTTACCTCGAATGCCCTGTTACAAACCAGCCTACAAAAGAATGCGAACGCATACCCCAAAACCCACAAACAAGTAAAATAATACGAGTGTGCGCTTTTTTCTTTGCCCGTGCGCGTACGAGCGGTGAGCGGCACGGGTACCCGGGTACTTCGCTGTTAACCCTATCCAAACGTTTGACAAACGCATCGACTGATGAAAGACCACTTACCAGCGAGCTGTCCACACCTGTCGCCGTATCCAAATGCTGTTTGCGGCCGTTCCTCGTATGACAGGGGCACATGAAAATCTTTCCACCAAATGGCACTACTAGTCCTTCACAAATAAGAAAAAACGGCGGCCCAAGGCGAGGCTTGAAGCTCCGGCCGCGCCGAGTCACCGGCCGCGCTGCGTCGATAGCACAGAGGTTGTATACATCCGGGCAGCCAGTCGTGCCGCCAGGGCAAGTTGAGTCGCTGCAGTCGGGTGCGTTGGCGCGCTGGCACGGGAATTTAAATCGTCTATGTATGCGCAAGCAAGCGAAGCAGATGAACGTTGCAATTGTTTGCAACGGCGAGAACTGCCTCTTCGTTAGCAGCAGAGTTTGACACCACCTATCGCCAAAATAAACAGATTGAGACAACACGGCCGCGCTCTCTGCCTGTGATCGCGCTGGTTGAAGCATCTATACGGGTATACGTACGGTATTGGTTTTGTAGCTGCGTGCAACCGTTGCGTCCTGCTTACTCGTTCTAATTAGCATTAGGCCACGGTTGAAGTGCTGGTGCACGGAGACAACAGAAGACTAACATGGCGACCGCCCGCTTGAGATGATTACCTCAGATAGGGCGTTTATTGTGGACGTGGTAGTATACAAGGAACCGAACGCCATCTCACAAATGGTGTTAAGTCGTTCTAAATCCTCCCTTTTGCAACCCGGATGGGCAACGGTACTACCGTGGAGGTTCGTCCACTTCTTTAGATCATGCCTAGGGAGTACATTTTTTGCTATAGGTACTTTTCAGGGCACATTACTTGATTAAAACTCCATTTCCGGATAGTTTGCGTTTACAGTGTAGTCCGATTTGAGCAAGACGTTTTTGTAGAACACGCACAAAAAAATTATGTGTTTGTCAGTAAGTTGCATTTGTTTACGTAGTAGCTTCCGCAATGCCATCGTGCGCGGTTTTCCGCCTCTATCCAAACTCCAAGGAATTGGTGAATACAAGGCTGATGGAAAGGGCTCGCCATGGAAAGTTTCTGTTTACCAAAGCAAAAGTTGACCGTCTAAGTGACAGGCTCGATTTGCCGTAACGAGAGAGGAGGCTGGGTTTACGAGAGAGTACTCAACAACTGACCCAGTTTTTGTCGCCAATCAATTTACAGAAAAATCAACGGAGTTTAGAGAGCCCTTTAAAATGTAAATTCCAGGCTATGAAATAAATGGAACCGCATAAAAGCTGCATGCGCAACGGCCATGTTGATGCGAATCCTGAGGAGAATAATGTTTTCCTCCCGCTTACGAAAGATAGCGGGGGGGGGGGGGGGGTAAATTTTAAACGTCGCATTTTTGTACCACTGTTTTCTATTTCAGTGGTTTGTGTTTTAATTTTGCGCCCTGCAAGCGATAAATGCTCGGCGCACAGTAGAAGCACGTTTGCGATCGAGCCCGTTTAACGATATTTCGGCAGACTGAGTTTTTTTTTTTTTTTAGCCTTCCATGTTTTCTTTTTCCTCAATTATGAACGTCTGTAGAGGCGCACTTAGGATAACACGATTTCTAGCTTGCAAAAGTTGAACAAAAAAAAAACACCCCACTTTAAACTGTGAACTTCGTGAGTTGCAAGTTGTCTTTTCAAGGGAATGCTTGACGAAACAACGTAGTTTTGAAACTTTTCAGAAAGAAAATTCCCCCGCATTTCCCCGAGGGGGAGAATGTGAAAGTGCGAATGCACGGTTGTCGGCCCGCTTGCGGCGCTTGCGCTCGGCCCCCGCAGCCCACCGCCTCGCCGCCTTCTCTTCCATCTCTTCCATCGGGTTTGTAGTATCACGTGTACACCACGCGGTTATCAAGCCGCTATAACGCCGCTGAGTCGCCAACGCACGCCGCTGACGACGTAGTTTGAATGCGTTAAAGATATAAGGCGCGTCACTAACACTGATATCAGCGTCGCGTCCGTGGCTTGGTCGGTAGAGCGTCGCGCTGCGGCCGCAAAGTCCTCGGATTGAAACCTGGCGCCGGATGCTGTTTCTTTTTTAAAAATAGAGGAGCACTGCGGACGCCGCCGCCGCCGCCGCCGCCGGCGGTGGATGGTTTGGGGTCGCTCATAAAGTGCATTCGCACTTAAAAATGTTAGACTCCGTTTATACCGCAGCTGTGCTGGGATCATTGAAAGACCGGAGAATAAAGGACACCTGCATAAAACTCCTACATCTACCGGAAGGCTAATCGTTTGCAAGAAAAGCGGAAAGTGCCTGGTCAGAAACGGTGTGCGACAGGGAGATACCATCGTACCAAAACTGTTCACAGAGTTTCTAGAGGGGATATTTAAGAAGGTTGACCGGTGCAACGCAAGATTGCGGATAAATGGAGAATACGTGAGCAATTTGAGGTTTGCAGACGACATACTGCAGGTTCGCAGAGTATACTGCTTGGTAAGTCGGCAGAGCCCCGGCAATAAATGCTTAAACTACAACCAGGAACTTTGGCCGCGGGGTTGCCTCTAACTATAATTAGAACAAAAGTAATGGTAACTAAGCATGCCTAAAGCGGCCCCGTCAGCCTAATAACGCAACACTACAACAAGTAGAGGAACATGACTACCTCAGATATGTTGTAGTGCGGAACCAAACCACGAGAAGTAGATCCGGCTCAGGATGGGTGTGCGCTGGGATGCGATCGGACGGCACTCCCAAATAATGACCATTATTCTACCTCTATCATGCAAAAGAAGAATATGCAACCAATGCGCCCTGCCTGTGATGACATATAGACGGAAACTTGCCGCCTTACACCACAACTGGATAGCAAACTTAAGTCGGC
The DNA here is from genome assembly GCF_048455015.1 of Haemaphysalis longicornis. Taxonomy (NCBI): domain Eukaryota; kingdom Metazoa; phylum Arthropoda; class Arachnida; order Ixodida; family Ixodidae; genus Haemaphysalis; species Haemaphysalis longicornis. Next base: position 167,087,861 of record NW_027526422.1, read on the forward strand.
TCAAAAGTCCATGTAACGAAGAATGATGGGAGTAACACTTAGGGACCAGAAGCGATCTTCCTTGGTCAGGGAACACAGTGTAGTTGAAGATATAGCCGAAATCAAGAAAAATAAATGGACTTGCACTACAGCGTAATTAGACAAAATGACAACCGATGGACCACCAGCGTAGCAAAGTGGATACCAAGAGACAGCACTAGAAGAAGGGGAAGGCCAATAACTCATTGAAGGTACGAAATAAGAATATTTAGGGGTAAATAATGAACTTTAACTCCGCAGGACCGGAACGGATGGATGTCAATGGACCTAAGTACGCTGTTGATCATGATTATGATGACACTCCTACTATCAGCTGATGACGCGTCCTGACATAGTGTAAGTCGAAACACACTGCGCGAAACGCCATAACTATATTACTTAGGCGTGCTTGCTTCGACACTTGTGTGTACGCGAGTACGATCTTTGAATGTCCCGATTATCATTTTCGTAGTGCTGTCGCTTTTCGCGTTCGGCCCTTTCGGCCGAGTAGAGAAATAAGTCGGACGTGAAGACGTCTTTTTGACCTGTTGTTCCTTCAATACACTTTATGAAAGAATTGGCCAAATAAAACGGAAACTTGGAATACATCTCAACAGCCGCAACTTTCACACAATTCGAAAAAATAGTAACCTTCCAAAAATTTGGATATGTGCATATCACGTTCATTTCCAAATTTCTCCAGTGTCTAGTTGATCAATTGAAGTCGAAGAAGCGGGTGCCCACATAGGACCGCAGTTATTTGTGCTGCGAAGTAGGTGCGTTAGTAGGTGCGCACTATAGGCCAGGTATTCAGGGTCTTGAAAAATATTGTACTGCACAAGTGGCGTCATATTTTTCTTTATTTCATTGGGTTCTTTAGTAATGAACTGGATGATGACCATTATCCAGTTGTAAACACGAGAAGACAGTGCGCAATTCAACCAAATCGCACCAAAAGATGGCATTGGTAAGGTGCTTTTTAGCTGGACTAAGATAATAAATAAATTGACGGATCGGACACACCCGTGTAAATCCCCTTAAGCGACGTTTTCAGTGATGAACGCTAACACATCGTTCTTATGCGAGTGTTCTGAGCTGCACACTGGAGTTCAAGTAGGTGAGATTGCACGGGCGTCATGACAATACTAGGTTTCGTAGAAGTACGTCCGGCATTTCTTGTTCGCTCGTGGTTTCTGAGCGTAGTTTTCACAACGCTCCTCATCTCTTCTTTCGCGACGACCTGTTGCCTTGACTCACGTTACCGAAGACATTCTTGTTGTGTTGGACACCTCTTTCGCTCCTAGATGTCTCGGACGCTGCCGAAACGGCTTTGAGCAATTTTCCTGGAGCTTGCAATTTGAACGCATCATCAGCGACGGCGACGAACCTATCTCGCACATCACCGCGCCATACGGTGGTTTTGTGACAATACTCGTTATTGCGAACAGAGCGGTGCGCGGCGAGGAGCCGAAGGGCACAAACGGCACACTCCGCCAGAAAGCAGCATCACCAGCATACGCTCAGTAAATTGCGGGGGAGTGACATAGCGCTTCGCTTTGAAGAATCTGCTTCCGCCGGTTTGAGGCTTTCCAGCCCTTTATTTCAGAGGACACCTTGAATGTCTGCTCAGCTCCCGTGCGGCAGTAAGTCCCAAAGCCAATAATTGGCCTGGCACACGCGTTTGCATGAGTCAAACTCCACAAACAAGTTAATCAAATGCTTTCTTGGGAGAGCTGATTCCTGGCTTCAAAAAATTAAAAGGAGCTCAATGGACGAGGACAGAGAAACACAGTACAATGGACGAGCGCCCACTACCAACTAGTTTCGAAACCCTTATCAGCATATATATAAACGTCCTTACATCAGAGGCGCGCCTGCGCACACATCACCCGAAGAGCAAGCCATATGCGGTGCTACAGAATACGACATAATCAGCAGGGGGAAGTTACGGGAGAGCGAGTTTCGCCTATTATGCCGTAATCAGTAGCAGCGCATATGGCTTCCCCCTCAGGTGGTGTGTGCGCAGCCGCGCCTCTGATGTACGGACGTTTATATCCTCAGAAGGCTTTCTAGATAACGTCGCTTGTAGTGAGCGCTCGACCGATCTACTGCGTTTCTCTGTCCTTCTCCATTGTGCTCTTCCTAATACTCTCAGTTATGTACTTTTATTGTGCCTAAAATAGTAAGGTTTCATTGGCGCTGAGTGATGTAGACATGTATGACACATGGCAGGGGTTTTAGTACATCGGTTAGGTCTTGCGTGTATAAACTCTGCCATCAAGAACTTTTATCATGATTCTCGCCGGACAGCTGAATCAATGTGACGGGATTTAGGGACCACATGAAAGCTTTCTGATGACCTTGACGTTATATGGCGCATTTTGCACATTTGACATCAACATACTTTTTCTACTACTTCTGGCGATCGAGCGACAGACACACAGACCAACATTTTCGCACCAGAAATTGTTATAGTCCAAAATGCATCACGAAGGCAGACCGAATTCATTTATTGTTCTCATAGGAATGCCCACCACCTACCATACTGAAAAAATCTCATTTCCTTTACTAACTATACTACTGCACGATGCTAGTAAGCATAAAATGAATTTTTATGGACAAAAACCTCGAGTGCTATCAGAATGAAGTGAAAAAAGAGTCTCAAAGTCAATCTTTTATATGGTCAGCATAAAGTTCGATTGATTGATTGATTGATTGATTGATTGATTGATTGATTGATTGAGTGATTGATTGATTGATTGATTGATTGATTGATTGATTGATTGATTGATTGATTGATTGATTGATTGATTGATTGATTGATTGATTGATTGATTGATTGATTGATTGATTGTGGCGTTTAAGGCACTGAAGCTATACCTCGGTTTTGAGGCGCACCGTACAGGAGGTTTTCAGAATAATTTTGACCACTTGGAGATCTTTAACGTGTCTCTAAATCTCAACAATCGGGCGTTTTTCCTTCGTAAGGTAATGCGTATGTCTGGGACGGCGTCACAAACACAGCGTTTCCAGCTCTCTCACACTCAACTCACCAAACACACGTAGGTCATGAGTCGCCACACGTTGGACTTGATAATTGCTACGAATTCCTGTTTTTCCAATCTTCACGCGCCTCGCCTCCCTAATAAAGCACAAAATTGGAGCGTGTTGCGAAAGAGCATGCAGCCGACGTCACTGCTGTGACCGAAACGTGGTTCCACCCTATGAAGAAGACCGCGAGGGCTGCCTGTCCGAATACAATGATATTTAATGATCGAAGTAGTCCCGGCGGCGTATTTTTAAACCCTTCGCAGCACAGCACCCCACGTGAGGTGTCTTCGCGTGCTACAGAACGTAATTAAACGCGGTCATAGACGGCGTCCAGAAGCTAAAGCGACCTAAAACATGCCATATCACCAGTTGTAACAAAAACAGCACCAAGGATTGAAGTCTTCTGCAATAAAAACTATAAAAAACAAATTGCAATAAAAACATTAAAGAAGGCTAGTTGTGGCTCGAACTTAGGCCGTCGGTGAAAGTGGCCAGAACTCTGCCACGAGGCCACAAAGTTTTTTTTACATGGGAGAATACGTTCAAACATGACAGTACGAGAACATTACACAGTCAAGCAAACAAATCATGCACTGAAGTCAGGAAAAGTACAAATGCATTAAAATTCAGGCAAACACACTCAAGCGTTCAATAGAGGGCACCATTCATGTGTTTGGTCAAAAACAAATCGTGCACACAATGCACAAACGCCACATTTTCTTGGAAATATGTATTTGTTGATCTTGGGGGCTCAGCCTGCCTATCACACAAGCAAAATCGCCACAGACAGTAAAAAGCGATAAAAATAAACATATCATAGGGTGGCTCACCAGGATTGCCGAAGCTAAACATCGGGTTGAGAAAGGCGTGATATCTATATCCTTTTCGAGTGCTCGCTGCAAAATGTGACAGAAAAGATAGCGTCTCTCAAGCTACAAAACAGTGATCAATTTTTCATAGACTAGAAGAGAGGCTGCAATCTGTTGATCATGCTATAAACATATCCCGGTCTTTTATCCCAGTTTTAACAGGGAGAGAGGGAGAGAGAGAGAGAAAAGCTTTTAAGTGCAATGCACTTCTTAAGCGACCCTGAACCTGCGTCCACCGGCGATGTCCGCGCACGTGGAGATGGGCGCGCGCAGCCTGGCCGCTGACATGGCACATACCCACGTGGGGGATCGGCCAGGAATCTCCTCGTCTTCCTTGGCAACGGGGGGAGATGGGCGCGCGCTGCCTGGCCGCTGACATGGCACACACCCACGTGGGGGATTGGCCAAAAATCGGGCGTGAGAAGGGCTAATGCACCTGCTTAAAGGAGTACTGACACGAAATTTCAAAGCTGAGATCCGCTCTAGCAATCAAGTACAACGACAACACAAATAGGTGTCTGTGAATAAATGCATCTTTCTTTCTTTGCAGTTGTGTGTGTGTGTGTGATCTCTCTTTCGCGAACATTACCGAACCGCGCAAATTCAACTCGTGCATTCGCACTTTCACATTCTTCCCCTCGGGGAAATGCGGGGAATTTTTTATTAAAAATATACACGCAGGCCTGTTTAGTCCTCACATTCCACAGGACCTCTGGTGACGTCTTCAAGCCGCTGCCTAATCTACGCCGCCAGTTGCCTTTGCTCTTCGGTGGTGCTTGTTGCGGTCAGCCATCCTTTGTTGGGTGTGTTTCTAGTGTTGTGTATGGTTGTGCAGTTCCAGAGTATGTGATCTTGGTCGAGTATGACGTAACAGGTAGAGCAAGTAGGGGGTGGTGTGTCAGGATATCCCCATATCTTGTGTAGTCTAGCTGGAGTGTCCAAGGTATCTGTTTGAGCTTGTCTTATTAGAGTTGCTTGGTGTCTTGTGAGCGTGTCAGAGAGCTGTGGCAGTTCCCTGCTTCCCGTGGAGTAGTCCTTCAAATTAGTGCTGTTGGGACCGTGAGCGTTTGATTTGGTTCGAAATTGGCAGGAGCCCGGGCTGCGGCTTCTCGGGCCAGATGATTAGCTCTTTCGTTGCCTGCCATTTCTTCGTGCCCAGGTATCGAGTACACTGTTACAGATCCCTTGATGCTGTTGTTGATGGCCGTAGCTATGGGTTGTGGCAGTTACATGTTTAGCAGTTGGTGACAGGCGCTTTTTGAGTCATTGTATATGTACGTGTGCTTCGTGGGGCTGGATGTGTTGTCAATGGCGGTGGCGATGACGGTGAGTTCAGCCCAGGTGGGTTTCATAAGGGGGATGCCCTGCTGGTACTCCAATTTTCCTTTAAGGTCAGCATACGCTATGCTTGCTGCTGTGTCTGTTACTGCTGAATCTGTGTATACGTGGTTGTTGAATCGGCCCGCAGCTGCTCGTTTATCGAGGTATTTGGCTCGAATGCTCCTTCTGACCTTGTTGCGTTGGCAATGCATGTGCCGCGCTATGGGTGCAACTTTGAGTAGGTTGGCCGTGCGTGGGCTGAGACGTTCCAGTCGTAAAATAGGCTGCTGGGGTGTGTACCCTAGACACTGAAGTATCTGTTGCCTTGGAACCGTTGTTTGGAGTATGAGGTGTTGGTTGTACCTGTGGACAGCTACGATCTCCTCCAGCGTATTGTGCATTCCTGTCTCAAGAAGTCGCTTGGTCCTGGCATTGATCGGAATGCCTAGCGCAATCTTCGTCGCCTTCCTAATGAGAGCGTTGATTCTTTCTTCCTGGGTTTTAGTGAAGTTGGTGTATGCTGCATGGTACCTTATTCGTGAACTAAGAAGTGCATCCCGTAGTCGTAGCAGGTCGTGTTCCCTGAGTCCATTTTGTCTGTTCGTGATTCTGCGCATCATGTTCAGGACTTGTTCTCCTTGCCGACATATGTGCTGAGTTGTGGCATGGCCTCCCCCGTCGCTTTGAATGTAGTGTCCAAGTACCCTGATTAACTTTTTGCAAGGAATTGAGACGTTTCCGTTTTTAATGACAATGGGTGGAGGCTTCCATCTTGGGTTATGTATGAGAAGAAGCTCCGACTATTCCGGTGAGCACCGTAGTCAAATTTCTTCTGATGCCTTACTGATGTTATCGGGTGCCTGTTGTAACGTAGCCTGTATGTCGCCTGGTGAGCCTGTTTTAACCCACAATGTAATGTTGTCGGTGTATATCATGTGTCCGATATTTCCAATTATCTGTGAGGTTCTGTGTATCCTGAGCATAGCAAGGTTGAAGAACGTTGGTGAAAGTACGGAGCCCTGTGGGATTCCCTGCTGTAGGTGTTGCAATTGCTGTGATTTGATTTCTCCTAGGTGCAATGCGTACATTCGACCTTCTAGGAATCTTCTGACATAATTGTACATGCGTTGCCCACAATCAGTCTTGGCTGATTCTTCTAGCATTGCATCATGTGCCACATTATCAAAAGCCTTCTTCAGGTCTATGGCCAGAATTGCCTTGAGCTGAGCTATGCTAACCTCCTTATATGTTTCATCGTATAATACAAGTAAGGCATCCTGAGTGGATAGGTGAGCTCTATATCCAATTATATGGTGTGGCAGAATGTTTTGTTGCTCTATGTGCTGCTGTAGCCTGTCCAGTACCATTCGTTCCATGATCTTTCCAGCATTCGAGGTCAGGGCGATTGGCCTAAGTTGCTGTATGGCGAATGTTCAGGGAGATTGGCCTAAGTTGCTGCATGGCGAATGTTTTGTTGCTCTGTGTGCTGCTGTAGCCTGTCCAGTACCATTCGTTCCATGATCTTTCCAGCATTCGAGGTCAGGAAGATTGGCCTAGGTTGCTGTATGGCGATGTCTTTTCCCGGTTTTGGGATGAAGGTGACATTCGCACTCTTCCATTTAGTTGGCACTGTGCCTAGTACCCATGCCTGATTGATTGTTTCGAGCAGAAATTCCTGATCTGCTTCAGAAAGGTTCCTAATTTGGGCTGTTGTTAGTTGATCAGGCCCTGGAGCTTTATTTCTTCTCATTCTGTGAATGGCCCTTCGAAGTTCAAGCAACGTAAATGGTTCATCGATGTCATTCTTGGTGGGTCCTTCATACTTTTTGTAGGCAGGTTGTCGTGCTGAAGGTACATGTTTTGTAAATCTTGCAGGAGTTGTGCGTGGTTGTCCTTGTACGTGTGAAGGAGCTGCAAGATCTTGTGGTTATTCATGGTCTTGCTTTTGCTGGGCTCTATGGGTGCTCTGACAAGGTTCCAGGTGTGGGTGAGATTGAGGGTACCATTCTGTTTGTCACACGTCTGATGCCATTGTTCTCGGCTGAGTTGGTCTGAGTACTCTTGTATCTGTTTGTTTATTCTGTCGATGCGCGCCTTCACCATACAGTTTGTTTTGTGCTTTTTCAGCGTACCAGTATGAAATTTGAACAAAAATGTTTCAACACCAGGCGGAAGGCGCAATTTACACATTCTATTGAAGACGTTCGTGTATGGTCATTGGGATACAGAACACGATATAAAGGCGTGAGAAAAAGCCCACAAACCAGGGCTTCGGAAATGGACGCGCGCGATGCATTAAACCTGTACTCAAGGCAACACCGAGGCTCTGCGAAGCGAAACGTGTCAACCACTCGATTGAGAAAGCCCGGCGGACTTGGGACTGCTTCCGCAGGCACCGACGAAAAACGATATCATGGAGGAAACAAGGGAGGGGGAAATGTGCGAGACGGGTTTGGAGTACAGCTTTCCAAGGCGGAGGTTCAAATTCTCGAAAGTAGAATAAGCGAGAAACAAGCCGCCAAACAAAAAAGTTGGCCGCGTATCTGATCCTTTCGTTGCAAATGTCGTCAAAAGACGATAGTCTTTGTACGCATTTGCCGAGGAAATTCCCCCCTTTGCTTTCCCGCTCACCTCTCAAGCTGTTCCTGTTCCGTCGCGCTCATCCCAAGGTAAACACACTAAAGGTTTGCTCAAGGCGATTTGAATTTACCGCGTTCCACTGCTACAGGCGGGGTTCCTCGATGCCAGCGCTGCAGTACAGCGGAGATGCGCGTGAATCGAGGCGGCTGACTTCAAGGTTAATAGAACCGCGTTGCCGTGCTCTACGTGTGTTCCAAGGAGAACGTGAAACCTAGCTAGTGGAACCTTTCATTGCTGTTGCCGCGTAATTTCTCATATGCCGCCAGTAGGTGACGCGGGCAACAGAAGGCGGCGGTTTTCTGCTGTAGATTTGGAATATCATTTGCTATCGAAAGACCAAGCATCCATGAATTTTTTAATAAAGGAACACTGGTGGTGGTGCCGGTTGTGGTTTGCGACAGGAAAAGGAAAGGAAATGCTCTGAGGATATTTTGAGCTCGGCAGGGAGCTCACCTGCATACAACCCAGTGCAGGCCAAGGAGAGAGAGAGAGGGGAAGGTATAAAGAGAGCTGTCAGTCCTAGAAAGCTGTCAGCCCGGGCACATCAGTCAACCATGGTACTCCGGGCTACAGCTGCTGCGTGAGGCCAGTCGTCTTCAGGTAATGGAGCAAATGGGTGAACACTTCCCGTTGGGTTGCCGCAGGCCCCTTCGGGAACACAAAGTCCTCCACGCCGGCGCTGGGAAAGCCGCAACGCTGGAGCACCCGGTGGAGCTCTGCTCTCGGCCCCGCTTGGTGGAGGCAGAAGCAAATTAGGTACTCCAGCTCCTCCAGTTTGGAACAGTTCGCACATGTAAGGAAGTCCTTGCGCCCGTGTCGGTGAAGACGCTCCACTACATTGAAGCAGTCGAGTCGCATGCTGAGAAGACAGCGGGCGTCCCTGCTGATGCGCGCGGGCAACGGTCGGGGCGCCAGGCGACTCACGACCCGATGGTCGGGGTGCATCGTCTGCACCATGCGGGCCAGGGTGGTGCGGGCCCCGTCGAATGCGGTGACATCTTGGGAGACTGGGGTGCCCTCCTGGTGGGTCTCCCAGGCTCGGGCGTCGGCGTCCTCGTTGCCCCAGATACCACTGTGGCCCGGCAGCCAGTGGAGCCGCAGGTCGCAGCCTCTGGAGGCCACAGTGCGCAGCTTGGTTGCAAGGTAACGCTCCGGGTAGCCGCTGCTGTTGGTGGGCTGATCGGCCGCGTGCAGCCGCAGCAGGGCAGTCCTGGAGTCAGTGAGGATGACCGCCCGGGGTGGCTATGGGGCCCCCTCTCGAGGAGGAGGTCGGCGGCCAGGTGCAGCGCTGACAGCTCCGCCCGTGTGGAGGAAGTGGGTAAGGGCAGGCGGTAGCTCCGGCTGGCTCCCAGCTCAGGCACCACGCACACAGCCACCCCCTCGCACGTGCTGTGCTTGACGGAGCCGTCCGTGAAGAGATGCAGGTCGTTCCTGCATCAGCTCATCCTGCTCAGCTCAGCTCGTCCTGCAGCAGGGCGGCCACCTCGTGGCGGATGGCCTGGGGGGGTGCGGTCCGCTTCTTGCGGAACCCGCGGAGGGTCATGGGGATCTGCAGGGCCTCGCCGGTGTGTGGTGGTAGCGCCTCCAGGCGGGGTTGGTTCGGAACCTCGATGGCCTTCTCGAAGATAGTGAGCAGCGCTTCCATGCGCGAGATGGGCCGGCTATGGAACCTCTGCAGAAGCGCAGCCCCGTCGCGTGCGGTCAGCAGGCGCTGGATGTGCCGCAGCCCCGTCTGCAAGGCCCGCATCTCGATGGGCCAGGTGCCCGCCTCTGTGTAAGTGCCCGCCACTGGGGACGTGGAGGGGAGGCCCAGGCAGAGGCGGATGGCGCAGCGCTGGTCGATCTCCAACTCCTGCCAGCGTCGAGTCCCAAGGTAGGCGAGTGGAAGCGCGTACAGCATAGCCGCGGAGGCCATGCCATAGAACACGCGCTCCGCCACTTGGTGTGAGCAGCCATTGCCTCGAGCCAGAAGCTGCCGCACCCCTTGGAGCACCCGTGCGCTGCGTGCCCGGATGGCCTTGACAGGGGGAAGCCATGTGAGCCGGCAGTCAATCAGCAGCCCCAGGTACTTCACGGTCAGCCGCCAGGAAAGAGGCCGTGCAATGAGTGTGATGGGTGGTGTTTCCCGTCGAGCCCTGCATCCTCCCGGGTGCAGCATAAGGGCCTGCGTTGTGGCCTCCGAGAGCTGATGGCCACGGCTCTCGAGGAAGACTGCAACTGCTGCCAGAGCCTCCTGGAGGCGCGCCTTGACTGTGTGGCAGTCTTTGGTGGGGCCATGAGTCCAGAGTGCCACGTCATCAGCGTACACAGCCACCTCCACTGGGTGTCGCAAGCATGGAGGGATGAAGTCGGGGAAAGGAGCCAGCACCAAGTTGAAAAGAAACGGGCTCAGCACGCTTCGCTGGTTCACCCTGGAGCGGACGTCTTGGGGACTGCTGGTCGCCCGGCCGACCTTCACCCGCAGGGTCGGGTCACGCAGGAACGCCTGGATAGCCTCCTAGGCGGCCCACAAGCCCATGCCGTCCAGAGCCTCCAGGATTGCCCCAATGGGTGACCATGTCGAATGCCGACGGCATATCCAGCAGGAGCAGGAAGGCCACCTCCTTGTCGTGGCGGGCCTGTTCCAGCATGGAGATGACGTCCCCGATGGAGTCATCCGTGCAGCGGTGCCGCCTGAAGCCGCTTTGCTGCTGCTGGAAGAAGCCGCTGTGGTTCGCGATACAGTAAAGACAGGCCAGCGCTGCACTGTTCATGACCTTCCCAGCAGCTGCCGTCGGGGACACGGGCCAGTAGGGCTCTGTAAATATCCCTTGTGTACTAACTTTCTGTCTTATATTTGCGTAATGTCTTGTTCTTGTTCAACAAAGTTGACAAGTATGGACATATAAACCGGGCTTAGACGTTTACATTTGGCTGTGAGTTTATAAGACTATTGCGCAGTAAGCATTTTACTTTGGCCGGGTGGCTGAATCGAGTTACAGACAGGTGGACAGACAGACAGGCAGACGGACCTACAGACAGACCTACAGACAGACCAAAATCTCTGGGTTTAAGTAGCCCGAGAATGACTGTCGTCTTTAAAACATTAACAAGCCCCAGCGCCCTCGCCCAACCGGAAGACAGAGGTTAACGCGACGTATTGGCTCACTACGCAAACACCAAATGAAGGTAGTGGAAATTCGGTGAGAAGCCTGTATCCTGACGAGAAAGCAACGTAACAAATGTAAGACATGAGGAAGACGGATCGCAACAAACGTGTTACACGCCCGAGCACGAGAAAAGATCAACAGTTGGAGTGTACTCCAGTCATTCACTTGGGGCTTTATCTTGTCAGCCTGCTCCGGCCAATGCCAGTCAGTATTGCGAAACTGTCAAAGGGGAACTCCTAAACACCTCAGGTCACTATGACAGTTGAATCCCGTGAAGCGATTGGGTGTCGTTTCCCATTCTCCCGATTTCAGGGCGGCACCTGAAACCCCGCAAAAGTCTTGAGTAATGGCAAGAAGATTGTCACGCTTGCCTTCTCACTACAAAACGCGACATCATCCGCTTATGCTAAGATGTTCACTTCGAAGGACGATGCTGTAAACCCTGGAGAATCATTGTCCTGTATTGCGCGCACACATAATGGTTCCAGGTACATATAAGCAAAAAAGGAGTGGTTAGATATGGCACCCCTGACGAACCGATGAAAGACGGCGAATTGGTTGGGTTAGTCGATTGTTGCCTGGCAATTTTGTAGAGCATACAATTTCAAGTACCGCCGTTCAGCCATGACCTTGCATTCACATGCTATATAGCACAACAGGAATTGGTGACTCACACGGTCAAAATCCTTTTTCCAGATCAAGTAGTACTTGGGCCGCTTGGGTCGCAGTATCCGAAACACACTTAAGTATAGACCTTGCAATGTGCATGTTAGTTTGAATAGCTCCCCCGCGGAGGGCACATGTCTGATGGTCGCCACCTATAAGGCGAATGACATTTTGAAGTTGAAGTTTGTTTACTTCCATCATATTATATTGTCACGAAGACAAGGACGATGCAGTTGTGTTGAATGAGAAACACGTTTATTGGAGCGAACTTGTGCTCCCCTAACAACTCAAAAGAATACAGAGGCGGCGAAGCAGCGGTCAACAAAGTGACTTGCACAGGCGAGTGTCGTCGAATCGAATGACCCGGCGTCCGCACTGCAGGCTTTTTATCTTTTGGCACGCGTGGTTCTCGAAACGTCGATTCGCATCGAGAACATAGTAGATCCAAGAAGATTATTCTGGGCTGTTCACGTTAGATCGGAATGCTCTCCCTATCACAACAGATAACACATGCGGCACAGAAAGAAAGAATGGAACACGCGCTTCCCTTGGCGCAGAGATAACACAGACCGGCGCAGCCGGGCGGTAAAAGCAAAACACAAATAAACAAACCCAATGTATGGTTCGCGGCATTACCCCCCCCTCTAAGAGTGCATCGACCCGATGCTAACATAAGCGACAGTCCGAACAAATGAAAATAAAAGTTCGTCATCGTCCATAGAAAGGTTTTAAGCGAACCACGTGGACGACTTCAGGCCGCGTGCGTCGTCGTGATGTGCCGGAGTCACCATCGGGGATCACTTCGTAGGTAAGTTGGCCAACTCGTCGTAGAATCTGGTAGGGTCCGAAATAGCGTCGCAGGAGCTTCTCACTGAGTCCGCGTCGTCAGATGGGAGTCCAAACCCACACACGATCCCCTGGTTGGTACTCGGCGTCTCGGCGTCGTTGGTTGTAGCGGCCCGCATCCACCAGCTGCTGGTCCCTTATACGAACTCGAGCGAGCTGGCGGGCCTCCTCCGCACGTTGAAGATATCCGTGGACGTCGGCGTTGAGGTCGTCACCTTCTACGTGCGGTAGCATGGCGTCGAGCATCGTAGTCGGCCTTCTACCGTAGACAAGCTCGAACGGCGTCAGCTGTGTCGTCTCCTGGATAGCCGTGTTGTACGCAAACGTGACATACGGGAGCACTTCGTCCCAAGTCTTATGTTCAACATCAACGTACATTGACAGCATATCTGCGATTGTCTTGTTCAGACGTTCTGTTAGTCCGTTCGTTTGGGGGTGGTACGCCGTCGTTATTCGGTGATCCGTGTTGCCGTAGCGTAATACTCCTTGCATCAGCTCCGCAGTAAATGCCGTTCCGCGGTCTGTGATTAGGACTTCCGGGGCTCCATGTCGCAGCACAACTTGGCTTATAAAGAACTTCGCCACTTCTTGTGCAGTCCCCCTAGGAAGAGCGGCGGTCTCTGCGTAGCGCGTCATGTAGTCTGTCGCTACGACAATCCACTTGTTCTGTGATCGTGACGTAGGGAACGGGCCTAAAAGGTCCATTCCAATCTGTTGAAATGGTCTCGATGGGACGGCGATCGGTTGCAGAAGTCCGGCGGGTCTTGTCGGCGGCGTTTTTCGTCGCTGGCAGTCACAGCAGCTCCGGACGTAGTGGGTGACGTCAGAGGTAAGGCCGGGCCAGTAGTACCTCGCCTTGATTTTTCCAATAGTGCGGGCTGTGCCCAGATGTCCGGAAGACGGGTCGTCGTGGCACGCTTCCAAAATTTCGTCACGAAGGTCCGCGGGGATGACGAGAAGGTAATTCGCTCTTGTTCCGGGGCTGAAATTCTTCTTCACAAGGACGGAGTTTCTCAGGCTGAATGCTGGTAAGCTGCGTTTGAAGGTCCTAGGAACGGCAACGTTGCATCCCTCGAGGTACTCGATTATGACGCGTAAGTCGGGGTCGGCACGCTGCTGGGCGGCTAGGTCGCTCTCCGTCACGATCCCGAAGAACGCGCTGTCTTCATCAGAGTCTTGTGGTGGTGGGTCGACGGGGGCGCGGGACAGGCAGTCGGCGTCGGAGTGTTTCCTGCCGGGTTTATAAACGACTGTAACGTCGAACTCCTGCAGGCGCAAGCTCCACCGCCCAAGACGGCCAGAGGGGTCCTTCAAATTGGCGAGCCAACACAGCGCATGGTGGTCTGTTACAACCTTGAATGGCCTTCCATACATGTATGGGCGAAATTTTGAAATCGCCCATATAATAGCCAGGCACTCTTTCTCAGAGGCAGAATAGTTTTTCTCCTCCTTCGACAGACCACGGCTGGCATAGGCGATTACCCTTTCGCAGCCGCTTTGCTATTGGACAAGGACGGCACCCAAGCCTATATCACTGGCGTCCGTATGCATTTCCGTTTCGGCATTTCCGTCGAAATGAGCGAGCACGGGCGGGCTTTGCAGGCGTTTTTGCAGCTCGCCGAATGCTTTTTCTTGGTCGTTTTCCCAGCTCAAAGGGGTGCTATCTTTCGTCAAGCGCGTGAGTGGCTCTGCAATGCGTGCGAAGTTTGCGACGAAGCGCCGGTAGTATGCGCACAGCCCGAGAAATCTGCGCACGCCCTTCTTGTCTTTCGGCCTTGGGAAGTTCGCAATGGCTGAAGTTTTTGCCGGGTCAGGTAGGACTCCCGCGGCGTTGACGACGTGGCCCAAGAACTTGAGTTCCCCGTATGCGAAACGGCACTTTTCAGGCTTCAGCGTCAACCCCGACGTACGGATGGCCTCGAGTACAGACTCCAACCTTGCAAGGTGTTCGTCGAAAGTCCGGGCGAATACCACTACGTCGTCGAGGTATACGAGGCAGGTGTGCCACTTAAGGCCAGCTAGCACAGTGTCCATGACTCTTTGAAACGTCGCTGGTGCTGTGCACAGCCCAAACGGCATCACCTTGAACTCGTATAGGCCGTCTGGGGTTATAAATGCAGTCTTCTCTCGGTCTCTCTCGTCCACTTCAATTTGCCAGTAGCCGGTCTTCAGGTCCATCGATGAGAAGTACTTCGCGTGGCAGAGGTGGTCGAGGGCGTCGTCGATTCGGGGGAGGGGGTACACGTCCTTTTTCGTCATTTCGTTCAGTCGCCGGTAGTCAACGCAAAACCTTAATGTGCCGTCTTTTTTCTTTACGAGTACGACGGGCGCAGCCCAGGGGCTTTTCGATGGCTGTATAATGTCATCGCTCAGCATGTCGTCGACTTGAGTCCGGATGGATTCCCGTTCGTGTGAAGAGACGCGGTACGGTGACTGTCGGGTAGGTCGGGCTCCATCTTCGGTTATTATTCGGTGCTTCGCTAGAGGGGTCTGACGTAGTTTTGCGCTCGACGAAAAACATTCGCTATAGCGACGCAGCAAAGCCAATAATTTTTTCCGCTGTTCTTGCGGTAGCGCCGGATTCACGTCGAATGGCTGCGGGAGCTTGAATGTTTCTACGGGTGTGCGTTCAAAGTCGGCGACTGTGATCACATCACTTGCTTCTTGCGTTTCTTCAAAGAACGCAATTGCAGCTCCCTTGTTTAAATGCTGGTACTCTTCGGTGAAATTAGTGACCAAAACGTGAGATTGGCGTTGCTTAAAGTGCGCAATGCCTCTTGCGACGGAGACACCGCGGTCGAGAAGCAACCTTCGATCACTCTCTACAATAGCGTCGATGTCAGAAGCAGCATCCTCACAGTAGACGGCGATCATCAAGCTTGCGCGGGGTGGCAGGGTGATGTGATCGTCGGCGATCCTGACAGCAGCACGGGGATCGGGGTTCGGCTGCGGCGTCGTGGAGTGATTGGAAGAAAATGTTATCGACTTGGTCTGCAGATCAATTATTGCGCCGTTGTCCGTCAAAAAGTCCATTCCGAGAATCACGTCGCGGGAGCAGTTAGGCAGAACGACGAACGCCGCAGGGTACGTTGTGCCGTCTATGGTGACGCGCGATGTGCACGTTCCACTTGGCGTCACGAGGTGGCCTCCTGCTGTGCGTATGTGCGGACCGTCCCATTTGGTCATAACTTTCTTCAGTTTAGACGCAAATGGTCCGCTCATTACCGAATAGTCAGCTCCCGTGTCTACGAGGGCGACTACGTCAAAGCCGTCGATGGACACCTTGACGTCAGATGCAGTCTTCCTCGAGTTCCGGGTTCGTCGGGGCGTCGTATCTCTGCTTGTACGTGTTGATGGTCGGGCACTGTGCATCGTCGTTGTCGTCGTCTTCTCAACGGACGTCTCGGTCAGGTCGGGTACGCGTCGCGCCGTGTAGCTGTCGTCGTGTTCGGGAGTCTCGTCAGGGTTAGGTCGGGTCGTCGGGATGAGGGCATGTCGTGAATCACTGTCTTCAGCGCGTCCTTGCGTCGTTGGAGGGTTTCTAGTTTTTCGCCGTAGAGCAACTTCACCTCCCGAAGTTGCCGCCTTTAGTTTCCCCCGCGTGGGCTGGGGGACCTTCCACGGGCGAAGTCAGCATTGCTACGGCGGTTCGGCGATTGGTAGGGGTAGGGCATCGGCGAACGGTTGAAACGCGCTGGGCCACGGCTGGTTTCAGATAGATACTCGTCGATCTCACGTGGTCGTTGGCCAGGGAGAGGGCGAGGTGCGTCGACGGAGAAACCACGCAGTCCGAGTCTCTTGTATGGGCAGCGACGGTAAATGTGGTCGGCCTCTCCGCAGTGGTAGCACAGAGGACGGTTATCGGGAGTTCGCCATACGTCCGTCTTCCTCGGCGTCTGGTTTCGGGCTACCGGGGGTCGGGCGGGTGACAGTGGGCGGCGGTACGGCGGGGCCTCTTGACGGCGTGTTGGAGCAGGGCGGGGTCGACGAACAGCCGCGGAGTATGTCATAGCTTGTGGCTCTCGGGGTACCTCGGATGGCGTAGAAGTTCCCAACGCTTGTTGCACTTCTTCTCTAATCACGTCGGTGAGGGAAGCGACTTGGGGCTGCGGCGGCGTTGGGAGAAGTTTCCGCAGCTCCTCTCTCACTATTGCGCGGATAGTCTCGCGTAGGCTGTCGGCCGGGATCCGCGTGCTGCCAAAGTCGTTCGCATTGGCCGCGCCAACAAAGTTGCGGTCATACTGCTTAGCACGCATTTCGAGGGCTTTCTCAATGGTGCTGGCTTCGGTCACGAATTCGGCGACGGTTTTGGGCGGATTTCGGACAAGTCCAGCAAACAGTTCCTCCTTCACTCCGCGCATTAAGAAGCGCAACTTCTTTTCTTCCGTCATTTCGGGGTCCGCGCGGCGAAATAGCTGCTTCATCTCCTCAACGAAGATCACGACACCTTCGTTGGGGTGTTGCGTGCGCGTTTCCAACAAAAGGGCGGCTCTTTCTTTCCGCACGACGGTAGTGAAGGTCTTAGTAAACTCGCTTTTGAACTGAGCCCAGTTTGTCAAGGAGCTCTCGTGGTTCTCGAACCAAGTGCGAGCCGAATCTTCCAAGTAAAAGAAAACGTGCCGGAACGTTTCTGCGTCGTCCCACCTGTTGAATTTCCGGACGCGCTCCAGTTTCTCCAACCATTCTTCTGGGTCTTCTGCGGGGGCTCCTCGGAACGATGGCGGTTCCCGGGGCTGCTGCAGGACGATTGGCGACGTTGTTTCTTGCACCATGGTGTTGGTTGCAGCGTTCCTTTTCTTGGGCCCTTCTGGCATCAAACCGAACTCGGGTGGTAAATCTTGCAGGCGGGGGCTGGCTCTTGTTGGACTGGCTTGGCGGCTTTTCGAGGTTGTAGTGGGCATGAAGGGTGCGTACCCCGCACCTCCACCAGATGTCACGAAGACAAGGACGATGCAGTTGTGTTGAATGAGAAACACGTTTATTGGAGCGAACTTGTGCTCCCCTAACAACTCAAAAGAATACAGAGGCGGCGAAGCAGCAGTCAACAAAGTGACTTGCACAGGCGAGTGTCGTCGAATCGAATGACCCGGCGTCCGCACTGCAGGCTTTTTATCTTTTGGCACGCGTGGTTCTCGAAACGTCGATTCGCATCGAGAACATAGTAGATCCAAGAAGATTATTCTGGGCTGTTCACGTTAGATCGGAATGCTCTCCCTATCACAACAGATAACACATGCGGCACAGAAAGAAAGAATGGAACACGCGCTTCCCTTGGCGCAGAGATAACACAGACCGGCGCAGCCGGGCGGTAAAAGCAAAACACAAATAAACAAACCCAATGTATGGTTCGCGGCAATATGCAGAGTTCATATGACACTGGAAGCGCGAGGGAAAAGTTGTCTCAAGGACAACTTGACAAAGCCCACGCTCCCATAGGTGGCATCGCGCAGCAGCGTCAGAAATAGCTCAGCAAAATGAGAGACAGTCAATATAATAAATACAGCAACAAATGCAGTGGTACGAAAAGCAATCAATACAGCAGTAATGCATTCGAAAAGTACAGATTAGCCAATGGCGTACCACAGTCAAACGTAAAAAATGAGGTTCAGCAATATTTGTTGACGGGCTAGTTGGTCTGATACTTGAAACGCCATGAGGATTGCGCGGAATGACAACACAAAGAGGAAACAACAGCACGATATGCACTCGTCCTGTTGTTTCCTCTTTGTGTTGTCGTTCCGCGCAATCATCATGGCGTTTCAAGTAAATAAATGAGACAAACCAGGTCTAATACTGGAAATACACCAATGAATTTACAGAAAATCCACATAACACGGCCCAAAAACATGAAACACGAAGAATACAGCATATGGTCTTAAATCTCATGGTCACAGGAATTGTTTATAATGGCACGTATTTTTTTAAGGTAACCGTGTTAAGGTGAATGTTCTGGCTATAAAGCCAATTGTGTAACCTTGGCAGACAATTTTCAATCATTTGTAGTCCATATGTTGTTTTATATGTTCTAACTCGCCACGGTTCGTTATGTCGAGTTCTGTAAATAGGGGCAGGTAATTGCAATTTGGCCAAGGTTGCCAAAAACTCATACTCAATATTAAAATTCTGTTTGAGGGTTGTACAAATCCGGTATTTATATAGCTTTGCCACTGGCATAACACCATACTTAATGAACACTTCTTGAGTGTGAAAGGTGGCTGGCGTGTTTTCTACAATTCTTAAAAACCGTTTTTGTAGCAGCAAAATTTTTGTGAAGGTTTGCTTGAGTTGTGTACCCCCAAACTGAATGACAATCCGGCACGTACCCAGGATTTTTTTTTCGAAGGGGGGGGGGGGCCAACCCAACGTAACTTTTCTATGCAAATTAGGGGAGAGGGAAAGGGTACCCGCCGTTACTAGTACAAACACGATGAACGCCCAGCGTTTACAATAAAGGCGCGTAAACCTGCATACAGTGCCCGATTAGGAAACTTGGGGGCCCGGGGCTACTGCTTCCTTGGGGCCCTGATGATGATGATGACGACGATGATGATGTTTCCGCTTTATTAAGCTTAAATTTTCGAAGCCCATGTTATGCTCTCCGATCAGTGATAAATTATACACAATTTTATGGTTTCTGGAAACAAATTTCTTGGCTTGATGTCTAGTATTATATGACGGATTTTATCAGGCGTAAAAGTTAGTATCATTTGATCGCCGGTCCATCCCAAATTCACAATTAATCGAAGAGCCTCGTCGGCCTGCACATGCCATAGGACAGAAGAGTATTCTCTTACAAGAAGCACATTTTATTAAGGCTTTAAGGTTTTAGTTTTATACGCATAATAATCAACAGGACCAATGTATTGTCGCAAGTTGTAATGAGTAAGGTTTTTTTTTCGGAAGTGCGGCGTCTACAAGAACCCAATCTCCTGGCCCTGGCTGATTTGGCAGGGGGCTCAGCATAGAGATGGTGTTGAAAGTTTCGGAGATTGTGGCCGGTATAACGAATTCGAGATGTTGTTGATATTATGAAGGGAAGTAAAAAATTTATATACAACTATATATGTTAACAAAGCTGAGTACATGACTAATAAAAGAAAACAATTCAAAACTGCAGTTAGACTCCAGCTCCAAATGCGTGAACACCCTTGAGCGCTCCAAACTCCAACTCTTCTCTCTCGCATGACCCTAGTGTACACAAACCACGGTGTAAGAAATAACTGTTCTTACACTGTGACATTAACCGCTCGAGCGACAACGACCGGGACTCTGTTCCCGCCGCAAGATCCGTCAAATTGCCCATAACACTGCGGTTTCCTTAACCAATGCCACCCTCAATTTGCCTAGCATCAACGGTCGCCACCCCAAGTCTCACGGGACTCTGTCTAGCTCGAATGCTCAGTCAAGAATCTTCTTTATGGCAAAACCTCGGTATTTCGACAATGTTCCTCCAGTTCTCCACCAGCATATACGGGAGGGCTCAAAGTCTGCGCAGGCAGCTGTCACCCACAGACATCTGCCAAACAGTTGGCCACCACGGCTTACGGGTCAAAATCATGTAGGTCACCCGCGCAGACGAGAAAGGACGGGGCGGTTAGAACACGCGACGCCTGTGAAGGAGGTTGGGGGAAGGGGGGGGGGTTCAGACGTGCCACGCAACGCAACCTTCCTATCGGCGAACGATTACCACGAATACGATGAGCAGAAAAACGTCCCTTTTTGGGCTGTAAAGCGGTCTGTTTCGTGCATGGGTTTGCGCATGGCCGTCGAGCCTTCAGCGGCGATGAACGCCTGTTGCGTGGCTGTGATGGTCTTGCTAGTCGGCGAGCCGTTACACATTAACGGGTCCCCTTCGGGTTGGAGAGCGCCAGGTGTGTACGGGAGATCGCATCAGACAACAGTTTAATAGAGATAGAATACCTCTGCTCACCCCCGGGCTGCTGCTCCCGTCGGTGCCGCACAACAGTTAGAGCTGCCAGTAGTTCGTGGTCGGTCGGTAGGGTCAGCGTTCGGTCGTCACTCACAGTGGAAACACGCTAAGGCTTCTCGTCTAGATTCGGGATCCACGACGGAGGCGAGTCTGGGTCAACCTCTCACTTTCGAGTCCTCAACACGTCTGCCGCGTCCACTGTTCTTCCCTCGCTACTTTGGGGGTTCCTCTCCTCCTGCCTCCGTGCCCAAGCGGGACCAGATCTGTGGGCCGCCCTTTGGTCCGCGCCCTCCGCCGGCTCATTCCAAAGCGGAAATCGTACACGGGGACAAACAGCTTACCGTCCCCAAGTCGCCGCGGAGATCCGTTTCCAAGTCAGCATGGAAGGGGTCGCACGCAGGATGCGTTTTTAAGTGGGCGCAGCTTTCATGGTGCCGAAAGGAAACAGACGTTTTGTTTCTTTGGCTGGCGTCCACGCCTGAGCTCTTCACATCGCCTAGGCCTGCTGATTCCCCAGCTAGAAGGAAGCCGCTTGGTCCGGCGGCCTCTGTATCCACACGGAGTGGCGCCTCGACAATTACGCTACAAATGGAGCCGCGCGACCTGTAGCTTCCGCTATGATTGTCGCACAGACATCCTGCACAGGATACACCACAGAAGCGTGGGTTGAAGAGGAACGACCACGCGAACATTCAAATAACCATTCGCTCACCATTGGTGCAGGTGCACGCGTGCACTATAGCATACAAAAATACACAGGTTGTGCGCAGATCAAGCAGCGAATGCCAACGAGAAATCTTCGAGGCATTTCGCATTGGCAAATAAGGCGACAGCTGTGTCAGCGTCTCTTCCGTGGCATTGTCCAAAACAGAAGTATTGTTCCAGAATCGCATATTAACGCGCACGCGTGTAAAAGGAGTGAGGCTTGTCATTTTCTTTGTTATTCTTCGGGGTTTATTTCCGTGCGTCCAATCAATCGTTGAACCTCCAAAGACGCAAATCGCGAGCGAAGACCGAAGCCATGGGACGAATTTTCGCGCACTACGTGAACGCTTCTAGGAACGATCTGAATGTATACCGATGCATGGTTTATGAAATAAAGGTATACTATTGTACTCCCTCTTCATGATCGATGCGTGTATACTGTATTATCTAGAAGCGTCCCTTTTTCGAGATTTCCAAGTAACCGTTTCGATACAACGCAAGCCCGCTTACACGCGCGTGCCACGTGTCCAGAGATCTTATGAAAGCTTTTCAGCTCATGAAAGTCAGCTTCAGTGTGAAAGTGAGGTTGGCCCTCCTACCTTCAACTTTCGATGCGGGTACCAAGCGCACTCAACAACTTTCTTTCCATGTGGTCGAGCGGGCCCCTGACAACGAGGGGCCCGGGGCTGCAGCCCCCGTAGCCACCCCCTTAATCCGGCCCTGCCTGATAGAGAAATGAAATTGAATGTATCCAGCCTTGTGATGGAGGCGAAAAGCGAAAACACTCGCTTGTTCGAGATTTCTCCGCACGTTAAAGATCCCTGCGCAAAGTTTCGAAGATTAAAAAAAGAACGCCAGTAATAAAAATATTTACAGGAATAAATACGCGTACTGCACACTAACTATACATTCCCTCTGCTAATGTTAAGGCATATTTCCGGAGCATCCCACACGTTATATGCAACCGAAGTCGGCAGAAACGGAAGTGCATGTAGGCACTCGAGGGTTCAGATCTCCGTGCAAACCTCTTGCGCTTCCATATTTTTCTCCGAACAAAACCTGTGACTACTAGTTTTGAAGGAAGGAAACAAAATGCTATGTAAATCGGAGATGTTATCCGCCTAATTCCGTGTGTTATTACCCTGAAACACCCTCAGAGTTCGAGGTTTAACGGTCTGCCATTAAAAGCACCAATAATTACGGCCTCGGAAAGTGCAGTATCGAGACGCACTCGACTGCAGTAAATATAGATAAAAAAACGGTGACAAGCGCCAGTGTGTCAGCGCTTACCTATGGCAGTTTTGTAAAGAACCTTGTTATACCCAGGGATGCGCCTTGTCGCTTCCTCGGTGTCGCAGCGTGGCTTGTCTTGCAAGGCGGGATGAGCTTCTCCTCTGTCCTCTCGTTCGGCCCGTTGGTGAAGTAAACTCGTTGCTCTCTGCCGGCACCTTGATGATACTCCGACATCGCGAGACTAAGCTATCATATGTACCCGGTGTTTTATAACCTCTCTAATACAAAGACACAGTTCGGAGTCCAATTTTCAAGCCGAAATTTCTCTCGGCCAGAAGTCTGGTTGGTGTCCGTCGAGATGTCCGGCCCGCGTTCATTTTCACCGATCACCCGCTGCACACCCGTCTCTCTCATGTTGACCATCGTCCACCTTGACTCCGTGCCCTTCCCCGCTGAAGCCCGGTGTTCTCGAGGTCGGTTCATAGGAATGCAGCTCGGGTTCCGTAAACCCGCCAGTAAAGTTTGGTTCGTTGTTGAGGTGAGTGGTGTCGACGTGGAGGATGGTGAAGGAGCCGATGATGAGACGAGGCAAGTAGATGATGAAGAAAAAACCACTTTACACTTATTTACAGGAGACGACGAAGCATGAACATAAGATAACACAAGACAATGAAAACTGGATTACAATTAAAAGGCGCCGCAGCGCACAAAAAGGGTATCGCGGCATGATCCCTAATGGGGGCCCGGGGGTCAAAAAGGGTGCCGAACCGTGGGGCTCTGGCGCCCAGAAACTGCCACGAGAGCAAGTCTTGATGCGACCGCTCTTGGCCGCAGCTCCGGACAAACTCAGCAAAATTGCGCATGCAGTCGCAAGCGAAGCAGCCCCCACAAAGCAACACACGTACCAATTATGATTTTGACCCCCGCTCCCCCCTGCCCGCCACTTCAGAAAGTCGGGAGAAAACGAGTCTTCCCAAAAGCCGCCTAGAAGGTCGCCGGCAAGGCTGTCCCAAAGGGCTGCCCCTCCGCCGACGGTTTGGGGGACATGGCAAAGCGACGAGAAGAGAGGAGGGTCATCGCCCGACGGGGTCCACCGGCGCTGGCATCACTACACCGCCGTTGTGCATAGCAGCGATTAACTACAATGGCTGTCAATCAACAGTGCCACTGTCACTGTCTTTAGTTGTCCAAAGGAATGCCGCTGGTGTCTCTTGCCGCCGTACAACTGCGATGCGCGCTTGAACTTTGTCACCCTGCCGTCTCTGGGCTTGGTAACGTTTTTGCGCTTCCTTTTTGAGCGATCCTTCTTGTCCAGAGGGACGCGGTCACTGTGGAACAGGGCTTTTGTACTCCCACGGTAGCTTTCCCTAAGCGGGCGTAAAGTTAGAGGCGCCGGGTGATGGGGTCAAGCATCCCCTTGCGCCACTCCGCTCGTCGCCATCCGGTTCCAAGCCCTTGTGTTGCCTTGGCTTGTTCGGCGGACGCTGCACACGTGCGCGAGCCGGACGTTGCAAAGCATTGCGTAGAGAAACCCTACAGCGGGTTTCTCTGTGGCAAGCAGACTTCTTACCCTTCTTACCGGCAAACGCAAAAGCAGCATTTCCACGAAAACTAGTGAAAAACACGCTGTGAGTTCGGCTCAGGGAAGGAAATGGTTGAGCCACAAACACCAGGCATGGGCTACAGTATCCGCCGACACCACGGCGCGCTAGGATGGAGGGATTTGTTGAATGTTTGACAAAAATTTTCTTCCCCACCAACGCATATGCGACTCGAGCCGCTGAAACCGCCACCCTGGCGAAACAAGCGATAAGTACTGCCATCAAGACAGCGGAAGCACCGATTGCAGACGGAAAGGTTAAAGGGGGTGCCACGAATTGCAAGTGGCAGGCCAGCAGCGGAGCACGAAGCCAGTGTACAGCGGTACTGGATTCCGCGTAAACGGAGCAAACAATCCTCGCCTGTGTATTTTTTTTAATCCCACGTTGACCACCAAATGAGGCGTCTTTTTTTTTTCGAAATGAACCTAATCAACAAACCAAAACTAAGTCAGATAAAACTGCACTGCCAAGAAAATCCCGGCAACTTTCTCCTTAAAAAATGTGGCAAATAAATAGTTGAGACAATTCCCTGCAAACGTATACGCAGATCTTACTTCATGTGGAAAATGAGCCGGACCCTGCTGTGGCACGGGTCAAAATGAGCCAAATTCATTTGCCCAATGGGATTTCGCGTTTGGTGTGACGTTTCGAACTGTTTTGTGCGTGTTTGCATCATTTTTTTTTTTTTTTGCTTTTGAGAGCTGACTTATTATGAGTTCTGACAGCAATGAGGAGATCGGCAAATGATCTGCCGCCACACGTCTACGATAACGTGAACGGAAGTGAACGAAATGAAACTGAGAGGTGTGATACTATAATTTTATCTCGTCTCCCTCGTCCTTACGGAGTAAATCTGGTTGTTGTTATTGTTATTACTACCATATTTCCCATTTACTTACCTAACAAATTAGCTGCATCTTACAAGCCATGGCAAGCCATGGAAAATGATATGAGCAGGCTTCTTGTGAATCGTTTTGGAAATTTATGGTAAGGCAATGAAGAGCTTCATGAATGTTTTGGCGTGCCCAAAAAAGTACCCTACGGAGCCATTCGAAAAGAGCTGCTAATGCTGCCAAGAGGACTGAGTGGCTCTTCATGTATACTTGTACTGTTCTTTAAGCACCGTTGCATGTTTATTGCCTTTTTAAGTGCGAATGCACTTTATAAGCGACCCCAAACCATCCACCGCCGGCGTCGGCGGCGTCGGCGTCCGCAGTACTCCTCTATAAAGAAACAGCATCCGGCGCCAGGTTTCGATCCGCGGACTTTGCGGCCGCAGCGCGACGCTCTACCGACCAAGCCACGCACGCGACGCTGATATCAGTGTTAGTGACGCGCCTTATATCTTTAACGCATTCAAACTACGTCGTCAGCGGCGTGCGTTGGCGACTCAGCGGCGTTATAGCGGCTTGATAACTGCGTGGTGTACACGTGATACTACAAACCCGATGGAAGAGATGGAAGAGAAGGCGGCGAGGCGGTGGGCTGCGGGGGCCGAGCGCAAGCGCCGCAAGCGGGCCGACAACCGTGCATTCGCACTTTCACATTCTCCCCCTCGGGGAAATGCGGGGGAATTTTTTTGCTTAAAACTCTATGCACCATTCTTGAAAGTCGATTCCAATAAAGTTTTCATAAGAATGCTGCACCAACTTGTCTGTTTCAACTGAGTACGAGCCAAATCTGAACTTACCCTAATATCGCTCAAATTATCCGCATAATTCTTAATTACTTGTCGCTATAGATTTTTCCTAGCTGACATGTGAAACATGTCATTTAATAGCTTTGACAGCACTGTATATAGGTCCGGTTTCAAACTTTCGTCTTTTCCCCTTCAAATTCCCCTTGGGTGGATTTGGCTCATTTCGAAAAAAAAAACGCCTCGAATAGCTATCAAGCCCAGGATTCATATGGCAGCGCTTCAGAATGTGTGCGAGGGGAGAGGAGAGGTTGCGCGGGGAAGGGTGGTATGGCCCAAAAATTTCGGGGGGGAAGGGGGGGGCCGCGCCCCCCCCCCTTTGGGTACGTCCCTGATGACAATAATAAATTCTAGAGGAGAATATAGCATTATAAACCAGCATCATGATCTTTTGCGGCAGTATATATCGGTGACGTTAAACGAGTCCTATTATCTGGGATAACTTAGTGGCAACCGTGTCTACGTGCACGTCCCAGGAAATATTTTCTTGAAAGAGAACACCTAGCGCCTTAAACGTAGGTACGAGTTCAATTGGCATTGAGTTTAACAGGATGCGTTGATCAACTATAACCGTTTTCTTCTTACTTCGGAATAACATTGCTTTTGTTTTGCCGGTGTTTATTTTAAACCATTTTTGAAAGACCATTGATTTAATTTGTCCAGAGTAAGGTTTGCTGTGCGAACGAGCTCATTTCTTGTTTTCCCGATTACAAATATGCTTGTATCATCGCCATAGATAACAAATTTAGTGTCGGAGCTTGTAGTTAAAATGTCATTTATAAATATATTAAAAAGGAAGGGGCCTAAAATGCTACCTTGCGGTACGCCACTACTTACTGGCAAAGCATCAGAAGGGCAAGAATCTACGGTGACTATTTGTATACGGTGTTCCAGGTATGAAACGATAAGAGAGGCTGCATTCCCTCGAAACTCATAGCGCTGAAGTTTCTGTCAAGAGTTTCTGATTGAGATGGTCGAATGCCTTTGAAAAATCAACAAACACCCCTAGTACTAGCTGTCCCTTTTCTAGTGCTGCCAGGACAAGTTCTTTTCGTGCCAATAAAGCAAATTTTGTTCCACGCCAAACTTAGATGGAGTAAAAGTTTAGGTTTCTGCTCAAATTCTGTAAATCTGGTCAGAACGACCTTTTCTAAAACTTTTGATATAACAGGCAGTATGGAGACCGGGCGGTAATTATTCATGTCATTTTTGTCTCCTTTCCTATGAAGTACAGTAACACGAGCGACTGGAATATCGTGCGGAAAGGTTGCTTGGTTTAGACAAAGGTTAAAAATATAGGTTATGATTGACGCAAAAAGATCTGAAACAAACTTAATTGGCTTTATTTGCATTTCATTAATATCCTTTGCGGTACTGTTGTTGAGACTTCCTATAATGCAGTTTACTTCGTCTTCGTTTACAGGTTTCCAAAGTATGCTGCTCTCATTAGATTTCAAACTAGATAAATCGTTGCCGACATATGCATTACTAGTGATGGTAATAAAGTGATTATTGAAAGAGTCACAAGTTCTTTCCCTGATTTCTCGGAGTTCCCTATTTTAATATTGTTGATTTTTTCACGAGGAACACGTTTCAATATACAGTTTAATCTACTCCAAAGCAGATCAGGATGTCCTCTAGCTGAGGTAAACATGTTTGCTTAATAGTCGCGTCTAGCCTTTTTAAGATCTTTGTCTAGGCGATTACGAACCATTTTGCATTCACGAAAAATTTCCGTGTTCTTGTAAGATATAAACTGCTTATGTAATTTTTTTTCCTATCCTTTTAAGAAGTTCACCGTTGACCCACGGTTTACGTGCGTGTTTTTTCTGCTTGATGATTTGAACAGAAAATGAAGATTCATATATTTTCTTCAGAATGGGCATCAACGCCTGATAAAAACCATTTCCATCAGTATGTTTATACACACTCTCCCAAGACGTAAGGGTGATATTACCACGAAAAACTGATAAGTTGTGTTCTGTGATTTTCTGTGTCATGACTGTCGGTTGATGCACTCTATTATCAATGTTTAGTTTGCAGCAAATAAATATAGGAAGGTGATCGCTTAGATCATTAGCAAACACTCCGGCCTTAACATCCTCGGAAGATTTATTAGTTAGGAAGACGTCAATTAAAGATGTTGAGTGTTCCGTAACTCTTGTAGGTAAATTAATAAAGTTAGTTAGACCATATACATTTAATAATATATCCAATTTATTTCTAGTTGAATTATTCTTCAACATAATATTATTCATGTCTCCACCGCAAATGAAATTGTAGCGGTTTGCAGTGACCAAAGCAAAGATCTTTTCTATTTTCTCCAAGAAAAGATTGATGGAGCCACCAGGGGGCCGGTAACAAACTGTAATTACTGTGTTTTGCAACTTAATTGACAACGGTTCACAGTCACCAGAAATCATTGAACATTCAGGCAGTAATTCGGCATGATAGCACTTTTTAACTAAGATACATAGACCACCACCTCTGGAAGTAGTGTGATTAATATAAAAGGTGTTGTATGACGGTAGGCGAAAAACAGTTTCGGCATCACTAAACCATGTTTTCGTTAACAGTATGGCATCAAAAGAGGGCTCTACCTGATCGAAGAACAGCGTGAGGTTAGATTCTTTATTTTTTATTGACCTTGCATTCAAATGGAATGCCTTAAAGGATTTGTAGATGTGTTTGCCAATACACCCTTTAAAATTATTAGGAATCGCATAATGTGCATTATTTGTACTCGCCATGGTTGTTCGATTAGAACGCAGCTATTTACCGGAGCAGTGACGTCACTCAATGCTGTCGAGATCACTTTCATTATAGATGCGAAGCGCCTTATCGCCTTCTGTCTTTCTTACAAACACGCGCCCTTCCTTCTGCCAGGCAACGCGATAATCCATCGCAGTGTCTTTAGTTCGCGCCTGCCAAAGTAATCGCCGGTTGTCAGCAGTCAAATTGTCAAAGAACCGATGTCCTTTGGCCTTACTACCCAGGCTAGAACGCGCTATCATTCATTTCTGTTTCAACGAGTATGAAGCAAATCGTGCGACCACAATAGGCAATAACCGGTGCTGGTAGATGGTGCAGTCCCTCAAGATCACTTTCAAACAGCTCGGGAAGCTCAAGCTTTGACGCTAGATCGTTTAGTTTTTGCAGCAAGTTTTCGCTTACCTCGTGCGCCAGACCTTAATTTTCATGTTCTGGCGCCTGCTGTATTGCTCGATGTCATTCAGCTGCATCTGCACCTGTCTCACTGCCGGTGAAGTGGTGGATTCGATGCCTGCACCCTTCTTTCTCATCGTCGCAATATCTTTGGTGTTTGTTTCAACGTTTGACCCGCCGCGGTGGCTCAGTGGCTAAGGATTTGCGCTGCTGAGCACGAGATTGCGCGTTCGATTCCCGGCCGCCGCGGCCGCTTTTCTGATGGCGGGGAAAAGCAAAAACGCCCGTGTGTTCGAGATTTCGGCGCACGTTAAAGATCCCCAGGTGGTCAAAATTAATCCGGAGCCCTCCAAAACGGCGCGCCGCATCCCCTGCGTTGCGTCGGCGCGTTAAACCCTACAATCAATAATGAAGTTTCAACGTTTGCAAGGACACTGTCATAGTGATCTGATAGGTGTCGCACCAAATTTTCAATATCAGTGATTTTCCTCATAAGCTCTGAAAGGGCATCAACTTTTGCAACGAGAGGTATACGCTGCGTCATCTTGTCGTTAAGCTATTTCAGTTTACAGGCGATGTTCAGCTCATCACACTGACGTCCGCTTTTTTTTATTAGCATATTCACATGTAGCGCACTTCCAATCCGCCCTTAAGCTATCACCTTTGCTACGGTACGTAGCAGCTGACACCCCCGAGCATTTTCCTAGATGATAGGGATATTCACAGTCCGAACATGTGACAAACATGCCATCCTCTGGTACACATTCATGGCACGAGACGCATTCCATCTTAATACTCAGAGCAGGATGAATAAACAATCAGATTCTTCACTGGCACAGACCGCGGCAGCAGCAGCAGCAAAGCTGACAAGAATGCGTGAGATTGCGGTAACGAAAGGGAGATTCACCAACCTGCGGTTTTAAAAGACAGCGCTTTGAAGAACTTGCATTCCAGCCGCCGCCACCGCTGGGTGCAAAAATATCAGATATAGTTTATAATATACCCTACATAAAGAAATAATACATCCTTCTACATTACGCAGTTTTTCAGGGCTATTACTTCTCGGGACTAGGACAATGAGGCCTTCGTACAGGGTAGGTGGAAGATATCCAATCTTTTTGAGCCTTCCGGTAAACCTTATGTAAAAATGGAACCAGCAAGAACAGATTTTCTGGTAGAGTTCTGCAGTTAGCCCATCGAGACCTGGGGTTTTGCCCTTTGCCAATGATTCAATGTTACACACCAATTTTTTTATACCGATCTCCAGCCAATACATTTACCCTCATCCTGGTTTCATTTCGGCAGCAAACTAATAAATTTTTCAATAGACTTCTCCTTCGCGCTTTTTTTTTCGGGGGGGAGGGCGGGGGAGCTTGGAATAGAGTTCTTAATAATCCGTGAAGGCCATTGTTAAAAAATTCTTGCCATCAGGTATATTTTCCCCTTGTACTCAACTTGAAGTACTTGTTTAAACAGGGCATGACGGCGCTCATCTGCTAGATACTGGCAACACGATTGCATTTCAGCAAAACGCTGTGCTCCTCGGTGCTCCCGCACTGGTGCTCCCCTGTTTTCCTCAATATGGAACGCCTGTACTCCGCCTACACATTTCGAATGTCCTCCATATATTGACCACGATATCGCCTTTCAATCCATAAAGTTTTCTCAACAAGTTATTCAGTTATTGATATTCTTTTTTTTTTCAAACGCCATTACTGCAGCCCCTTCAATAGCACTGACTTTCACTTCTTGCTAAGATAATTCCCACCATGAACGTACAGGCAAATCATTGCGGTTTGGGCCATGTCGCACTAATCTGGCAGAAGAATGGCTGATGAGATAGTAAAGAACTATTAAATTTCCGCAATTCTCATTGCACGCGACTCCTCCTACACTGTTGGCCACCATGCGCACGAGATACAATCAATTCAGTTGTCACGGAAAAACACCGGATGCACAGAATAACTACGAACACATGGTGCGGAATCTAAAGAAACATACATACGACCTAGCCTAGCGTGAGAGGAAACCCTAAAATGTGTGAAACGATTTTGTAGTCGGACATTTTCTGCAGTGTCAGAAAGGTGAAAGTCACGAACAATGTTTTCCAATGTTATTGCCTTAAAGTCAGATCGTTGTTGCTCCCAGGACCTGTCACATGAGCTACACACAGTTACTCTCCCCTAAGACCATTAAGTGGCGCTGTGTACACAGGTGATTCTGTAGTGATAGGAAATATTCTCCCGGAAAAAACCGCCAGGGGGCATCACTTGTAAAGGCGACGCAGCACCGAGCTCCAAAATTACACGCTCTTCTTACTGGGCCATCGACCCGGTGACCTGAGCCACCCAGTTCACGCTATTCGGCAAGTCTCTCGGATCATTTTCAACCCTCAGTTTTCGTATTGACCATTTTACATTATAAACCGACCCTATGAACGCAGCAGTCAAGCCCTACACCCACCAAGCTTAAACACGGAGTTCGAATATGCTACCATGGCAACGGCGCGATCGCCGCCGCCGCCACCGCCACATGCCGCAGATGCACTCCAACCGAAGCATACGTTCTCCTTGCTGAAGAACCCGCTGATTCCATCTACAAACAGATCGATGCCAGTCACTGGGTTACTTTTACGAGGAATGGCATGCCAAAACGTCCGCCAGCACCAATCGCAACACTGAATGTTATCGTAATCAAAACGCCAAACACGCTCGAACTGGCCCAGGCCAGGCCCCACGAAATTTTTTAAAGCATTGCTTCATCTACGAAATTGGCACCACACGATCAGGACCCTCCTGGTGCGGTACCACTAGAATGTTATCCTTCTCAAGAGCTCCAATGAATTCACAGCCCGCAGGAAACCAGCTATGACCACGATACCTATTAAAGCACGCATTCATATCGGGAAAGCCTATGTGACGGCCACAGGTGTTTCCTGCTGCCATTCATGGAATTAAGAAAGGACTTTCCGGCGCCCAACTATTCAAAAGCCTTAAACCGTTGCACGCAGCTACCCTGTCTTCCTACATGATGGGAGAGACTGAGTCAGCGGTTGTAACGTTCCAGGGCGCCAAAGTGTCCAACAACACCCTCTTCCGCGTGTGTTGTGTCGATGCAAACCTGAGAGACCCAATGCCCTGAAGTGACATAGATGCCGCGAATATGAACAAGGGATTCTAGGCTGCCCTCACCCTCCGAGATATCAGCGCTGCATCTCTTGCTCAACTAAACTCAACACACAGGATGAACCGCATAGTTGCTCCGCCGATTGCTTACACTGCCGAGGAAACCATCCGACATCTGACAACACCTGCCCCGTACACAAACAGCAAGACCAAAAGAGCCGTAAAGCCGCATATGAAGCAGCAAAAATCTTCGGAACCAGCTGGAATTACCACATTCATAAGTACCTAGAAAATCATTAAAGTCCCGGCAGTGCGCTTCCAAGCGAGCGTCAACTGCATGGGAGATGCCATTTTGTCACACTAACGAGCAGCATGTGCAGCTCCAACAACCTCCCAACCTTGATGACCTCTCCCCACTACCGCCACCCACACAGGAGACCGCAATACCGGCTCAACCCAAACCCTGGCATCTGGAACTTAAAAGAAGTCAGTACCACCACGTCCACTTCTCAAGCCAGCTACGCTTCTACCACCGGGTGAGCCGACCTAGCCCCTTTCCGCAGCCCCGTACATCGCTGGTTCTTACACATCTCCAAATCCCATACCAGTCATAATACCTGACATTCGTATGCAGCACATAAGAGAACGGAATGAACCGATACTTTGGTATCTCGCCTAATAAATTCCTGCCATTCCCCAAGCATTCGACCTCATGCGCATGCTCCCTTGCAATAATCCAAGTGGCAGAAAGGGCAAAACTCACGTATGGCAAATCATCAGTGGCCAAAGTGCCCGAGCTTGGCGATGCTTCGGCCGCCATTATTGGCTGGCCTATTGAACAGGCGACAAGCCAACAATTGACCAAGCGTTAGAAGGCCAATATTGAGCAGTGCTTGGCAAAGCATATCACCATGATAATACCTATTCGTGGACCCCATGCTACTTCATGCGCATTTCTGGCTTTGTGGCCGGTCGTTATTACCAATGCCTATTGAGTTGCCCCGCGGCCCGATTTCTGCTTTATACATGCCGCTATACAGAACATTATTTATTGCGCCGGCATTAAATACTTTTCTGCACAATGACGTGTATAAAACAGAAATCAAGCCGCAAGGCACAATAAGCGAACTACATCAACTTTAAGAAGCAGTTACGTGACTTCCAAAAAACTATTGAGCGCCACAACACACCAGGTCTCGTTGCTTCCTTTTTTATTATGCACATCTAAATTATAATGAGAAACCAGACTAAACAGTGGTAAGCTTACGAAAAAAGTTTGTTATAAACCTAAATAAATACGAAAGCGAAGCTCAAATCAAATCGTAGAGAGAAAAATGAAAAGGTTCATGAAGCGTGAACCAATCCATGCTTCGTTTAGCTGCTTGAGATGCAGAAACATTCAGGTAAATGAAAATAAGACCCAATTTACCTGAGTCATTCGCATATCTGCCAAGATCGCAATATCTAGTTTGCACTATTGCACAATAGTCCGGCTTTGAAGTCTTCTCTCTGTTGCCTCCGCCACTTGTCCACGGGAAACACCTTTGCGTTGTAGCGCCAGCACAAAGTAAAAAAATCCTTCACTAGAATGGTGAATTCGCGTTGATTACTAAATACAGTACCTAGCACCGTCAACGCATGCAATGTGATAATATTCAGCCTTAACTTCCAGCTTGTTAACAATCGCTCTCAAACATAAAACGTGCTTCACTTACTGTAATTTATTTTTCAATACTGTTCTATACGATGGTAGTTACTGGGCTAGTGCTTGCGAAAACAAGGAATTGAGAAGGAATTTCTCCATGGACGACGCAGGGGGGGTGCAAAAGGGGCGCTTGCTCCCCCCTAATGCCCTCTCCATCTTCCTTAGCGAAGCAATTGATTTGCCCCCCTCAAGATAAAATCCTGCCCACGCCCCTGAATCTCACCGAAAATGTGGTTCACACTATGGCAGTCGAAGAAGTTATTTAAAAAATAGACCAAAAGACAAGGCGTCACGCTAGTGATTCCGCGTAATTTTATTGTCCCTAATGTATTTATACCAACAATTATTCGCTACAGACAGAAATGTCGTGCCGTCAACATATTATTAGCCTAAGTTTCGTTTTCTAACTACGCGGCATCAGAAACAAGACAACTGCATCAGAAACAAGACAACAAACAAGACGCGGCATCAGAAACAAGACAACAAACAAGACATTGGGGGTGAAATGCGCAAACGTTCACATATTTTTTCGCAAGCCATCTTTGCCAGCATGGAGCTAGATGAAGAGATTTCTGACCTTTCAATACGTTATATTTTGAAGGCGCAACCACAGAGAGCGAAAGTTCCGTGCGACGCTACAAACGTCACCCAGTGGATATTAAACTGCTGATGGTGTTGCTGTCGCCATCGCTCATACCTGCCAAGTCAGAAGCCTTAGAAGCGAACGAACCCGACAGAGAATAATAGCAGTAGTGCAATTACATTGTCCCTTGGCAATATCTATACGTAGCTCATAAAAATATTGAAAAGGAAGTTTTAAATTATTGCTAGCGTTTTATGACGCCAGCTGAATACATCCATAACTCTCATACTCCACACGAGTCTTTCTACAACGCATGCTGGACTTCGTGAACCTGCAATGGGAGCACACCAGCTGGTCTGGAAACACAAAGCCGGCAAACGGACAGCTAGAACGGGCATCACATAAATCAAAGCACATGTATGCGACCGCTTAATTCTACGCAAAAACCGACACTACGCAGCACACAAGCGCGCAAACCGTAAAAAAAGGGCCCATCTCCCCGCGATGGGGACTCGAGTAAATGCGTCGCATAGGGGGTGGGTGTATTACGTTAACGTTTAGTGTTTGGGGAGTTGGTGGTAGTGAATGCGTTGTATCAGCAGCTTCTTGACGTAGTTTGAATGAGTCAAGGATATAAGACGCGTTCGTAGCCTTTCATTCTGTGTCGGTTTTGTGGCGCAGTGGGAAGAGCACCATGTACCTCGCGTTCCGCCCGCGGGTAGTGAATGCGTTGTATCAGCAGCTTCTTGACGTAGTTTGAATGAGTCAAGGATATAAGGCGCGTTCGTAGCCTTCCATTCCATGTCGGCTTTGTGGCGCAGTGGGTAGAGCACCATGGGGCCGGTAAGTATTATTTTTTTTATATAATGTAGGGGGACGGGTGCGGACCTGTTGTTGAGAGCGAGGAGGGTAGCGTGATGCGGGAGAGGAGGAGTGGGGGAGAGGGCGCACCTGGAACGGCTGTTGCGGACGCCGAGGCACGACAACGCCGGGTGACATCGTGAGTTAAAGAAATGTTCTGCATTTAAAACGGCAGCTCATGATTAGGATGGAACCAGCGTGAGCTTTCGCCTGACGCGCACTGAAAAAGGAAATCGTCACTCACGTTTTCAGCTGCCGGTGACAATAGGCAAATGGCGTTTTTCCACCAGGTAGATATACTTCGAACGCAGTCACCGACATCAAAACACACTCCACCGACACCTAAAGGAGTACTACGCCCTGTTCAATGCCACAAAACACGCAGCTGCCACACCGACGTGGTCGTGCATCATGACGTCACGGAGAAAATGGGCGCGCGGAAGGGTACGACAATTATTCCACGGGCACCGTTGCGTTACGACACACGAATGACCCATGCCGACTTAACGTGTAACACGATCTGGCAAGCTATTTTGAATACGCTGCACTCTAGTTTAAAGCCACTCATTCAATTCAGTTCAAGGTTGCATCGTGACTCCGACTTTATTATAGGTAGGAAATTCAATGCCCCGCACATTATTTGGGGTCCCATGCACCTTACGACTTGACCGCATACTGAACGGCGCTTTAAACGTACTCAAATAACAGTTTGTAGCCACAGCAGTTCCATTGCTCGTGAGGGTCACAAACATCCACAGTCGACCATGCCAGACCTCACGGCAGGCCTTGGAGCGCGAGGTGTCGCCTGAAATGTCACCGAAAAGAAACTGCTCAGCCATCATTACATCATTTTAATCCCTACCCTAGCTGTATCCGACCGCCCAAAAATTTCACTCAGAAACTGGACAACTTTGCTTTGTATTTGCTACACCTCTTATAC
Organism: Haemaphysalis longicornis; assembly: GCF_048455015.1. Lineage (NCBI taxonomy): Eukaryota > Metazoa > Arthropoda > Arachnida > Ixodida > Ixodidae > Haemaphysalis > Haemaphysalis longicornis. The sequence continues at coordinate 167,123,964 of NW_027526422.1, forward strand.
GAATGGGGATTTCAACAACTGGACTAAAGCACTGAAACATGCCCAAACACAAGCCACGCAGTAAAGTTTCACTTAAGCCTCATCAGGCTACCCGGGCCCGTATCTAGAATAGGAGGAAACGACTCTTCCGCGCCCTTCGTACCCAACCTAATGATAGTCGCGCATTGCCGAGCACGTCTCTGAATTAACGTATCATGTCAAAGAGCACTGTGCTACTCTTGCCAGGAATCAATGGAATGAAATTTGTAACGCCATAAAAGGCAACCTGAATAAGAAAAGAACCAACTCCGTGGGACTCAACCGGCTGCTGTTCCCACTTTCGAGAAGCACCATTCCGTGCTGGGATCGGCTGCCTTAGCGACCCAGCTCCGCGACCTTTATATTGCTTCTTCCCAACCCTAGCCTTTACCGTCCCCTCAAGGGCGCCTCCAATGATCTCTTGAGCTGTTAACCACCTGGGACCTCACGTAAGCGCTAGAATAACTAAAGCGGAAGTCAGCCCCAGCTGAGAATGATATTATGTATACACTCATACAAAACCTCTCCTACAAGGACAAGAAACACTTTCTGGACATTATAAGGTCCCACTAAAAGAAGGCACCCTCCCGGCATCTTGGAAGCAGTGCCTTATAACCCTCCTACCAAAGCAAGGCAAAAAATCTGCCCTTGAAATTTACACCCAATCTCCCTAACCTCTTGCCTGGGAAAGATTATGGAACGAATGGTTCTCAGTCGCCTTTAGGCCTATCTTGAGACCAGGGATCTCTTTCCCCCTCAACAAATTGGCTTCCGCAAGGCTGTGTCTACCATGGGCGTCATTTTTTTCTAGCACACTACCTTGACCATCCTCCTTCTCTTCCCAGATACAGGCCATGGTGACCCCGGATGTCCGTAAAACCTTCGATGGTACTGCCCATGATACTCTGCTAAATATCCTTGCCTCAACCCGCTGTGTACCAAAGATGTGCGGTTACTTCGCTGCACTTCTGTGCGATCACACGGCCATGTTTCATTTCCTTGATTCGGTTTTAGATCCTTTTCCCATCACGCATGAAACTCCACAGGAGCTATTCTCTCACCCACCCTTTTCAACCTTAGAATGGCGCCCCGGTCCCGTAGTGTAGCATCGATTCTGAAGCTCAAACATCCGTTCTACGCAGACGACCTTACTATTGGGTGCCCCTCTGGGTCTCCTGGGTCAGTGCACGACACCTGGCAGTGAGGTGTTGATGCAATCACTAGTTCTCTCGACCCAGTAGGCCTGTCTCCCGCAAATAAAAAATGCGAATTGCTGCTCATTGCGAAAACTTACTATCAACGGCAACACAACTTCCTCATCGCTCTCTCAATGGCAGGTCACCCCATCTCTCGTTCAAGAGGACGGGGTTTTGGGCGAGTTGGTGAAAGTTCATGAATAAAAAAAGGCGCTGACTTTCAATCATGAACAATCTCTCGTGTACAATCCCTGCGAATTCTTGGACAACTTATCCATAAGTCATCTGATCAGGCCACTGTGTCTGCAACCGTTAAACATTGCCATGAGCTTCACCACCAAGTGCGTTGTACTGCCAACAAGCACTTGGGGCTACACGAGGGTCAAGTAAATCAGCTCGTACATGCCCTAGCTCTCAGTAAAATTCTTTTACAATTATCTTGCCATGACTTGTCACAAAAGACATCAAATTAAGGGCGTCCTTATACTGTCTATGAACAGCAACCACAATCTGATGATTTCGTGACAAATCAGGGCAAAATAAGGAATGCTTACCGCACTGGGCAAACAGAGTAGAACCCTGGGCCTGAAAATTAATATGCGGAAAACTAAAGTAATGACCTCAAAACAGCACTGCGGTTGGAGATAGATGACGAGGCAGTGGAAGTGGTAAGCGAATATATCTACTTAGGCCAAATTGTGACACCGGATCCCAACCATAAGGCAGAGATAATTCGAAGGATTATGGGGTAGAGTGCATACGGCAGACATTCTCAGATAATGAATGGCAGCCTACCATTGTCCCTGAAGAAGAAAGTGCATGACAGCTGCATCTTACCGGTACTCATCTACGGGGAAGAAACTTGGAGGCTCACTAAGAGGGTTCAACTTAAATTGAGGACGACTCAGCACCCAATGGAACGGAAGATGGTAGGTGCAACATTAATGGAAAAGAAGAGAGCGCAGTGGGTGAGGGAACAAACGCTTGTAAAGGGTATATTAGTAGAAATTAAGAAGAAGAAATGGACGTGCGCAGGGCATGTAATACGAAGGCAAGATGACCGTTGGTCATTAAGGGTAACAGAGTGGATACCTAGAGAAGGCAAGCGTGGATGAGGCGGCAGAAGGTTCGATGGGCAGATGAGATCAAGACGTTTGGGGGATAAATTGTTCGCAGTTAGCACAGGACCGGGATAATTGAAAATTAATTGGAGAGGCCTTTGCCCTGCAGTTGGCGTAGATAGGCTGGTGATGAGGATGATGAAGAGCCAGCCATGTAAGGGGTTAGGGAAGGGGCGAGGTCGGCTTACCCGGTGGTAGAAGCGTAGATGGCTTGAGAAGTGGTGTGGCTGGTTCTGACTTCTCCTACCTTCCAGGCGCCAGGGATTGGGTCGAGTCGGTATTGCGATCTCCTGTGTGGGTGGCGGTAGTGGGGAGAGGTCGTCAAGGTTGGGAGGTTGTTGGAGCTGCACATGCTGCTCGTTAGTGTGACAAAATGGCATCTCCCATGCAGTTGACGCTCGCTTGGAAGCGCACTGCCGGGACTTTGATGACTTTCTGGGTACTTATGAATGTGGTAATTCCGGCTGGTTCCGAAGATTTTTGCTGCTTCATATGCGGCTTTACGGCTCTTTTGGTCTTGCTGTTTGTGTACGGGGCAGGTGTTGTCAGATGTCGGATGGTTTCCTGTGCAGTGGAAGCAATGGGCGGAGAGACGGTGCGGTTCATCCTGTGTGGTGAGCTTAGTTGAGCAGGAGATGCAGCGCTGATATCTCGGAGGATGAGGGCAGCCCAGAACCCCATGTTCATGGTCGCGGCACCTATTTCACTTCAGGGCATTAAGTCTCTCAGGTTTTCATCTATACAAGACCCGCTGGAAGGGGACGTTGCAAGGTACTTGGGTGCCCTCGAGCTTCATTAACACCGACTCAGTCTCTCCCATCACGCGGAAATACAGGATCGTTGCGTGCCACGATTCAAGGCTTTTTAAAATGTTGGGCGTAGGAAAATACTTTCTCCATCCATGAATGACGCCACTGGACGACACCACGGTGGTCGTCATATAGGCTTTTACGATGTAAATGCGTATTTGAATAGATAACGGGGTTATAGCTGCTCCCTTTTGGTCTGGGAATCGAAAAGGATTACATTCTGATGGCACCGAACCTGGAGGGTCAAGGTCTTCTGCTCGTGTGGTGCCAAGTTTGCAGCTTTAGCCATGGGCCTGACCTGGCCCATTTTGAGCGTGTTTGGCGGTATGGTTACGACGGTCTTCGTTGTTGCTATTGCTGCTGTCGCAATCTTTGGCTTTCTATCGACTGTTTAATCATTCCAAAGATGCAGAGACATCTGCGTTTGTACCCAAAGAATTAAGGCGGCAAAGCTATACTTCGACTCCCACAGAGCGTGTTCGTACACCATATGGCCCGATAATGCACGCGATGGGTTTACCGTCCCCGCCGATGCGTCAAAAATGCAGGCACAAGGAAAATTGCTCAAAGCCGTATGGGCAGCGTCCAGGACATCTAGGACCCAAAGAAGCGTCACTCACAACGAAAACGTCTTCGCTTAATTAGAAACTGAGTTCATTCTGCGGATGCATACTGCGTACGCTGACTTGAAGACGTGAGCCAAGGCAACGACGCGTCGTGGAAGAAAGGCGACGAGCGGCGGAAGAACTACGCCCAGAAACCACGAGGAAACAGAAATGCCAGGCGTATTTCTACTCAACCCAGTTTTGTCATGACGTTCGTTCAATATTTTCTACTTGAACTACAGTGTGCAGTTTAGAACATTCACATAAGGACGATGTGTCAGTGGTCATCATCGAAAACTTCGCTTAAGGTGATTTGCACGGGTGTGTGGGATTCACCAATTTTGGCATTATCTTATTCCAGCGTAAGAGCACCTTCCCAATGTTATATTTTCGCGCGATTTGGCGGATTTACACACTATCTTCTAATGTTTGCATGCCACTAAAGAACATAGTGCAATTCAAAAAACGTGATGTTTCCAGTGCAGTACAAAATTTTCCAAGGCCCTAAATACCTGGCCTACCGTGCGCGCCTACTGAGGCACTTCGTCGGTAGCGCAAACTGGGGTCTAATGGGGGCAATCGCTTTTTCGGTTTCAATCGATCAACCACCCACTGGGAAAGTTTGGAAATGAACGGGATATGCACGCTTAGAAATTTTTTGAAGGTTACTTTTTTCCTGAACTATGTGGGAGTTGCGGTTGTTGATAAGTATTCTGAATTGAAGCTTTATTTTGGTCCTTCTTTCAACTAGTCAAATGAAAGCACAAGATTTCAAAAAAAATCTTCAAATCTGACACGTTTAGGTACTCGGCCGATATGCCTGAAAGGAGAAAGCGACTGCACTCTAAAAACGATAATCGGGGCATTCAAAGCCAAGCCCGTACTCGCCTATAGACAATAATCAAAAGAAGCATGCCTATGTACATTGAAATGGCGTTTCCGGCAACGTGTCACGACTTACAATATGGCAGGGTGGGTCATCAGATTATAGTACGGTGCCATCATCATCATCATCATTATAACAACAGCATACTTAGGTCCATTGACCTCCATTCGTTGCTGTCCTGCGCTGTTCGAGCCCATTTTTTTACCCCCAATTTTCTTATTTCGTCCCTTCAAGAGTATTTGGCCTTCCCCCATCTTCCAGTGCCGTCTCTCGGTATCCACTCTACTACCCTGGTGGTCCATCGATTGTCATTTAGTCTAACAGCAGTCAGTTCAAATCAGTTTTTTTCTTTGTTTCGGCTACGATATCATCAACTGCACTGTGTTCTCTGATCGAGGAAGATCGCTTCTGGTCCCTATGTGTTACTCCCATCATTCTTCGTTACGTGGACCTTTGAGCCGACTTAAGTTTGCTATCCAGTGGTGTAGTAAGGCGCCAGGTTTCCGCCCCATATATCCTCACCGGCAGGACGCATTGGATGTATGTTCTTGTTCTTCCGTGGCGTATAGAGGTATCTATTTTTTTATTATTTGGGAGTGCCTGCGAGTGCACCCTAGCCCATAATTATCCTAAGCCAAATTTACTTCTCGTGGTACTGACGACTTGTCCTGACGAAGCCGGTACTGACGACTTGTCCCAGGTAGTCATATACTTGTAAGGTACCTCGATTGAATGCTTGGGTGAGCATTGTATCAGTGTAGCTTAAATTGCACTCACGAACAATTGAGCCAGACAATCTTAATAGTACGCGTGCCGATAATAGTTGTGAGGTTTGGTTTATGTTTTACTTGCCTGTTTTCTTTTTTTTTTTTTTGGTTTCGTATAAATTAGGGGTTTCCGAAAAAAAAGTTCACATCTAAAAATACAGTGCTTCTTCTGTCCTCTCGCTGTAGTCCTTGTCCTTTCGCTTGCGCTGTTGATCAATATGCATCAGCAAGTCACCCAAATTTGCCCGTTGCTTAGCTTTTTTGCTACAGTTCTTTTGCTCCCTAAGTCGCTTCGATCATGTCTGCGCCAATTAACCCGATGTCTTGGGCATAATTTTGAAGCCACTTCCCAATGGGTGTAAAATTTTTGTTTGCGGCAAGTTTAACGTCTTTTAATGCAGCCTTCTGGCCATAGATACATCACCGTGGAATATAATCATCACAGTTCAGGCAATCAGCAAGACGTCGTTCAATCCCGCACATGCGCTGGATTTCTTAACGCTCAAACATAATCAGGCCTGATAGAGTATGCACATGCTTTAACGCAGGCAGTTCCAATTACCCCATACTCATCAGCCATGGACATGTGGATACCGTAGTCCAAGTGCGTCAGCTTTCGAAAGTCAGCCAGAAAACATCTACTGCAGGCGAGCTGCCATCCCTGATGGTTGCGCTTGATCTGAACGGACATAATGCAGGACTAGGAAAAGTCTTCTTAGGCTGTACTGGAAAAAGGTTTTTTTAGTTATTTAACAGTGAAAGTAAATTCAAATGCATACTAGTTCGCTTTCCGGTGTCTATATTTTTCTTATTGTTAGTCTGGCCTTCTCTCATTTCTCTCAGCCGTTGTTCTTATATTTTTGGAGCTGTTTTTCGAACTTGCTGTTCCGATTTTATGTGTGTTATTTCCTTGCATTTTATTTTCTATCCTTTTTACCTCTCACTGCGCTCATTTTCCTCAGTGTCCCTGTCGACGCCGGCGAAACAAAGCCTTGTTCACCCCCCCCCCCCTCGCTCCCCACCTTAGACGATCTTCTAAGCATATGTCGCATCTACCCTCCCCTCCACTCTGGCTTACCAGTCACCAGCAAGTAGTCAATCGGCAGGCGCAAACATGTACACTGAACACACCCACTCGGATTTACCTCTTCAAACGCACGCCAGACACTCCCGTCCCACTCTGTCCCCACTGCCCTATTTCCCCTACCACATTCCGGCTGAGTGCCCTTATAACCCTACCCAACCACACAATTACACTAAGTACTAGTGGCTGGCTGTTGCGGCGAGTCTCCAAGAGCAATGCGAACTGGTGGCCCACATCATCAGGACCCTCAGCGGCTGCCTGAACCGAGGCAGCTGATTTGCCCCACCGATTCGTGACCAATAAAGATTCCATCTTTCCAACGTTCACCAAACAACACCCTCTGGCGTTGAAAGGCCTGGCGTTGGGAGACCTCTATCGCTCTTTCTTTCTTTCTTTCTTTCTTTCTTTCTTTCTTTCTTTCTTGTTTCCCGCCCGCCAATTACACTACGCCACGTACCATTGTTTGCTTGCTATGTATTAAGAGCTTCAAAACATTCGAAAATGTTCTGCAAAAAGAATCAGGTTCTTATCTTAGTTCGTTCAAAAGTTGTAGCCAGTGTTCTAGTAGCCGATGAATGGTTCTGAAATTGAAACTAAAGTGGTTGCGGTAATAGAAACTGATAACAGAGCCAATATCAGAAACGTACATTAAGCATTTCTGTGTCTTTTAGTCTGATCCGTAAAAAATTATTCAAAGAGAAATTTTGAATCTTTCTTTTAATAAACATTGCTTACGTGACTCCACATGCGACTCTGTTGTTTACTTTGCGAACGCTTTGTGCTTCTGATGATGATGATAGTTGGGTTTTATTGGCGCAAGGCCGACTATGGGCAAAGAGCGCCAAAAAGAAGTTACTGAATTGTGATGAGACCGTAAATACTAAAACATGTGACTAAAAGACAATAAAGTGATGCAAAACAGGACAATGGAGATGGCTGGTGTATAGGGCCAGGATGATTACACGTGATATGACAAGAGCTGCGGAAAGTTCACCTCAGCTAAAAACTTAAATACACGCTGACTAGAAAACATTGGTTCGTCGGCTAAAAAATATGATGGGTGCAAAGGAATGTGTCGTCTGTATAATTCAGGGAAATGTTTGTGTCGTGTTGTGTCAAGTGCTCTGCATGTGATTAGTATGTGGACTACGGATAGGCCCTTTCCGCACCTGCTACACGTGGGTCCCGAAGTTCCAGTGAGCAGGTGGGAGTGCGTCGCATGTGTGTGGCCTATCCGAAGCCTAGCCAGGGCAACTTCAGTGTATCTGTTGTGTGAGTCAGTTATGTAGCGTCCCAGTTGTGGTTTTATTACGTGTAGTTTGTTGTCTGTTTGTTGACTCCAGTGTAGTTGCCATGTGTTACGAAGCTGTCGTCTGATGTGCGTCTTTAGGTCGGTGTAAGGTACTGTTGTTATGTCAACTGTGGTCATGAGAGCAGCAGCACTAGCCATTTGATCAGCGGTCTCATTGCCAGGGATCCCATAGTGACCTGGTACCCAGCATATGGTTATTTCTAAATCTGAAGCATATGCAGTCATTATGACCTTTAAAAGAACATTTATTACATAGTTTTTTGACGACCATCCTGATGACAATGCCTGCACAACGCTTAGAAAATCTGTGTAGACGATGGACTTTGGAATCTTATGTTCGAGGATGTGATTTGACACGAGTAAAATGCCATACGCTTCTGCCGTGTAAATACTGCTGTGAAAATTCACTGTTTTGATAACTCTAAAATTTGGTCCGTGCGCTGCACAAGAGACAGTAGAATTAGTTTTGGACGCGTCGCTATAGAATTCTGCGCACCTGTACTTGTCCTGCAGGAACAGGATGTGCTGCAGAATTGCATTCCTGGGTACCCTATTTTTTTTTCTACACGAATGAATGACAGGTCGCATGTTACAGGACGAAGATGCCATGGTGCGATGAAATTATGAATGGGTGTCTTGTGCGTGTCTGAAAGGGGGACATGGAGTGCAGAAGCCTCTTCCCTAACTCTGAGAGAGAACGGTAAGGGAATGGATGGCCTGTTTAAAAAGAGTTGTAAATTTGATGTATCGTTCATGATGGGATTAAAAGGATGGTTGGTCAGAGACACGATCTTGGATGCATACAACAGGTCAACATACTCCCGCTGATGCCCTAGGCACCATTTGTCGCACTCGACATAAGGACTTTCAACAGGGCTAGTGCGGAATGCGCCACATGAGAGGCGAAGGCCAAGATGCAGCACTGGGTCGAGCATTTTCAGTGCTGTTTTTGTAGCCGACCCATACACGACACTGCCGTAGCCGAGCCGATACCCCAGCAACGCTGTGTACAGGCGCAGCAGGAGTTGTTTGTCGGCCCCATAAGATTGATGTGAGAGGACCTCAAGAATATTCATTGTTTTTAAGCATTTGCATTTGAGCTGTCTGATATGTGGGATGAATGTAAGTTTTTCGTCGAATAAAATACCCAAAAACTTGTGCTCCCTGTTCACAGGAATTGGCACATTCGCAAGAGTGATGTCTGGGTCCGGGTGGACGCCACGCCTCCTGGAGAACAGAACACAAGAGCTCTTCGCGGTATTAAGATTAAAGCCATTCTTGTCAGCCCAGCCGGCAAGTTTCTTGACGCCGAGCTGGACTTGACGTTCGCAGATGGACAGGTTACACGATTTAAATGATATCTGCACGTCATCTACATACATAGAATAAGAGATTGTAGGTGGCAGTGCCTTTCCAAGAAAGTTCATTTTTACTATGAAGAGGGTGCAGCTCAACACTCCACCTTGCGGCACGCCATTTTCTTGCACGTGAACATTTGACAGTGCACAACCAACTCTGACGCGAAAGGTTCTCTCCGACATATAACTACAAAGGATGTTCAACATGTTGCCCGCAACACCTATTGACTTTAGGTCACTAAGGATACCGTACCGCCAAGCGGTGTCATAGGCTTTTTCTATGTCGAAAAACACCGTCAGACAAAATTGCTTATGCACAAAGGCATCCTTTATATATGTTTCAAGAGCTACGAGTTGATCGTTCGTTGATCGCCCCGCCCTGAAGCCTGCCTGGCAGCTCTCGAGAAGACCGTTGTACTCAAGGAAGTACACGAGCCTTCGATTTATAATCTTCTCGAGAAGCTTGCACAGGCAGCTGGTCAGGGCAATGGGTCGATAGCTAGCAGGAGAGGAAGGGTCCTTCCCTTCTTTCAAGAATGCTACAACTATGGCCTCCCTCCAAGACTTTGCAATGTGCCCCGAAAGAAATATCTTGTTGTAAAGGTGAAGGAGTGTTACAAGAGTGTCTGTGTGTAAGTGCTGTATCATTGTATATGTAATGTTGTCTGGGCCTGGAGCTGAGGGATTACACGTGCTTAGAGCAGCCCTCAGCTCATGTAGTGAAAACAGGGAGTTGTAAGAAGTCTGTGATTGGTTGTTGTCACGTAGGGACTTCTTTTCACAAGAGGCTTTATGTTTCATGAAAGTGTTTGTGTAGTGTGCAGAGCTTGACACGTGTTGAAAGTATTGTGCAAGTGTGTTAGCCTGATCTTCTAGTGTGTCCCCAGTCGTGCTGACCAAGGGCAGGCTATGTGTACGTTGTCCTTTAAGTATACGTATTCGTGTCCATACCTTGCGTGTGTCTGTGTATGAATTTACGGATGTTATGAAGGAGCGCCAACTATCCCGTTTTGCCTCACGGCGCACGCGCTTTCCCAAGGCCTTTGCTCTTTTAAAAGAAATTAAGTTAACCGACGTGGAGTACCGGCGAAGGACACCCCACGCCTTGTTCTGGGCCACTCGCGCTCGCCTGCAGTCCTCGTTCCACCAGGGCCTCCTTGGGTTGCGTGGGGCACCGGAGGCCTGGGGAATGGACTTTGCGGCGGCGTCGAGGATGTGCGCCGTGAGCAGTTGGGTCGCCTCTTCTACGTGTAGGTGTTTTATGAATGTGTAGTGCAGTTTAGATGTTTCTGTGAATGTACTCCAGTTTGCTCTTCCCTCATTGAACCTTTTATGAGAGGGGGAAGTGTTTGTGCCTATGCCTATGTATGTCAATTTGGTGGGGAAGTGGTCACTACTATATAGGTTTGTGTCCACATGCCACTCAAGAAATGGGAAAAGAACTGCAGAGCCAAGAGCCAAGTCAAGATGTGAATAACTGTTTTGTCCTATGTTATAATATGTAGCTTGGTTTTTGTTAAAAAGGCATGCTCCCGATGATGTTAGAAATTTTTCAATTAGGCGACCTCGGGCATCTGTGCGAGAAGAGGCCCAGATTGAATTATGTGCATTGAGGTCGCCTAAGACTAAGTACGGTTCAGGTAGTTGATCTATCAGGGCATCAAAATCAGTGTTCGATAGTTGGTAATCCGGAGGGATGTAGAGGGAGCATACCGTTATTAACCTACCAAAAATAATTGTTCGAATCGCGACAGCTTCAAGCGTGGTGTTAAGGTGGATGGTGTGACACGCTAAGGATTTTCGGGCTACTATGGCCACACCACCTGAAGAATAAGTGCAAGTTTGCCTGTCTTTACGAAAAACCAAGTAGCTATTCAAGAAGTTAGTATGTTTACTATTTAGGTGTGTTTCCTGAAGACACATGAGACTTGGCTGATGTGAATGAAGTATCTCGTACACATCATCTAGATTGTTGATAAGGCCTCTACAGTTCCATTGAATGATGTTGTCTGTTCCCATTATTTACATTTAAGAATGACTGGAGTGTGTGTGTGTGTGTGTGTTCATGTGTCGTCTTTCGGGGCTGTTACTCTGGGATTGGGCTTTTTGGGCCTGTCTGTAGGCTTGGAAGTCGGTGGCCGCTCCTTGCGCTGCGTTGCAGGCAGGAATGGCCCGACATCCATCTCGTCGTCGGATGTCCGAGGGGTGCCCGACGGACCGGGCCCCCCGGACCTGGCCCCCCCTCGGGAGCCCTTCGTTTGAGCCGCCACCGCCGAGGGCGTCCGGGGCGCCAGAGGTGGCACGGGCGGTGCGGTGGCGGTGGGAGCCAGTGCGGGGCCCGTGGTGTCCATCACCTCGGTACCCTCCAACGCACTGGAGGACGGGGAGACAGAGGCGGGAGCGGCACCGGTCCTGACGGAAGACGTTTGCACCACAACCGCTGCTGCCTCAGCAAGCGGCGTGGTCGCGGGTTGGGCTGCCAGAGGCAACCCAGGGGGGGGGGGCGGGGCAGGGACCAGGTCAGACTCGCTGAACTGGGTCCCTGTGGACACCAGACGCCGCTCCGCCCCCCGGCGAGCCGCGTCGGCGTACCTCCCCAGAGGGAAAGAGGCGAACCTCTTTCGCGCCTCTGGGAAGGCGATGTTCTCCGTGGCTTTGATGTTAATTATCTTTTTTTCCATTTGAAATTTTTCGCACTTGCGGGAGTACGCTGCATGCGGACCGTGGCAGTTCACACAAGTGAGGGTTTCGGATGGACAGTTGTCAGTCGGATGATCGTGCGCCGCGCATTTCGCACACGTCGTTCGGCCACGGAAAGAGGTTGTACCGTGCCCGAACCGCTGGCACTTAAAACAGCGCCGCGGATTCGGGATGTACGGACGGATGGAGCAACGGATAAAACCTGCATTGATGTGTTGTGGAAGAACTGCGCGGTCGAAAGTCAAGGTAATGTGCTTGGTGGGAATCTCCTTGTCGTCTCTGCGGATAGTGATGCGTCTCATGGCAGTGACGCCCTGATCCTTCAAGCCGGCAAGGAGATCCGCATCCGTTTCGTTCAAAAGATCTGTCTCGGATATCACACCCTGGGAGCTGTTGAGGCTCCGATGGGGTGTGACCCTGATGTCTAGATCAGCCAGTCTAGTCTGAGCTAGAAGCTTCGTGGACTGCTGCGTGTCATTTATTTCGATGAGGAGTTCACCAGACCTTTGTTTTTTGCACTTATATGATTTTCCTACTATGGCTTCAAGATACTTGGCGATCAAGAAGACTGACTGAGATGCTAGAGGGTGGGTTGGATTGAGCGATTCCATCACAAGGAATCGAGAAAAATTATCCGGTTCAGGAAATGTTAAAGATGGCAATTGGGGAAAAGATACTTCGGTGCGGCCCCTATTCAGGGACCGATCACGTTTGGGGGGGGGGGGTTGAAAATGCCATATAGCATAGTATAAAAGCAGGGAGACTGGGGTACTTTCTTCTTTGACCTTACCCTGGTAGTCAAAGAGGTCCCGGAGCTCCCTGCCTGGTGAACAGACAGGGAGCCCATCCGCCGGAGCTTGACCTGGGCTCCGACGGCCACCGTTCGTGGTTTCTAACCCTCCACCTATAAACACATCGCCACGGTTGGATCCAGCTTATGTTTGGGGGCTCGGGGTCCGCGGTATCGCCAGTACCGTCACCAAGATTGCTCAAGGTGCCCCGTGCGGGGGCTTTGTGCTTCTGCTGAGAGTTCTACCGGGCTAATCCTTTTATATGTATTATTCTGAGTAGAAACAGTAATAACATGAGCTGAATGTTTGAATAAAAAGGCGTAGTCAGATCCTGGCTAAAAAGTGAAAGTTTCTGACAATTGTTAGTGCTGCGAAGACCATGCGGATGTGAATGTATCGGTTAGGGCTGCAAAGGTTGGGAATTTTGAGAACAGTTGTGGGGTGGCACTGCGAGAACATTTACTGCAAGGTAATAGGATTATAAGTATGCGGACACTATCATCAATTTTAGCACAACTGCCCTGGGTTTCTCAAGGCGTCAACATGAGCTTGGCCATCCTACTTTTTTGGAATATATTATGCTGAGTGACGCTGCCACAATACCAGCAGCAGTACCGCAGATATTAGATGCGACTGCATCTCATTCACCCGCCTTGTCCCTGCATCCGGCGTCGGCGTTGTTGTCGGCGTCCGCCCCTCCCCCATTCTCCTCGCCGCGTGAGCTGCGCTCTTCGCCACTCACCCCCTCTCCTCTCCGATAGCAAACACTCTCTCGCGACCCCGCACGGGGCACCTTGAGTAATCTTGGTGACGGTGAGTGGTGACACCGCGTACCCCGAGCCCCCCATACTTAAGCTGTCACCTACCGTGGCTAGAAGTTGAAAGGTGAAGGGTTAGAAGCCGTGAACGGTGGCCGTCGAAGCCTTGGTCAAGCTCCGGCCGATGGGCTCCCTGCCTGTCTACCAGGCAGAGAGCTCCGGGATTTCTTTGACTACCAGGGTAAGGTCAAAGGAGAAAGTACCCCCGTCTCCCTGCTTTTATACTATGCCATATGGTATCTTCAACCCCCCCCCCCCCCCCCAAAGTGATCGGCCCCCTAAAAGGGGCCGCACCGAAGTATCTTTTCCTTCTTTGCCTTCTATCTCGCTCCCAAAGCCAGATAACTACTCTCGTTTTTTGATCATTGAATCTGTGGACAAATCGAAGCCGGTTTCCTCTCAATCTGTATTTCTTGTTTCTAAATACCTTGAAGGTATCATCGGCAAAACATATGACGCCAAAAAGCTCAGAACTGGTGAAGTGCTAGTTGAAGTTAAAACTCAGCAGCAATCCACAATCCTCCTGAAACAAACCCGCATGGCAGATCTGGAGATCAGGATCACACCCCACCGCAGCCTCAACAGTTGTCAAGGTGTGATCTCTGAGGCAGATCTCCTAACCGAGACAGAGACTGATCTGCTCGAAGGCCTAAAAGACCAAGGCGTGGCAGCAGTAAGGCGCATCGTCCTCAGGAGAGACAACAAAGAAATAGCCACCAAACATCTGATCCTGACTTTCGACCGCTGCACACTGCCCGAGCATGTCAACGGAGGTTTCATCCGTTGTTCGGTCCGGCCGTACATCCCGAACCCGCGGCGCTGTTTCAAGTGCCAGAGGTTCGGGCATGGTACCAACTCCTATCGAGCCAGAACAACATGTGCCAAATGCGCCCAGCACGATCATCTCTCCGACAACTGCACTGCAACCAACTTCACCTGCCCGAATTGCCAGGGTCCACACGCAGCATACTCTCGCGCTTGTGAAAAGTTTCATCTTGAAAAAAAATCATTAACCTAAAAGGAGTACTGACACGAAATTTCAAAGATGAGATAACTATGTAAAACGCTTCCTTTTTATCAGGAGATATCTCCCAGCAAGTTTCAGCAGCAACCGTTCAGCGAAACATATTTAAAATCCATTTTAATATTCGCCCACACGAGAAAGCCCAGAGCGGGCCGACGTGACATCATCTGCTACGTGCCCCAAAACTGCCGACGTCGGGGCTCCCGTGACGAAGCCGTAAGTAAGTAAGTAAGTGGTTCGAGTGAAAGGAAAAGAAGATGCACTGGGGATATTATTGAGCCCAGCTGGGGGCTCACCTGCATACAACCCAGTGCGGGGGGGAGGGGGAGGAGGGGTATATAAAGATTAGAGGAGAAAGGGAGTGATAAAAGGATAGGTAGGAGAAAGGGAGAGATAAAAGGATAGGTAGGCGAGCACAAGAGCGAGGAGCCTCGACGTGAATATCCGTGAAGCAGCAGCAATGGCGCGTCCAGCAGACTACTGTCTACAGGCGCTGAGCAAGTCCTGTAGCCTCCAAGTAGGCCAGCAGGAGGCGGAAGACGTCACGGCGGGTGGAGTCGGGGCCTGCTGGGTGTAGCAGGTTCTCCAGGCGCTGGTGGGGCAGCCCAAGACGTTGGAGCGAAGTCTGCAGCACTCCCCGGTGTGCCGCAAACTCCGGGCAGGAACAAAGCAGGTGCTCCAGCGTCTCAGGCTCGGGACAGTGGGTACAGGTGGGGGAGGAGCGGCGGCCTTGGCGGTGCAGTCGGGCTGCCACGTTGACACAGTTCAGCCGCAGCCGGAGCAGCAGGCTGCGGACGTCCCTGCTCAGGCGCCCCGGGAGGACCCGAGGGGTCTGGCCACTCACCACACGTCGGTCTGGGTGCATGGCGAGGGCCACTTTGGCGAGCTGCTGGCGTGCAGCGTCGAATGGTGTGACGTCCCGGGAGACAGGGGTGACTGGCTGGTGGGCACCCTTGGCCAGGGCGTCGGCGGCGTCGTTCCCCGGGATCCCCATGTGGGACGGCAGCCACTGCAGGCGGACGTTGCAGCCGCCAGAGGCAACCGCATGGAGCTTGGCAGCCAACGATGTTTCCACATGCCCACAGGAACTGGACGGCTGGTCTGCCTCCCGTAGTCGTAGTAGAGCTGGCCGAGAGTCCGTCAGGACCAAAGCCTGGCTGTCCTGGCCCGCCCGTTCCAGCAGCAGGTCCGCAGCCAGGTGCAGGCCAGCCAGCTCCGCAGTGGTTGACGACGCAGGGAAGGGCAGGCGGCACGTTCGGCTGGCGCCCAGCGCAGGAGCCGTGCAGGCAGCTGCCGCAGTGCCCGTGTGGGGCAGTACCGAGCCGTCCGTGTAGACATGTAGGCGTCCGCTGGCGCCCTCGTGCAGCAGGGCGGCCACCTCCTGGTAGATGGCCGCCGTGACGAAGCCGACGCGCTGGCTGTGGTTGGCGCGCGCTGCTCGGGCGTGTGTACACGTCATGGTTTTGGGACTGACGTCATGCTGCCCGGGCCTGTGGGGACGGCGAAGACCTCGGCCGGTCTGGGCGCGCGCGTGCGCTCGCTCGCGCGCGCTTCCAGAGAGGCAGCGATACGGCAAGAATGGTGACGCCATGTGATACATGCTGTCATGGCGGCCGCTCGGCGTTTTTTTTTTTTTTGTCGAAACCGAAACTGGCACGAATAAACGACGCCGTAAATGAATGTTTACGCTGCCCTCGACCGTCTAATCTGTCATTCTATGATTAGTGGGCTGGTAGGCACGCGTAGCAGCGAAAACAAACGTAACATAAAAATTTTGTGTCAGTACTCCTTTAAGATAACCGAAAACATCACCTTCCCAGAGGCGCGAAGGAGGTTCGCCTCCTTCCCTCTGGGCAGGTACGCCGACGCAGCTCGCCGGGGGGAGGGGGGGAGCGGCGTTTGGTTTCGGCGGGGACCCAGTACCGCGAGTCGGACTTGGTCCTGCCCCCCCCCCCCCCCCCCTGGGTTGCTTATGGCAGCCCAACCCGCCCCCGCACCGCTCGCTCACCCAGCAGCGGCTGTGGTGGCAACAACGTCTGTTGGGGATGCCGCTGTATCCACTGCTTCCTCTCCACCGACCCAAAGAACACGCAAGGGCACGGAGGAGATGGAGGCAGTCGCAGCGACCCCCTCCCCCGCCTCACTGCCTGTGCCACCTGTGGTGCTCCCCACGCCTTCGGCACTGGCAGCGCAGTCAAAGAACGCCCGAAAGGGTACCACGTCAAGGGGGCCCAGTCCGCTGGGCACCCCTTTGCCTACAGATGACGGCATGGACGTCAAGCCCTTCCGGATTTCATCGCAACGGAAGGAACGGGCTTCGACGTCCTGGTCAGTAGAGAAGGCAAAAAAGCCCCTCCCAAGAGTGCAAGCCCCGAAAGACCCTACATAAATACTCACACTTCAGTAGCTCTAACACATCATAATGGGAAGAGAAAACATAGTTCAATGGAACTGCAGGGGCCTTCTGAATAATGTTGACGACGTGCATGAGATTCTGCATGCCAACCAGCCAAGTTTAATGTGTGTCCAGGAAACACATCTTAATTCCAAACACACAAATTTCTTGAATAGTTACCTGGTATACAGGAAAGACAGGGATGGCTGCACACACTCTTCTGGCGGTGTGGCCATAATTGCCCGCAAATCCTTAGCATGCCACCCTGTCACCTTGAACACAGTCCTTGAGGCTGTAGCCGTCCGCACAATATTATTTAATAGGTTGATAACGGTATGCTCCATCTACATCTCTCCGGATCTTGCACTTCTGAGCTCTGACTTTGAGGCGCTGGTCGACCAGCTTCCTGAACCATACATGCTAACAGGCGACTTCAATGCACACAATTCTCTTTGGGGCTCTTCTCACACGGATGCCCGAGGTCGCCTGATAGAGAAGTTTTTAACATCCTCTGGAGCATGCCTTTTCAACAAGAAACAGCCTACATACCATAACATAGGACACAATACATACTCAAATCTTGACTTGGCTGTTGGTTCGGCAATTCTCTTTCCATGTCTTGAGTGGGGTGTGGGCACTGACCCATATGGCAGTGACCACTTCCCCACCTCACTAACATATATAGGTAAAGGCCCATGCAGTCCATCTTCCCACAACAGGTTCAACGAAGCAAGAGCTAACTGGAATACATTTACTGAGACATCCAAACTACACCACACATCCATAGGACACCTACACGTTGAAGAAGCTACCCAACTGCTTACGGCGCACATCCTCGACGCCGCCGAAAAGTCCATTCCCCACGCCTCTGGTACCCCGCGCAACCTGAGGAGGCCGTGGTGGAATGAGGACTGTAGGCGGGCGCGAGAGGCCCAGAACAAGGCGTGGGGTATCATCCGTCGGTACCCCACGTCGGGTAACCTTATTTTGTTCAAACGGGCCAAGGCGTTAGGAAAACGTGTGCGCCGTGAGGCAAAACGAGAGAGTTGGCACACCTTCGTCACTTCCATCAACTCATACACCGACACACACAAAGTCTGGACACGAATACGAAAACTAAAAGGACAACAGACACACAGCCTGCCCCTGGTTAGTACAACAGGGGACACACTGGAAGACCAGGCTAAGACACTTGCACAACACTTCGAACACGTTTCCAGTTCGGCACACTACACAAACACTTTCATGAAACACAAAACATCTGCGGAAAATAAGTCCCTGCGTGATTACAAGTCGCACACTTCTTACAATTCTCCTTTTTCAATTCATGAGCTGAAGGCAGCCCTGACAACATGTAAGCCTTCAGCTCCAGGTGCAGACAAAATCACATACACTATGATGCAACATCTACACTCAGACACCCTTGAAACACTTCTACATCTGTTCAATAACATATGGCTTTCGGGGCACATTCCTCGCTCTTGGAGGGAGGCCATAGTAGTGGCTTTTCTGAAGGAAGGGAAGGACCCTTCATCTCCCGCTAGCTATCGGCCCATCGCCCTTACAAGCTGCCTGTGCAAGCTCTTCGAGAAGATGATAAACAGGAGGCTCGTGTACTTTCTTGAGTACAATGGTCTTCTCGAGAGCTGCCAGGCAGGCTTCAGGGCAGGCCGGTGCACCAACGACCAACTCGTCGCGCTCGAGTCCTATATAAAGGATGCTTTCCTCCGCAAACAATATTGTATGACGGTATTCTTTGATCTGGAAAAAGTGTACGATACCGCGTGGCGGTATGGCATCCTAAGCGACCTGAAGTCCTTCGGCATGTCGGGTAACATGATGAACACACTTGCCAGCTACTTGTCTCAAAGAACCTTTCGCGTGCGAGTTGGAACTGCACTCTCTAGGGTTCATGTGCAGGAAAATGGAGTGCCACAAGGTGGAGTTTTAAGTTGCACCCTTTTTATTGTGAAAATGAATTCCCTTAGGAAGGCGCTGCCACCGTCGATTTCCTATTCAATCTATGTAGACGACGTGCAACTCTCCTTTAAATCCTGTAACTTGTCTGTCTGTGAGCGCCAGGTCCAGCTTGGTGTTAACAAGCTAGCTGGCTGGGCAGATAGCAATGGTTTTAAATTTAATCCCGGGAAGGGCACTTGTGTTTTGTTTTCCAAGAGGCGTGGCATCCGGCCAGATCCAGACATTCAACTCAATGGTGTCTCGATTCCTGTCAAAAAGGAACACAAGTTTTTAGGCATAATCTTCGATGAAAAGCTCATATTTATCCCACACATAAAACAACTAAAAATAAATGCTTAAAGACAATTACTATCCTGAAGGTTCTCTCGCACATTTCTTTTGGCGCTGACAAACAACTTCTTTTACGTGTTTTTACCAGCTTGGTAGGTTCACGATTGGACTATGGTAGCGTTGTTTATGGGTCAGCAAGTAAAACATCCCTCAAAATGCTGGACCCAGTGCTCCATCTCGGGCTCCGCCTGGCGTGTGGCGCCTTCCGCACTAGCCCGGTCGAAAGCCTCCATGTGGAGTGCAACAAATGGAACCTACAACGTCAGCGAGCATACACAGATCTCCTTTATGCCTTTAAAATTTCATCCATGCCACACCATCCTTTTAAATCAGTTTTTCATGATATATCCATGACTGAACTCCTTTTAAATCGACCATCGTTCTCTGCGCCCTTCTCTTACAGAGTTAGAGAGGAAGTGTCAGAGCTTTCTGTCTCCTTTTTAGATACAATCCAAAGTTCTCTAACAGATTTTATAGCACCATGGCATCTCCGCCCTGTATCATGCGACACATCTTTCACACATATAGATAAAAACCGAGCTCCCACATGTGCAATCCTGCAGCACTTCTTGTATTTGCAGCAGAAGTATCAGTGTTCTGAATTTTATACGGACGCCTCTAGAACTGCCACCTCTGTGTCCTGCGCGGCGCATGGGCCCAGCCCTAGTGTCACTAGAATTCTTAACAGTAATACAAGTGTCTTTACGGCAGAGGCTTATGGCGCACTTCTTGTTAATCATATACTCCAAAGCCACACCCCACAATCCATTATCTATACAGATTCCCTCAGTGTTGTGCGGGCATTGTCATCAACAAAGTCTTCGAAAAATCACGTTGTAAATCTTATCATCAAAGGTATTATGTCGGTGTATGTCCACAAATTTGAACTCGTCCTTTGCTGGGTCCCTGGCCACTGTGGTATAGCCGGGAACGAAGCCGCGGATCGAATGGCCGCTGCTGCTACACTCTCGAATGCAGTAGACATCACCACATTACCCTACACCGACGTGAAACCACACATCAAACAACAACTTCGCAAAACATGGCAAACACATTGGAGTGAACAAACAGACAACAAGTTACATGTAATAAAACCACATTTGGGACCGTACACCTCCGATACACGCAACAGATACATAGAAGTCGCCTTGGCTAGATTGCGGATAGGGCATACGCACGCAACGCACTCGCACCTGCTCACTGGATCTCCAAGACCTCTGTGCAGCAGGTGCGGAGAGGCCCTATCCGTGATCCACATCCTCATACAATGTAAGGCACTCGACATTACACGACGCAAACACTTCCCACAACTACACACACGACATATTCCACCACACCCGTCATACTTCTTAGGAGACGATGCCATGTTTTCTGTTCAGCGCACCTTTGAGTTCCTATCAGAAGTTCACTTTTTACAACTCATCTCATACCACGCATAGTTTTGCCCCTGGTCCTGTACACCAGCCACCTTATTTATTTTTTAACCACTCTTGTTCTTCACCCTGGCCGTTTACACCAGCCGTACTCATAGTTTTTAACTGATTTTATTTCGTGTTGTCTCCTCATCAAATAACTTTCTGTTTGGCGCTCCTTGCACGTGTCGGCCTTGCGCCAATAAAATCAAACCATCATCATCATCATTCTCTCGCGAGGGGCATTGGATTGGATTCGAATGGATTGGCTTGGATTGGATTGGATTGGATTGGATTAAAGTGGAATGTGTTGGATTGTGTTACGTCATAGCCGCGGCAGGCGCACTAGCGCCGGCGCGTCCCCTCACCGTTATGCGCGCTATAAAACGCGGTGCCTGCGCCGCTCCGCTCCATCGTTCCAGCGCCGTTCCTCCGCTGTCCAACGCTGCAACGGGAACCCCCTATGCGTCGCATCTACACAGGGGTTCCCGCGAGGGGAGGTGGGAGTTTTTTTTTTTTTTTTTGAAGGGAGCGGGTATCGCACCTGGCCACCACAGTCCCGTAGCATGTTGCAGCAGTGAACAGTACCGAGTAAAGAAGGGTAAGCGCCAATCAATGGGTGAGACCAAGCATCGCCGTAAGAAAATACGGGGAGGAAGAAAAGCCAAAAAAGAGCTCGTGGCAGCTCGGGAGGCCACTCGCTACGAACCTGGGGAATTTTAACATTCAAACCAGGTTCGTACGAAAACTATATGAATCAAAAACGTTCTTGCTGTTTTTCTCGAAACCTCTTTTTTTGCGCTTTCTCCTTGCGTGAACAGTTGTAACTACGAAACAAATACTTCTTTTTCAGTGAAACTCCGCAGGCTTGTTTCGTTATATTACTAGACTGTACGATGAACTAGAATTTTTAAAAATGGACGGTAAGTTTTGATGTAATTTATTTATTTCAAGGAATTCAGACAGAAATGACACATTTCTTGTTTTATTTTTTCACTACAACTTGATATCCAAATATCGAATGGCAAAGATCCTATTTATTTGCACAATACAGTTAGTTGGCTACCTCTGCACCAAACATTTTTTACTTCCTGCCATCCACTCAGCAGTTATGAACGTGCCCGTAACTGACAAGTTTGGGGTATTTTTCGTCAATTACAGGCATTATCAATGTTATTTTCACAATTTCAAACTTTGGAATACCATAAAAGGCGGTCTTTTATGAAGTCCATGTGAAACAAAAAATTTACTGGTCGAAATTTCAAAAATTTTTGAAAAAGGTGGTTACATACCTTAAGAAAACCGGCCTGGACGGCCGAAATTGAACCCGCGTGGTTTCGCTCGGAAACATGTCTTATCCACTGAACCACCATGGCTATAAAAGTGTTGAAAAGCCAGGTACTCAGGGCATATTAATTATGGACGACTTCCTGTCCCATTATTTGCTTCTCAAGGAGGGATATAAACAAGTAATTCGGAATTTTATACCTTTCCCCAGGTCTTGTCTACGTTTCTGCCATCGCCATAGCATTAGACATCGAAGAATGCTGTGTCAAAAAGGAACAAAAAAAAATCGCTGTTTTTTTTGTTTTTGTTTTTTTGCAGTGTTTCTAATATTGCAGTGCAGTATAGAGCTTTAGAAGTTATCGAAAACACAAGAAGTCAGCATAAAAAAGGAGCACATGCTATATGCGCAAGATCGGCTTCGTTGCGGATGCGGATAGTTCCGAGTCGCCGGCTTTTTCATCAATATGCGCCCGTTTGTACCCGAAGCGTGTCGCCAACTGCAACGTTTTTTTTTTGCGCCAATGGCTTTAACCAGCAGGGAGGTAGGACAAAGACGCTCGTTAAGATACACAGGCGTCAATTTGATAATTCCAAGGTCAGATATATTCAGCCGAATTTTTTTGTAGCACCAAGCATCTTATCGTGGGCTGCGCAGGGCATGAATTTTATGACAGTGTTCGACACTCCTTTCTTTGGTCGCTACTGGGTGGACTAAATCTATATCAGCTGGTGACAGTGTTACTCCAACTTTTGTGGCAAGAGCGGTAACAATCTAGGTCACTGACTTTTCGGTTGACTTAGGAGTACCTTTTATTTCTAGGTCAGCCCTCCGACTGTACTGTTCAAGCTCAGCTAGGTCGTCCTTGGTTTTCCACTAACAATTTTCTTTTACCAGTCTGGCATTTCCTGCTTTCTGGTCACGCAGCTCTTTCTGCGTGTCGTCCAAGGTTTCCTTATAAACATCAAATCCCTTGCTCATAAAGTCAACTGATTTTTAAAGATTGTCGAGTTCCTCATGAATGTGCTACTCCATTGCTGCAATCTTAGTATTGAGGTTCACAATCAGGCGTGCTAGCTCTTTAACTGTACTTGGAAACTTATCAAAATGTTTTTTCCCCGGTTGCCTTCTTCCCGTCCGGTTGATCATGTCCATTGTCTCATGTCGACTTTGGCGCAAGCGGAGAGCCTCATGCGCATGCGTGTAATCTTTGCTGTCGTTAAGCAGTACTCCTAAATATTAATACTGTTTCACCGTGGTATTTTTACTTGTTGTACTGATACTGTTTTCTGCTGCGCGCAGTCGTTAAAGACCATGATCCCCAATCTTCGTTGCTAAAGGATAGCCCGAAGTGCGTCCCTTCTTCAACGCGCATATCCATCAAGCCCTGAATGCCTGTCCAGTTGTCCACCATCAACAATGTGTCGTCTGCATACATGTTAGCCGAGGAACCCGTTGTTTCACCACCTTCCCGATTTTTTTGTATGATAAGTCGAACCTCAGCGTACTGCCCTCAAGATTCCTTTCTAACCCCGCCGTTTAGATCATGAATAGCAGTGGAGAGACAGGACATCCTTGTTTCAAATCCTTGTAGGTGCATACTTGCCTATTGTATTTTGTATCGTCCCACACTATTTGCACTTGGTTCTCCTAGCATAGCTCCATGAATAAGTTAAGAAATTCTGCCCCCACTCCGTCGTCCTTCAGGATATTCCATAGCCGCTCCCTGTCTACATTATCACACGCCACTCTAATGCCCAGAAAGGCTAACCGCAAAGGTCGGTTTTGTATCTTCGCCACCCCTATGCATTGGCTTGCTACAAATATCCACCACTCTGGACTACTTCGTTCTCCCAAGCGGACATGGGATATTGCGCACGGATTTGTAATGTCTTTTTGTGCTTAATGCCATGTTCAGTGTGTAAACAGATCCAAATCGGTAATCATATAGTGTAGCGACAGCATCGTTATGGTATTCATCAACGCCATCATCAGCATCAGCGATGCCAGGAGGGGCGCGTCAGTTTTGCCCACGTACCACATCGAACACGACTGCGCACCTGCGCGGCCGCTCGTGTTCGCCACTCCCGATTCTGGCCGGACCTGCGCATCAATAAAATGTGGGAAGCCGCACCCGGTAGAACCAGTCCTCGGCTCTTTTCCTACATGTGGTTGCCCGGAGTTTGTAGGAAGCAGACCCGATTGGTGTGGATGCAGCTTAGTACGTTTTGAGGAACGTTGCGAAGCGGCGAAGACGAGCGACCGCCCAGCGGCGGAGTAGCGATTGATCTCCATGAGGCGCGGTGTCAAAACTGACGCGCCACTCCTGGCACCGCTGATGGTGATGATGGGGGTGATGATGATGACGGTGATGATGATGAGGATGACCCTGATGAATACGATTACGATGGGGTCGCTACAATAATTTAAAGAGCAAAAGAACGCCAATAAATGGTAATAATGCAAAGGGAAACAGAACACTCTCGCAGTGGATACCGTTATGGTATTGCCGCGAACCATACATTGGGTTTGTTTATTTGTGTTTTGCTTTTACCGCCCGGCTGCGCCGGTCTGTGTTATCTCTGCGCCAAGGGAAGCGCGTGTTCCATTCTTTCTTTCTGTGCCGCATGTGTTATCTGTTGTGATAGGGAGAGCATTCCGATCTAACGTGAACAGCCCAGAATAATCTTCTTGGATCTACTATGTTCTCGATGCGAATCGACGTTTCGAGAACCACGCGCGCCAAAAGATAAAAAGCCTGCAGTGCGGACGCCGGAGCATTCCATTCGACGACACTCGCCTGTGCAAGTCACTTTGTTGACCGCTGCTTCGCCGCCTCTGTATTCTTTTGAGTTGTTAGGGGAGCACAAGTTCGCTCCAATAAACGTGTTTCTCATTCAACACAACTGCATCGTCCTTGTCTTCGTGACATCTGGTGGAGGTGCGGGGTACGCACCCTTCATGCCCACTACAACCTCGAAAAGCCGCCAAGCCAGTCCAACAAGAGCCAGCCCCCGCCTGCAAGATTTACCGCCCGAGTTCGGTTTGATGCCAGAAGGGCCCAAGAAAAGGAACGCTGCAACCAACACCATGGTGCAAGAAACAACGTCGCCAATCGTCCTGCAGCTGCCCCGGGAACCGCCATCGTTCCGTGGAGCCCCCGCAGAAGACCCAGAAGAATGGTTGGAGAAACTGGAGCGCGTCCGGAAATTCAACAGGTGGGACGACGCAGAAACGTTCCGGCACGTTTTCTTTTACTTGGAAGATTCGGCTCGCACTTGGTTCGAGAACCACGAGAGCTCCTTGACAAACTGGGCTCAGTTCAAAAGCGAGTTTACTAAGACCTTCACTACCGTCGTGCGGAAAGAAAGAGCCGCCCTTTTGTTGGAAACGCGCACGCAACACCCCAACGAAGGTGTCGTGATCGTCGTTGAGGAGATGAAGCCGCTATTTCGCCGCGCGGACCCCGAAATGACGGAAGAAAAGAAGTTGCGCTTCTTAATGCGCGGAGTGAAGGAGGAACTGTTTGCTGGACTTGTCCGAAATCCGCCCAAAACCGTCGCCGAATTCGTGACCGAAGCCAGCACCATTGAGAAAGCCCTCGAAGTGCATGCTAAGCAGTATGACCGCAACTTTGTTGGCGCGGCCAATGCGAACGACTTTGGCAGCACGCGGATCCCGGCCGACAGCCTACGCGAGACTATCCGCGCAATTGTGAGAGAGGAGCTGCGGAAACTTCTCCCAACGCCGCCGCAGCCCCAAGTCGCTTCCCTCACCGACGTGATTAGAGAAGAAGTGCAACAAGCGTTGGGAACTTCTACGCCATCCGAGGTACCCCGAGAGCCACAAGCTATGACATACTCCGCGGCTGTTCGTCGACCCCGCCCTGCTCCAACACGCCGTTAAGAGGCCCCGCCGTACCGCCGCCCACTGTCACCCGCCCGACCCCCGGTAGCCCGAAACCAGACGCCGAGGAAGACGGACGTATGGCGAACTCCCGATAACCGTCCTCTGTGCTACCACTGCGGAGAGGCCGACCACATTTACCGTCGCTGCCCATACAAGAGACTCGGACTGCGTGGTTTCTCCGTCGACGCACCTCGCCCTCTCCCTGGCCAACGACCACGTGAGATCGACGAGTATCTATCTGAAACCAGCCGTGGCCCAGCGCGTTTCAACCGTTCGCCGTCGCCCTACCCCTACCAATCGCCGAACCGCCGTAGCAACGCTGACTTCGCCCGTGGAAGGTCCCCCAGCCCACGCGGGGGAAACTAAAGGCGGCAACTTCTGGAGGTGAAGTTGCTCTACGGCGAAAAACTAGAAACCCTCCAACGACGCAAGGACGCGCTGAAGACAATGATTCACGACATGCCTTCATCCCGACGACCCGACCTAACCCTGACGAGACTCCCGAACACGACGACAGCTACACGGCGCGACGCGTACCCGACCTGACCGAGACGTCCGTTGAGAATACGACGACAACGACGATGCACAGTGCCCGACCATCAACACGTACAAGCAGAGATACGACGCCCCGACGAACCCGGAACTCGAGGACGACTGCATCTGACGTCAAGGTGTCCATCGACGGCTTTGACGTAGTCGCCCTCGTAGACACGGGAGCTGACTATTCGGTAATGAGCGGACCATTTGCGTCTAAACTGAAGAAAGTTATGACCAGATGGGACGGTCCGCACATACGCACAGCAGGAGGCCACCTCGTGACGCCAAGTGGAACGTGCACATCGCGCGTCACCATAGACGGCACAACGTACCCTGCGGCGTTCGTCGTTCTGCCTAACTGCTCCCGCGACGTGATTCTCGGAATGGACTTTTTGACGGACAACGGCGCAATAATTCATCTGCAGACCGAGTCGATAACATTTTCCTCCAATCACTCCACGACGCCGCAGCCGAACCCCGATCACCGTGCGGCTGTAAGGATTGCCGATGATCATGTCACCCTGCCACCCCGCGCAAGCTTGATGGTCGCAGTCTACTGTGAAGATGCTGCTCCTGACGTCGACGCTATCGTAGACACTGATCAAAGGGTGCTTCTCAACCGTGGTGTGTCGCTCGCAAGAGGCATTGCGCGCTTCAAGGAACACCAATCCCACATTCTGGTTACTAATTTCACCGAGGAGTACCAGCATTTAAACAAGGGCGCGGCAATTGCATTCCTCGAAGAAGCGCAAGAAGCAAGTGACGTGATCGCGGTCGCCGACTTTGAACGCACACCCGTAGAAACCTTCAAGCTCCCGCAGCCATTCGACGTGAATCCGGCGCTACCGCAAGAACAACGGAAAAAATTATTGGCTTTGCTGCGTCGCTATAGCGAATGTTTTTCGTCGAGCGCAAAACTACGTCAGACCCCTCTAGCGAAGCACCGAATAATAACCGAAGATGGAGCCCGACCTACCCGACAGTCACCGTACCGCGTCTCTTCACACGAACGGGAAGCCATCCGGACTCACGTCGACGACATGCTGAGCGATGACATTATACAGCCATCGAAAAGCCCCTGGGCTGCGCCCGTCGTACTCGTAAAGAAAAAAGACGGCACATTAAGGTTTTGCGTTGACTACCGGCGACTGAACAAAATCACGAAAAAGGACGTGTACCCCCTCCCCCGAATCGACGACGCCCTCGACCACCTCTGCCACGCGAAGTACTTCTCATCGATGGACCTGAAGACCGGCTACTGGCAAATTGAAGTGGACGAGAGAGACCGAGAGAAGACTGCATTTATAACCCCAGACGGCCTATACGAGTTCAAGGTGATGCCGTTTGGGCTGTGCACAGCACCAGCGACGTTTCAAAGAGTCATGGACACTGTGCTAGCTGGCCTTAAGTGGCACACCTGCCTCGTATACCTCGACGACGTAGTGGTATTCGCCCGGACTTTCGACGAACACCTTGCAAGGTTGGAGTCTGTACTCGAGGCCATTCGTACGTCGGGGTTGACGCTGAAGCCTGAAAAGTGCCGTTTCGCATACGGGGAACTCAAGTTCTTGGGCCACGTCGTCAACGCCGCGGGAGTCCTACCTGACCCGGCAAAAACTTCAGCCATTGCGAACTTCCCAAGGCCGAAAGACAAGAAGGGCGTGCGGAGATTTCTCGGGCTGTGCGCATACTACCGGCGCTTCGTCGCAAACTTCGCACGCATTGCAGAGCCACTCACGCGCTCGACGAAAGATAGCACCCCTTTCAGCTGGGAAAACGACCAAGAAAAAGCATTCGGCGAGCTGCAAAAACGCCTGCAAAGCCCGCCCGTGCTCGCTCATTTCGACGGAAATGCCGAAACGGAAATGCATACGGACGCCAGTGATATAGGCTTGGGTGCCGTCCTTGTCCAAAAGCAAAGCGGCTGCGAAAGGGTAATCGCCTATGCTAGCCGTGGTCTGTCGAAGGAGAAAAACTATTCTGCCTCTGAGAAAGAGTGCCTGGCTATTATATGGGCGATTTCAAAATTTCGCCCATACGTGTACGGAAGGCCATTCAAGGTTGTAACAGACCACCATGCGCTGTGTTGGCTCGCCAATTTGAAGGACCCCTCTGGCCGTCTTGGGCGGTGGAGCTTGCGCCTGCAGGAGTTCGACGTTACAGTCGTTTATAAATCCGGCAGGAAACACTCCGACGCCGACTGCCTGTCCCGCGCCCCCGTCGACCCACCACCACAAGACTCTGATGAAGACAGCGCGTTCTTCGGGATCGTGACGGAGAGCGACCTAGCCGCCCAGCAGCGTGCCGACCCCGACTTACGCGTCATAATCGAGTACCTCGAGGGATGCAACGTTGCCGTTCCTAGGACCTTGAAACGCAGCTTACCAGCATTCAGCCTGAGAAACTCCGTCCTTGTGAAGAAGAATTTCAGCCCCGGAACAAGAGCGAATTACCTTCTCGTCATCCCCGCGGACCTTCGTGACGAAATTTTGGAAGCGTGCCACGACGACCCGTCTTCTGGACATCTGGGCACAGCCCGCACTATTGGAAAAATCAAGGCGAGGTACTACTGGCCCGGCCTTACCTCTGACGTCACCCACTATGTCCGGAGCTGCCGTGACTGCCAGCGACGAAAAACGCCGCCGACAAGACCCGCCCGACTTCTGCAACCGATCGCCGTCCCATCGAGACCATTTCAACAGATTGGAATGGACCTTTTAGGCCCGTTCCCTACGTCACGATCACAGAACAAGTGGATTGTCGTAGCGACAGACTACATGACGCGCTACGCAGAGACCGCCGCTCTTCCGAGGGGGACTGCACAAGAAGTGGCGAAGTTCTTTATAAGCCAAGTTGTGCTGCGACATAGAGCCCCGGAAGTCCTAATCACAGACCGCGGAACGGCATTTACTGCGGAGCTGATGCAAGGAGTATTACGCTACAGCAACACGGATCACCGAAGAACGACGGCGTACCACCCCCAAACGAACGGACTAACAGAACGTCTGAACAAGACAATCGCAGATATGCTGTCAATGCACGTTGACGTTGAACATAAGACTTGGGACGAAGTGCTCCCGTATGTCACGTTTGCGTACAACACGGCTATCCAGGAGACACAGCTGACGCCGTTCGAGCTTGTCTACGGTAGAAGGCCGACTACGATGCTCGACGCCATGCTTCCGCACGTAGAAGACGACGACCTCAACGCCGACGTCCACGGATATCTTCAACGTGCGGAGGAGGCCTGCCAGCTCGCTCGAGTTCGTATAACGGACCAGCAGCTGGTGGATGCGGGCCGCTACAACCTCCGACGCCGAGACGCCGAGTACCAACCAGGGGATCGTGTGTGGGTTTGGACTCCCATCCGACGACGCGGACTCAGTGAGAAGCTCCTGCGACGGTATTTCGGACCCTACCAGATCCTACGACGTGTTGGCCAACTTACCTACGAAGTGATCCCCGATGGTGACTCCGGCACATCACGACGACGCACGCGGCCTGAAGTCGTCCACGTGGTTCGCTTAAAACCTTTCTACGGACGATGACGAACTTTTATTTTCATTTGTTCGGACTGTCGCTTATGTTAGCATCGGGTCGATGCACTCTTAGAGGGGGGGGGGGTAATGCCGCGAACCATACATTGGGTTTGTTTATTTGTGTTTTGCTTTTACCGCCCGGCTGCGCCGGTCTGTGTTATCTCTGCGCCAAGGGAAGCGCGTGTTCCATTCTTTCTTTCTGTGCCGCATGTGTTATCTGTTGTGATAGGGAGAGCATTCCGATCTAACGTGAACAGCCCAGAATAATCTTCTTGGATCTAATATGTTCTCGATGCGAATCGACGTTTCGAGAACCACGCGCGCCAAAAGATAAAAAGCCTGCAGTGCGGACGCCGGAGCATTCGATTCGACGACACTCGCCTGTGCAAGTCACTTTGTTGACCGCTGCTTCGCCGCCTCTGTATTCTTTTGAGTTGTTAGGGGAGCACAAGTTCGCTCCAATAAACGTGTTTCTCATTCAACACAACTGCATCGTCCTTGTCTTCGTGACAGTATGAGGAACGACGTAGCCGCATGCCCGACGGGGTGGTGAAACAACAGCGCAACCGCACCACCGAGTGTAACGTCACCGTCTGTCTGCCTGGGCGGCCGTGGAACCAAAACGGGACTACGATGGCGAGCGCAAGGGTCGTCGACGAGACGGCGACGATGCTGCGTTCGGGGAAAAAATTCCCTAAAACATGGTGTAAATT
Organism: Haemaphysalis longicornis; assembly: GCF_048455015.1. Classification (NCBI taxonomy): domain Eukaryota; kingdom Metazoa; phylum Arthropoda; class Arachnida; order Ixodida; family Ixodidae; genus Haemaphysalis; species Haemaphysalis longicornis. The sequence goes on from NW_027526422.1 coordinate 167,154,553, forward strand.
TAATTGTCACGACGCCACCCATACAGCCACGCCAGTCAATCACCTTCCAGAGTGGGGTGGGCTTGCTTGCCTTCATGATATTTAGCTTTATATGCATGTATGACAGCTATTTATTCTACTGAATTATGTGTTCTAAATGGGTATACAGCTCCAGTTCACACAATTTTTCAAGCATTCTACAATTCAAACGGAGACGCCAGTGAACTATGTTTATGCAAGTATGAAGCAAATACCTTCTGACCATGTCCCACGCAACTTGCAGCTCTGTATAATTGAATTACCAAATTCACCGCAACAATAAATTTTCGCCAGCAATTCTTTGGGCCGAGAGGTAGGTGCCCCAAGAAGTCAGCGGAACCGAAAGGCAGTCCCAGGAGAATAAATGAAGGCAGCCGAACGACGAAGCGTCTGAAACACATCGCTATAACAGCTTTTGTGTAAGTGTTCCGCAGGGCTCAGAAGAAAACGGGGGCAGGCCATGATACTACACTTAATTCTTTTACTACATATATTTCTCCATCGGGCATAAACGGAATCACAAAAATTCGTCGGCAGTTCGTGCAAACGTTTACTGCTTTTTTTTATGGGAATGGCATGTACAACTGCAGGCAAAGCACCACTGTCCTTCGCTTCATTTCGTCATCATTGAGCCTGAACAGGTCTTCCATTACTTCGCATTCAATCAAGGAGTTGTGACCTCTGCGCAACCTTCTCCTCTTCTTGGAGGTGCTGGGCCCGTCGGCGCCGGTGTAGCTTATAGCGCGGTAGGAAGCATCAACCACAGATGACACCATGACTGGTTCCTCTGACGTGGCCACGGAACGTCGTCTTCGGCACAGCTCTCGCTTTGGCCGGGACTCCTCTATGGCATCGAGGACGCCACCAAAGGTTTTCACGTAGTCATGAACCTCCGCCGGAGACTCGAGGTCCTTGAGCGTAGAAACCACAGTGGGGATGTCCAGGTAAAGATGAAAGGTAGACGTGCCAAGCATGGACCACACGGTAAGCTCGTCAGTGGCCACTTCTTCAGCCTGCTCCTTAAACAGCTCGACCACTTCCTCTTCGGCTGTCTGCATGGTCGTTGAGCCGCGCCCGATATACGCCGATGAAGTGGACCCGCGTCCCTGTGGATCGGGAGAGGGACCTGCGGTGTTCACAGCATGCCGAGGCTCCGCTGACGTTGGCATAGCTGCCGCAGCTTCGGGCCAGAACCCCCGAGGAGAGTCAGCATCCCGGACCTTGTCCACAGAACGCAAGCTCTTGACAAGCGAAGCCATCCTACCGTCGGGGTCGGATTCGCAGGCCTGTCGGGTTGGCTTCTCGCCGGTGCAAATCTCCTCGTTCAGCCCATTCTGTAGCGGCCGCCGCTGCTGCTGTTGTTTGCCTTTCCTCATCTTCCCGCTCATTCAAACCCTTCCGTTGAAATCTCCAGCGGGGGATAGACGTGTACGCTGTTATAGGCGGTGGGCCCGAGGTACCGGAGTGCGAGTCGCTTGTGGATGACCGCCGGACAAGGCCGGCTAAACAGGTCTGTGTAATTTCCTAGGTGCAGCGTGGATGCCAGCGTGTCAGGAATGACAATGATGATAGCAGCAATGGCTTTTTGCGTTGTTATACTGTGAGCGCCACCCATTGTCACTAGCTTATCACCGGCGCCACCTCAAGTGCTATTACGCCGACGCAGTTCCAGGCCTAAGTGAGCTGGTTGTTCTTTTGTTCCCACCGCCGGCGTGGTCAGTCGTGTCCTGCAATGGGCAAATAAACGCTTTCAATGAGTCCACTCCTCCTCGCCATGCTACTTCAACGCCCCAGCCTTCACGCCCAGCCCTCACAATACATCAATAACCTGATGATGATAATTAGGAATGTAAATTCCTCTCAAACAAAAGACACTGCTCAACGCTCAACAGCTATTACATTTCACTATAATGTTGAGTAAGTTGTGTGGATCTCCATTGGTGGCATTGCACACTATTTGTCGCAGGAATTGAACGAGGTTCAGGGGCTCTTCAAAGCGTGCCGCTGACTTATTCGTGTTATAAGAAAAAGGAATTGTGCGGTTTCAATATGGGCTCGTGCTGTACAAGTACGATGTTTCTAATGGATCTTGGGATTTTAAATCTGCTGAAGATAGCTACCCTAGAACTACTAATAAAGCTGAAATGCTTTATTAATTCTGGGAATATTTGTTACTTAGGTCATGAACTTGACTCGACTAAAATTAAATAATTTAGAAGCAACCATTTAATACCAACAAGGAGTTTGGGGTACTTTTACTTGGATGACATCAAGTAGAATTCTGAGGCGGTTACAGATCATAGCGTCTTTTTCTAAAATACATTTCTTTGGCGCTTGTTATATTGTTCTTTTCTCAGAACAATAAATAAATTATCCACGAACCAGAACATGATATTTGTCAATAATCAAGAACTAAAGGATATTTGTTGTGAATACTTAGACGTAATATACACGATTTGCCTCAACTGAAAAGTGCCTTTAATGGAACAAGATTACTGAGTGGTGTTCATACAGCACGCAACGAAGCTGCTTAAACTGCATTAAAAAAGTGGAGTGCCAAACCTGGCATTCTGTTAATATTTAATTGATCCCAGTTCCGCACTTTTTGGCAGGTGCTCATGAAATAAAAAAAATGGTTTTTGGGAATCCATACAAGAAATCTGCAGAAATTCAGGGAATTGTCTACTAATGTCTACCATTCTTATGCCACTTGTCTAGAGTGCGAGTTCTTTACAACCAAATTTCTTGGTTCTCCTCGATTTTGTCCAACCAATTCTCTCGATTTACGCTGTTATAACGATTACAGGTGTTACTTCTGCCAAATCTGCATTTTTGTGGAAGTGCAGGGCGTTACACTGTTCCCCCTTTTCGCTTTTTTATATTTCTCTTATTTCTTGATTCTTTTTTTTTTCAAAATTCTGTTTGACCAAAATTCTGTTTGACGCTATTACACCGATTAAAGGTGGAACCTTCGTGAAATTTCAATTATTGTGGAAGGCAGGGTATTACATGGTTCGCCATTTTCGCCATTGATTTTATGTTCTTCTCATTTCTTGGATTTTTTTAATGGCTCCAGTCCACGCTGTGAAGGTGGTTGGAAAGCTTTAAACGACACCCACACAACAATTGCCCATGCGACGTCACTTGAATTCACACATGCGGCTCTACAAAGAGTGAAACTCAAGATTCTGCCAGCCGTTACCTGGAATTCGCGGGGGCGGCATCCCGAACGCAGCAGCAGCAGCGTCGGCCACGGCCGTGCTAGAGCGGCGGACGCCGCCGCTGTAGCCCGGCCGTGAGTCGGGAGAAAGAAAACGGAGAGGAGCGGCTTTCGAAGGGTGAGACAACGGAACTTAGCCATCATGGTGTGCCAGCTTGGGGCTACACCCCCGCGCGACACAAGCGCAGACACCGAAACAGTTCGGCATGTGCGCTTAGTTATTCCCATTTATACCGACTTAAACTAGTTAGTTTAGTATGTTTGAAAATTGCGAGAAGGCTGAGGGAACATTCGTAGTCGTTTTTTTATCAGAACCAGTTGCTCCTTTCGCCATTTGTACTACCTCTTAAAACACAACCGAATCGGGATTCAATTCAGAAAATGGAGTCCCATTCGTGGCAAGCAGTGCGCAAAAGGTAGCGTTTCTCTAGCGGCCAGATGTCTGTATGTTGTCTCCACATTTTGGTTTCCCACCCTGCAAACCAATCCTTAACGTATCTTTGCCGTACGACCACTTAATTCCGTCGGGTCCGGGTTAACCAGGAGGTGCTGTCGAACAAGTTATGAAGCCGTGCAAATGAAGCGCGCAATAGACGCGAAGCAGCTCCAAAACATGCCCAAAACAACCGTCGCTAAAGCAGACGACAAAGCCGTCCCGCCGATGCGCCTACCGGTGTGAGCAGCGCGCGGGGAATGCCGGGTAACTATTCGTAGCGCCATCTACACTCTGCTACATGAGTGAAAACCACCCTTCACCTCCCCAGCCGCGTTGGGAGTTTCTTGTCCAGCACGCCATGGTTACGATTAAACCAAGAACTTCCGGGAAATCTGCGTTATTGTGAAAATGCAGGACGTTTCATGATCCCGGCTGCGGGAGTACTCGGCAAAGAATGCTACGCATAAAAATTGCCCCAGCTTTCACTAGGGATGCAAGGCTGGTGAAACAGCAGAGCTAACGGCACCTGTCCTTTCGTAGGAGACCCGGCTGTTGCACCTGGCATGCATTTCCCAACTTGCCGCTGAAAGCTCTCCATGACTGCAGGCCCGGATCGCTTTGTACGCAGCCTTTCACATCTCTCCCAAGATGGACCGCGTTAGCAGGCGCTAAAACCCGCGGCAGCCGGCTTCGCGAACTCGGCGTCTGTGCTCCCCACTGCAGGCACGAACGCGCTTGTGCTGGCAAGTAGGACAACACGCGAGAAATCACGCCACGAACGCTGGGCAGAGTGTTCTCGAAGGTTTAGCTGGCTGACGCAGGGCGCTTTTCACGAGGTGCATTTTTAAATGCAGAGCATTTCAGTAACTCACGATGTCACCCGCGTTGACTTCCGTCGTAGTCCGCACCGTCGTTGTCCGCACCCCTCCCCCTACACTATATAAAAAAAATACTATCCGGCGCCTGGTTTCGATCCCTCGACCCTGCGGGCGGAACGCAATGTACATCGTGCTCTACCCACTGCGCCACAAAGCCGACACAGAATGGGAGGCTACGAACGCGCCTTATATCCTTGACTCATTCAAACTACGTCAAGAAGCTGCTGATACAACGCATTCACTACCACCAACTCCCCAAACACTAAACGTTAACGCAATACACCCACCCCCTATGCGACGCATTTACTCGAGTCCCCCTCGCGGGGAGATGGGCCCAATTTTCTTTTTCTAGCGCAAGCTGCACAAATTTTTTTTCGTCGTATTTCATTGTTTTGTTTCAATTGACAATATAACAGCTAGCGAATTTGCATAACGCGCACTTTTTTTAGGGCGAAGCTTTTTAGGGGCGCGAGCTGTCGGCGTCTGCTGTCTCCTTCGCCGTTTCAAGTATAGTCACGGCACTAGAACACAGGGTCACACGTTTTCCAACGCCTCGCACTAAAACGTTTAATCCCCGTGAGCAAAAATGCGACCCAAAAGAACACACTGGAACACTCGTTTTCCAACACCTCGTGATAGAACGCTTCATGCTTCAAAGACACGAGACTTTTACAGCAACAAAGCTGCACACCTCTATTCCACAACGGTTTTATCTCCGTAGGCAAAACGCCAAGGCGCCAAGAGTACACTTATAAACTGCATCCTTCGCTCATTTCCATGTCTCACGTTAGTGAAGATGGCCCGGGATTTTTTTTTTACTTCACACCGGGGGGTGGCAACGTGTTCAGTGATTATAATTGCCAGTAATTGCATTTTGTTTCCTTTTAGTATGTATAATACTTAAGTTTCGCGCACTATCCTTAAGCAGCAGCTTAATTGTTCATTTCAAATATAGAGTTGCACGCAGCTAATACATGCTAACGTACGCAAAAAACCGTGCAAAACAGGATGAAAAGCTATAGGCGAATGCTGAAAATACTATATACTATTTTTTTTAATTCTGCGCTACAAAAAAGCAAATTGTGCGCATAAGAACCTAATTTGAGCAGGCGTGATGGTTTAACATTTTGTAGGACTATGGTCAGTTTCAAAATATTTTCGCTGTCAGCCGCTTGTGTTTGTCGATGTGCAATTAATATTCTTGATTGGCTATCGTGCCCCCGTAGTTTGTTGAACTAACTGATAAGTTCCTCCTCACACTGCATTCCTAAGACATTTGAATAGCACAAGGTAGACGGATTACATTCCCTATAGCCGAAGTGAGCTCGGACGAAGGATAAAATACGCACAGCATTGCGGAAACCGAAGTGCGGCGTTGCCCCAGCAAGTGCAATCGCCTGCTGACGCCGACGGACAATCGCTGGGGCTGAGCTATAGTGAACTAGAAAATTCTAGTTCACTGTAGCTGAGCTACCACCGCTGAGTGCTGGCCAAGCGCCGCCAGCGCGGCTCCAGCAACGAGCGAGAAAAAAAACGGGGACTCCAGTTTTTGTTCCCGCCGCGAAGGCGTTCGGATGTGTCTCGCCTCGTCTTCCCTAGGCAGGACCGGGCGGCCGTTGTATGGCACCACCGTCGCTTCAGCGAACAGCGCCGCCCGTGGCAAACCGCTCGCCAGTGGAATGCCGGTGGCGGTCAGCGCAGCGTTATTGTGCATGGCTTTCTGTCATTTTTCTGCGGTGCGGCTTGCAAAGCGTACATAACCACAAGGACTTTTTTCAGATCGGTAAATATTGAGCGTGGATGTGACCTTTACGAGGCATGCCATGTGTGTGATGTACGCCCATACTTAGTATTTACAGATAGCAGACGACGCTCAATGCGCCAAGCTGGAAGTCAAGCTGGAAGTCAAAGTCCATTCCTTCATGCAATTTTTTCATGCCTGCATGCAGTTTCGCGTATCGAGGAGAATATTGTAGCTAAATGATCCCACAAAGCCGGTGTTTGCAACCGATCCAGGAATACTGCGGCGCTGACCTTTGGCAGTTGATGACGAAACGGCGTCGTGCACAAGCGAAAGACAAAAGTTGGGGGGTGCCTTCTAAGATTTACCTCAAAACAGAAGTTGTGATGGACGACGCTTCCGTAACTTCATTAACTACGGCTGAAACGCGTTTAATTTCACAGAAATGCTCTTACTACAGGCATCGGGAATCGTTTACAGAATACATATCGCATGATAGTAGAACGTTATTGCTTGTCGCGGTGAAGCATTGCTTTACAAGAATTGCAATGGTTGCTGGCTAGTTGGTAATTGGTTTTTGAAAAACCAATTCCTGCGTGGTTGAAGGACGCGATACTGGAGGGTGCCCGAAACCTGTACTCAGTTTCACAACTGAATGCGGTTTACAAGCTGCCACCTACGCTTGAAAAATCATGCACTCCTCCGCCTAACGACGATGATGGCTTGTAGCAAAGCTTCCTCGTGCGGGTTTCCTTCGTTGCTTTCTGGATTTAAAATTTGACTAGTCGAGCTTTGAATCTGACCAGCACGCAGTTTGGTCTTTTGATCGCAGCGTCTCTGGCTTTGACCATTTCCCATTCGATTTCGCACGAAGAAAACTTTGCGTTCAACCATCGCAATCATTAGACGGAGGGCTAGATGATTTTGCTGTTTAATTTTGAACTTCTATGCACCCCTCTCCAAATCTAAACTTTTTCCAGCGTGTCTGAAATGTGTCTGTGCTGGGGGACTCATCGGGCTGATGCACCCATATTTGAGGCAACTAATCGCGCTTTTTTGGCGTCTTCACAAGGCATTACACGATTTTTTTAAATACTCTGTAAAGAATACTTTAGCATTAAAGAATACCGGCTGACGTTAACGCTGTCACATTTTTTTAACTATTGGTGCCAGCCTTTATTCCACGCAAGTGGTAAAACGGGAAGGGAAGGAGGGATGGTTTGTAGCTTGGGCTGTTGGGTGGGTGAATAACTTTGGCTCTTGATAAAATGACCACCACAAACGTGGGATTTCCACTTCGGCTTTCAGGCTCCCATGCCGTCACAGTGTCGCTCACCAAAACCGAAGCCACGAAGCTCACGGTTACAGAAAAAAAAAGTGTAAACTATCGCGACATTTCTACGGCTACACGGTAATCCATCTCGTACGCAAGTGCCTTGGTCTTCAAAGCACACGTTTTGAGGTATCCCAGCGCTAAGGCTGGCGTGGAAACTGTAGTCATTGAAACCAGTGAAGATAATTTAAAGTGGTACAAATGAAGACTAATATTCCTAATAGTTTTATTCCTACTCAGATCGCGCGGAGCCATGCGCAGAGCTCTGCAAAAAGCGCTCATGTCAGTCTAGCCCGTTCCCAAACTTAGATGCGCAAAATAAGTTTATGTAGGCGTTAGTTCATTTAAGAAGAAATGAATACTAATAATAGTAGTTTTATTCGCGCTCAGAATGGGTGGAGCCAAACATAGATCGCTGCAAAAAGCGCTCATGCCATTGTAGCCTACACCCAACTTTAGAAGCGTCCGACAAGTTTACTAGCCGTTACTGCATCTAAAAACCCAACACACCTGTCTAGACTTCGTTTCATCTCACATGTCCGCTCACACCACCACCAAAACATTCAAAGCACCGAAGCAAAAACGACAAAAACAACGGGAGTCTGTAATGCAACGGTTCATTCCACTGACGAGGGGAGTGCCGAGTGGTGGCGCCACCCGTCCAGCTGCCCGGTCCCTATGGCGACATAACAAAACGGTAATAACACAGTGCCACACTTTCTGAGCGCAGCTGTAGCTTTGTCACGAAAAAACTTGGAACTATTCATTCAGTTATGCAGTTATAAGTGAGCCCGACAAACAAAATGCAGATATCTTGCGCTAGTTTTATTGCTTCCTTTCGTGGCTTCTCGTTTTCAACAAATGTCTGACAGGTATTCGATCTACTAAACAATGTTCAATACGCTAGAAAAATAGTATCTATGCCAGCATCTAGCCATGTATACAATTGAATCATCGAACAGTCAGCAACATTAAATTTTAACACATATCTACGCGCACGAGATGCGTAGTTTCGGGGTTTTATGGAATCCTTGAGTAAAGCACCACTGTCCGTCACTCCGGTCTATTTCTTTGGCGTTGAGTCTGGACGACCTGAACCTGAAACTCAATCAAGGATTTGTCTATTTTCTGCATCCTCCTCGTCTTCTTGGAGCGGCTCAACCTGTCCGCCCGGTAGGCGAGTGCGCAGACACCGTAGCCCATTGCACCGTGGGAAGCCTCACACGGGGTTGACACTATGACTGGTTCCTACGACTTTTGGCAGAGGGCGGTTTCTTGTGGCACTGTTTTCGCTCTTGCAGAAACTCGTTTGCAAAGTCCACAACGTCGTGGCCACTGCCGAAAAACTTTCCTTGCACTCACAAACCGCAGCCGGAGACTCGAGGTCTTTGAGTATGGAAACCACCGTGGGGCTGCCACGGTACGTCTGAGTGCTAGGTCTGAATGCCATCCTCTACACGGCCCACCTGGTCAGCTCATCGGTGGCCACCGGTTTGGCCTACTTCCTGAACAGCTCAGTCGGTTCCTCTTCGACTCTCTGTAATGCTTCTTGTGGTGTAGTGGCGCCCTCTAGTGGAGCGCCCGCTCACTGTGGGCGCTTGGTTGTGTTAATTGTAACTAGATGTCGTTGCTGTGGTCGCACGTGACGGGTCACGTGCGTATGCGTCTAGGTGTCGTCTTGTCGAACAATAAACGTTCTCTTTGGGCTCTGGTCTTGGTGCGAGCAGGCCGCACTCTTTCTTCTTGGGCTTGTGCGTGGGCCCGGCGCGCTGAGCCTTCGCTCCCGTCGCCGCCGAGGCCGCTCGCCGTCGCCCACGACACAACATCTTTTTGGCGACGAGGATGGGATGCTTTTCTTCTGCTGCGACGACATCGTCGACGGGTCCGGCAGAATGAAAACGTGAGTGCGTTTGACCTCGCTCGAGTGTGACTGTCCGGCGCGTCTGGCGTCGCGAGGCCTAGCGTTCTTTTGTGCTGACGCTCGTCGAACCATCGCTTAGGCCTCGCCCTACTTCGTTCTTCTGCTCCTGCGTCTCTCTCCTTCCTGCTTGGCAGCATGGGCCTCTTCGATAACCTGCCCGTTTTCCTCGAATTGCCGGGGCCGCCTCCGATTCCGTGGCATAACTGGAAAAAATTGTTTCAGGCCCATCTCGAGGCGGCTGGCGGCAGCGACTGGAATGACGGACGACGCGCGTCGGCGCTCGTCAGCGTTTTGGGTAGGGAGGGGCAACGAAGGTATTTTGCTGAGGCGGAGCAGGACGAAGCAAGGAGGGACGCCGCCAGTAACGTGACCGACGCTAATGTAACCAGCCCTATCGTGACCGACTCCGCGACCGACTGTAGTGTGACCGCATCCTCGGCTCCGGCCATTTCGAAATTCGACCAACTTTTGGAGCAGCTGGACCGGCTCTTCGCTGCGTCCACAAATACGCTTGTTGAACGACATGAGTTCACAAGCCGTCGTCAATTTCGGGGGGAAAGTTTTTTAGAATACGTGACCGCTCTAAAGGAGAAAGCCGTACGTTGCAAGTTCGGGCTGACGTACGCGGAGCGCGTCCGAGATCAAATCATACATGGAACGTCTAACCCCCAGGTTAGAGAAAAGCTGCTCGCACATGGCGAAAAGTTGTCTTTGGAGAAAGCTGAAGAGATTGGTCGGAGTTTTGAATCTTTGTCGTTGGCGAACCAAGCCTTCGGTTCGCATCATCAAGTACAAGCAGTAGGTCGACGAGGAGAAGGTGGCGTCGCGGAAGATGACAGTCGGGGAAGCCGCCGCGCTCAAGATGGCGGCGTGGAGAATCAAGATGGTTTGGGCCGCCGGGGAGGCCGGCGCGCTCAAGATGGCGGCACAGGAATTCAAGATGGCCTGGCCAGCCGGGGAGGCCGTGACGTCATTCCACCGGGTTCGGGAAGGCAAGATGGTGGCCTCCAAGATGGACGTTTCCATCCGCAGTCAGCTGTAGAGTTCCGCGGTACAGTTCAGCAGAAGTTTGCAGGCAAGCTTCAGTTGTGCGAACGATGCGGAAATAAATGGCATAATTCAGCATTTCAAAATTGTCCAGCCCGAAATCGGCGCTGCAACTCTTGTAATAAGTGGGGACATTTCGCATCGATGTGCCGTAAGCCGGCACCAGTGCATCGAGTTTCTTCGAAGGAAGCTACGGGATCCGCTTCGACACCGGAACCTGTAGAGCATCCAGCATCCACGGAGATCAACGCACCCGCAAGATCTTCCGTCTTAACAGTCAGCACTTCTTCTAGAAAGGACTTAGTCGTCCAAGCTGAAGTCAGCGTCAACAATCCTCCAAGAAAGGACTTAGTCGTTCAAGCCGAAGTCAGCGGAGTGACCATGCAACTCTTAGTCGATACCGGAGCATCCGTGTCGTTGATGACTGTCGAAGATTTCAAGCGTCACTTCAGTAAACAGCATGCGCTGTCCAAGGCTTCCGTCAACTTGTGGAATTTTTCCAAACAACGTATCGGCATCCGCGGCTCATTCCAAGCTCCTGTTCAAGTCTTGCAACGGTCTTGCTCCGTCACATTCTACGTCACCGACAAAGGGACATCTCTTTTGGGGCTCGACGCCATCCAGCAACTGGGCATTCAGATCGACGGTGCGTCTCTTACGTGTCGACTAGCATCGGTGTGTGCAGTGCAGTGTCCCGTGAACGTGCCCCCGGGTTTCGAACATCTCTTCAACGGCGAGTTGGGTCTTGTCAAGGACGTCTCGCATAAGATCCAACGGCGGCCAGGTGTGACTCCAGTTGCATCTAAGCTACGAAGATTGCCTCTTGCTCTCCGTGATCCAGTGTCCAGCGAGCTGCGACGCCTCGAGGACAATGATGTCATTGAGCGTGTCGACGCCTCAGAGTGGGTTTCGCCACTCGTCGTCGTCCGGAAAAAGAACGGGGACATTCGGCTGTGTGTGGACCTCCGGGAACCGAATAAGGCAATTATCATTGATGGGTATCCTTTACCGCATGTTGAAGAGCTGTTGCAGATGTTTCATGGTGCTGTTTGTTTTTCTAAGCTTGACTTGGCGTCGGCTTATCATCAGTTGTTGCTGGAAGAGGGCAGTAGGGACTTAACTACTTTCGTGACTCATGAAGGTTTATTCAGGTTTAAGAGGGTGTGTTTTGGTCTGGCGTCGGCGCCTGCGGTTTTTCAAAAAATGATGTCTCAGATCTTAAAAAATTGCAAAAATGTTGTTTGCTATCTTGATGATATTCTTGTGTGGGGAAAGACTCAAGCTGAGCATGACGCGAGCCTGGTTGAAGTCTTAACATGTATAGCAAACAGTGGCATGAAGTTGAACGACAAATGTCTTTTATCGGTCAAGGAACTTGATTTTTTGGGTCACAAGATTTCGGCTGAGGGCATCTCACCTTTGGAGAGCAAAGTAAAAGCTATAGTTCATGCTCCCGCTCCTACGGACATAAAGTCACTGCAATCATTTTTAGGTCTTGCAGGATACTATGCTAAGTTCATAAAGAACTATGCAGAGATAGTTGAACCACTTCGCCTCATGCTCAGGAAGGGTCAGACATTTTGTTGGTCTGATGATGCTCAGCGCAGTTTCGATCAGTTGAAAGCGTGCCTCACGTGTTCTCCTGTCGTGAAGGTCTTTAATCCTGACTTGCCTGTAATAGTTACTACCGACGCATCTGATGTGGGAATTGGCGCGGTACTACAGCAGCGGTATGGTTGTAGGCTTGAAACAGTAGCCTTTGCTTCTAGAACTTTGTCCGAGACTGAGAGAAAATACTCTGTGGGAGAGCGCGAAGCGCTGGCTTGTTTGTTCGCGTGTGAAAAGTGGCACATTTTTCTTTGGGGCAGACGGTTCACACTTAGAACTGACCATCAGGCTATAGTGGCTTTGTTAGCCGCAGGAGACTCAGGTCGGAGACCTTTGAGGATTTCACGGTGGTCAGCTCGTTTGCTGTATTACAATTTTGACATCGAGTACTGCAAAGGGTCAGAAAATCTGGTGGCTGACGCTCTATCGAGATTACCCATTCAGACCGGTCAGGAACTTCAGGAAGAAGAGATAGTGTCGCTGGTAACATCAGTAGTCGATAAAGAAACCGTGCAGCTGGCAACGAAGGCAGATGTGACGTTGCAGAAGGTAGCAGAGTATGTATCCAAGGGTTGGCCTGATAAGAAAAAGGTACACAGTGATTTAACTGCTTACTTTCATGTAAGGAATGAACTTTCTGTTGTGGACGGATTACTCATGCGTGATGACCGTGTAGTCATTCCTGGTGTACTGGTACCTACGTTTCTCGAGTTAGCACATGAAAATCATCAAGGAATAGTACGAACGAAGCAACTTCTCCGGGAACGTTACTGGTGGCCTCAAATGGATCGCGATGTTGAAGAACATGTAAAGCATTGTCACGTTTGTCAGCTGGCAGACAAGTCTGCTAAGCCTCATGTAGCTCCGTTGCAGCCAGTGGAATGGCCTGAAGGGCCTTGGCAAAAGTTGGGAATGGACATCGTCGGTCCGTTAGATGTGTCGTACCCCCGATTTCTTGTTACACTAGTCGATTACTACTCTAAGTGGCCTGAGGTTCTGGGCACAAATTCCATTTCTACTGAGGATGTCATTAAGTTGTTGGACTGGTCTTTCAGTCGGGAAGGGCTCCCTGAGGTTTTAGTGACGGATAATGGACCCCAGTTTGCCTCCAAACAAATGCAGGAGTATCTAAAAGAGAAAGGTATCCGCCACGTGTTATCGTCGAATTATTACCCTCAGGCTAGCGGCCAGATTGAACGGTTTAACAGAGTTCTCAAAGAACATTTACAGGTAGCCAGACTTAAAGGCAAGGATGCTTCGAAGAGCATTACACAATTTCTTGGGTCGTATCGGGTCACACCACATTCAGTGACAGGTCTTTCTCCAGCTTTTTTGCTGCATGGACGTCAGCCTCGTTCCAAAGTGGATATTAGCAACTTCAGGATACGTAAAAAGGCAGCAGAATCGGACAATTTCCTGCCTCATGTTCGGAATCAGGTCTTCACGAAGCAGCACAAAGCTAAACAGTACTTTGACAGAAGGAAAGGTGCGCAGCAGACCCGCATAAAGGTGGGAGATGTCGTGAAGGTAAAATTCCGTAAGCAAGGATTTCTGAAGTATAGTAAGCCGTTGACAGTGCAAGCTCAGGTTGCACCTTTCACCTTTAAGCTCAGTGATGGAAAGATCTGGAACGCTTCGAAACTCACAGTCGTTCCGAAAGGAATTGAGGTTGGCTCGGCACCGTATTCCTTTGAAAATGTTGAACTCTCTTCGAGGCATAAAGAGTTTTTGTACTCTTTGTCTAACTTGGACATTTGTGACAGTCAGTCCCCTAGTCTACAGTTGTCAGAAGGGGCAAGCCCCAGGGTTCAGACAGACCCTGATCGGTCGGAGGTTTCTACCAGTGCAAGGTCTGAATCCGTTGTCCCTCGGGAACCATTAGAATGTCAGGAAGAAAATAGTGAACAAATAGATCCAAATAACCATGTAGACAAAACAAGGGAAAATGAGGGGGCGTCTGGATCGTCAAATAATGCAAGTTCAACGTCTACGCGTCCGCGCCGTAAGACTAAGCAGCCTCAGTGGCTTCGCGAATATGTGCAGTAAGGGGTATACGTACGGTTCATGCTTTGCGTCATGTTGAACGTGTCATGTCTGTGTTGAATCGTATATCATCATTGAAAGTGTTTTGGACGGGTTTTTTTTTGGGACTTTAGAGAACTGTCGTGAGCGAAAATGTTTTTTGGACGGGTTTTTTTTTTTGGGACTTATAGAACTGTCGTGAGCGACTGATAGCCTGTTGTGTGAGTCAAGTGAAAGGAAGATGCAGACATTCTTCAAAGCGCGGGAGAATGATGTGCAGTGTGCATTTAAGATGCTGTATGTATTTCGCAGAGTGTGCGAACTTCTTTTGCACGGGAAGATGATGTGGTGTAGTGGCGTATTTCGCAGAGTGTGCGAACTTCTTTTGCACGGGAAGATGATGTGGTGTAGTGGCGCCCTCTAGTGGAGCGCCCGCTCACTGTGGGCGCTTGGTTGTGTTAATTGTAACTAGATGTCGTTGCTGTGGTCGCACGTGACGGGTCACGTGCGTATGCGTCTAGGTGTCGTCTTGTCGAACAATAAACGTTCTCTTTGGGCTCTGGTCTTGGTGCGAGCAGGCCGCACTCTTTCTTCTTGGGCTTGTGCGTGGGCCCGGCGCGCTGAGCCTTCGCTCCCGTCGCCGCCGAGGCCGCTCGCCGTCGCCCACGACACAACACTTCTGAGCCGAGCCAGATATAATACCTGGACAAAGTGGACTCACGTCCAAGCAGTACTGGGCTGAGGTTCGCCGTCCTAACTTCGACCGAGGTTTCACTTGCCTTGGCAAAGCAGCCGCATATTCGCCCCCGAACGGAAGCCAAACGTCAGCATCCGGAACCAGGCCCACGTAATGCAAGCAGTTGGCAAGCGAAGCCATCCAACCGTCTGGGTCGGTATCGAAGGCGCGCGTGGCCTAGCTGCTGGCCGGTGCTCGCCTCCTCGTTCGCTACCGTATTGTTCCCGCCACTCCTGTGCTGCTTGCCTTTCCGGATCCTTTTCCAGCGGGCTCTCCAAGGGTGACTCGACGTGTACCCAGCTGAGCGATGGGCCCAGTGTACCTGATTGCGGTTCGCTTGTGGCTGACCCTTGAACACGGCCGGCCGAACAGCTCTGCCCCCTTCCCCTCGTGCAGCGGGGTGCCAGCGTGTCAGGAATGACAATGATGATAGCAAAAATGGCTTTTTAAGTTCAACTGCCTGATATGATGATGATTATTATAATGGTAACAACGACGACGAATTCTGAAACGAATTCGTCCGCAGGACATGCAATTGGAAGCCCTAAAGCGCAGTGGGGTGGGCAGCATCCCCGTGGCCTTGGTGCCAGTAAGTGGCGGATTCATCCGGCTGAAAAACCCGCGGGCTGTACAGGCGGCACTTCGAGCGGCTACTGAGAAGTTCGAGCACATTACGGAGGTTCGCCCGTTTGGCAAAGGTGGCGTCTTGTGCCGATCGTCAGACGAGACCTGTGTCACTGACCTCTTGAAATGTACAATGTTTACCTCTGTTCAGGTGAGTGCATTTATCCCCCCTCACCTTGCTTGCGTGAAGGGCATCGTTCGAGGTGTTGATGTTCAGATGACACCTCAAGAGGTACTAGAGCAGTTTTCGGTAGCGGGAGTCACCTCAGTTTACCGTTGCAGCCGTGTTGTAGAGAAAAACAGGGTGCCAACAGAATCTGTCATTGCTACATTTGTTGGGACGCAATGTCCATCGGAGATTAAAGTATGGCCACTCATTTACCGTGTGGAACCTCTCTCTCCCCGGCCTCTTCAGTGCCACAACTGTTGGCGTTTTGGCCACACATCCAAGGCATGCAAATCGTCTCCCCGGTGTCGCGCATGCGGTGAGAGCCATTCTGTCGAGCTATGTACTGCCCAAGATGCCAAATGTTGTTTGTGTGGAGCGGCACACCCAGCTGACTGTTCTAATTGCCCTGCGAGAGCTCAAGAAGTCCAAGTTGTCGAGGTCATGGGTAAGCGTCGCTGCTCGCGCGGGGATGCTGTTACAATTGTCAAAGAAAGGACTCATGGTTATGCTGGAGTTACGGCCAAACACTCTCCATCACTCGCTGATGCAGCCGTAGTGAATACCATTGTTGCAGCGGTTGAACAAGCCGTTGCCAAGCTCCAACAGTCTTCCCTCGCTGACCCAGCTTTTGCTTCCGTTGTAGCAGCGGCTGTTGAGAAGGGTGTCTCTTCAGTAATCACCCAGTTAACTTCCACCATAATCGAGTGCGTGTCTCGCACAGTGGTGACTCAGCTGGCGCCACATTTGCAGCCCGCTCCCCTTTTGTGTACCTCCTCTCCCCAAGTATATCCAGCAAGTTTCCACCGCCCCTGAAGGTCCGCTGCTCTCAGCAGCTAATCTTGCCTCGGATTCTGTTAAAGTCTCGTCTACTCTCGCTACTTCGGTGCGTGGATCGGAACATCCTACTTACGCTGAGGCTGGCACTTCGTCTGTTCGTGGTCCTACGGCAGACAACGAGTATATTCCTCCCCTTTCCCCCTCTTCAGACTCGGACATGGAGCTTCAGGCTTGGCCTATGGAGACTGTTCTTCAGTCTAGTAAACGTTCCGGATCACCTAGTACCGAAACCCTGGAAGTGCAACCGAAAGCAAAATCCAAGAAAGGTAAATCTGTTTCAAAGCCCAAGAATCAGATATTACAAGCTGCAGTTTCTGCAGCCGGTCTCTCTGAATCATAGGGGCTCTAAAAGTCGTTCAGTGGAATTGTCGCTCCGTTTCGGCAGGCTTTGCGGATTTACTTTGTTTGTGCTCCCAATTTTCCCCAGACGTAATTTTGCTACAGGAAACCTGGCTTAGTAGCAACCAAAAATTTGGACTTTATAATTACCGCACTTTTCGACTAGACAGGCCAACCCGAGGTGGCGGTCTGTTAAGTTTGATATCTACAAAGTTTGCCCACACCGCGAAGGTGTCCTTCCAACTTCAACGCCCAGACTGTGAAATTTTAGTGCTGGAATTAAAGCTACCTGGTTGCCTCCCCTTCTCATTGGCCAACGTGTACTTTCCTAGTGGCGTCGTTGATTCCGAACCACTTGATTTGGCTATTGCTTCGGCTGTACCTCCCATTATCTTTGCAGGAGACTTTAATTCCCACCACGTTACTTGGGGCTTCCGGACGGATTCTTGCGGTAATCGCTTGTTGGATTGGATTACAGATAACAACTTAACATGCATAAATTCGGATTCTCCAACCTACCATAAGGGACAAACGCAATCTGTTTTGGATTTAACTATATCTTCTCGAGGTGTTTCAGTGCCTTCTTGGTCGACGGTTGATGGCGGGTCGAGTAGTGACCACATCCCAATAGTTTTTGACATTGGGTGTCCCATCCGTTTCGTTAACCGCCAGAGCCGTTCTTTTGTTAACTATAAAATGTTTCAAACCTCTCTGAAGGAGTCCCTGTCCTCTCTGGTCACACAAAATGAAGCTGAATGTGCGACAGGCCTTTGTTCCGCCCTTTTTTCTTCAGCTCAGTCGTCATTATTTGAAGTGATGTCGAAGAAGTCAGTATTGCCGAGTCCCTGGTGGGACGAAGAATGTTCGCGCAGCTTTAGACGTAGAAAAGCGGCCTGGAAGAAACTTTGCCATAACCTATCCCCGCTTAACTGGTGCAACTACAAATATTTTTCAGCGGTATTCAAACGCGCTGTTTCGAATGCTAAACAGACTTATGACACAGATCGATCTATGTGTCTCTCCAAGCCTAACAATAAGCGTGCGCTCTTTCGCTTTCTTCGATCGCGGAAAGCAGTACGCTCTCCAGATAATACAGACTCCGTGGTGCTATCGTCAGGTGAACTCTCAGAGTCCCTAGAGTCTATAGCTGATGGGCTTCAAGCTCGTTTTTCGTCTTCCTTAGCGATGTCATTTACTCCGCCAGACGTGGTAGACGACTTCATAGAGGTAACGCTATCAGAGCTCGCTGACGTCATGACTAAATTGACTGCTGCAGCTCCTGGCCCAGATGGCATTACAACTGAAATGCTGAAGTTATTATTTGACGAGGCTCCCAATCATTTGCTTAACATGATCAATTATTCTATTCGACATGCATGGATCCCCGATGTCTGGCGTCTCGCCAAAATACTTCCGGTACTTAAGAATGCTGGTCAGGGCCTCTTGATTGAAAACGTCAGGCCTATTGCGTTGACATCTAATGTGGTTAAATTAATCGAGCGGATTTTGCAGCAGCGCATAATGCAATTGGTGTCCAGTTCTAGAATCTTTAGCCCAAGACAAATTGGTTTCCGCCCTGGGTGTTCGATTTGGAGTGCGCATATGGACCTTGAAAGCCGGATTAAACTAGCCCGTCGCACTAACCAGTTTTCGGCCCTAGTAACCCTAGATGTAGCAAAAGCTTTTGATAGCGTCGAATACCCTGTGTTGTTGTCCCGGTTACAAGCCTTAAACTTCCCAAGGTATATCATAGCTTGGATTTGTGAATTTCTGAGAGACAGGCAGTTCAGTTGTGTAAAATTTAATGTTACCTCCTCACAGCGGCCTCAGTCTAGGGGCGTACCGCAAGGGGCGGTCCTTTCCCCTGTTCTTTTTAACATCCTTGTAAGCGCTATTCCGGTGGTTTCTGGTGTTTCTACTTATGTATATGCCGACGATATTGCGTTTTTTGCATCAGCACCTGACATTCAATCTCTTTACAAATTATTGCAGTCTTATCTGAACATTATTGCCTCCTGGTTGGACAGTATTTGTCTCTCTATGAATGTGAACAAATGTTCCTTATTAGTTTTTCCAATCTCAGGTCCTGTTAACATTACTCTCAGTTACCGACAGTGCATAATTCCTCAGGTTCCTTCTTTAAACTACCTAGGGATTATTTACACCAGTGAACTTGACTGGACCCCACATATAGCCCTCATTGAGGCCAAAGGTGCACGTGCTGTTGGGATGTTGAGAAGTCTCAGTCATAGAAAGAAGGGCATGCGCAGAGAGACCCTTCTTATGATATATAGAATGTACGTTCGCCCCATTTTAGAGTTTGGGTGCGTGTTATTCTCTGGGTGCGCCGCGTATAAGCTTCATCGTCTGGTTATTCTGGAGCGCCAGGCTCTTCGCTGCTGTTTAGGGTTGCCTAAGAATGCAGCAAATGCAGTAGTTTACTTGGAAGCGCGCGTTCCTCCTCTGCTTAATAGGTTCCGGATTCTGACTGTTGAAACTTTTCTGAGAGCTTATAGCTCTGAGGTGAACAGGGAACAGTTTATCTTTATTGCAGAACCAAGTGCGTTTATGGTGCACCAATGGCCCAGGTCCTTATGTCCACAAAGCACTTTGATACAGAGCTTCCTTTCTCCATTGGGTGTAGCAATAAATCAGATTATTCCACATACTGACAGGAGTTCACCTCTTTCTATCAATTTCCGGAACATTTTCCCCAAAAATGCTAAACTTTTACCAGCCCGGCTACTCAATCGTCTTCTCGAAGATTATTTGGCCTCTATGCAGCCAGGTGCTATAATTTATACAGATGCCTCTCAACGAGAAGAAAAATCCGGTATAGGAATATTTTCCCTTTCCCTTAACTGGTCCTTTTCTGTTCGTCTGCGTGATTTTATCCCCATATTCTTTGCGGAATTCCTGGCAATTGTCCTGGCGCTACGAAAGATGGATGTGTCAATTACATCTCCAATGATAATTTCCGATTCTTTTTCTGTATGCCTAGCCCTTTCTTCCCCTAAAGACACTCCCCTTCTGCGGACGTTTCGGTCACTCCTGCCACCTCACTTCACTGAAATTCACCTTCTTTGGGTTCCTGGTCATGCAGGGATCACATTCAACGAGACAGCCGACTCACTAGCAAGGGTAGCACTTTCTGGGCCTGTAGTAGACGTCGTAGAGCCGACACCTTTAATAACAGCAGCTAGGTACCGTGGGATGCTGAAACTCCAAGTACAGCAAGAATCGGTTTTATTATCATTAAGAGATTTTAATCATCTTAAATTTTCATGGAAACCTGAATGGTGCCCTTCACGCAACTTAGAGGTGATTATTACAGCCTTACGTTGTCGAGTACCCAAGTTAAATAGGTATTTGCACAGGTCTCGTCTGGCGCCAACAGCTCTGTGCAGCTATTGCAACGAAGACGAGTCTGTCGATCACTACCTTTTGACATGCCGACGTTTCTCCCGACTCAGACGTCAGTCCCTGGAGGTGCCGCTTTACAGTTTAGGGATATCCCTAACAGTGCCGGCTATTCTATCGTTCGGGGCATCCGAAACGGGGTTCTGCCGCCGGGATGCATGCTCTGCCCTCCTGCGCTACATTGAAAATTCAAAACGATTCTCTTTATGATTGCGATTGGTCACCCTCGCTTTGATTTTTCATGATTTTTTTTTCTATTTCCTTTTTTCTCAAAAATTTTTCAAACCCGTCTAAATTATCTTTCCTAAACGTCTCGTGATTAGATAAGAATTCCATTCATTTTAACCATCCTCTGTTGATTGGCCGATCCCCTGATTGGGTATGTGCCATACCTAAAGGCGCAACAACAACAACAACAAAACCCTGCTCAAGCTAACCGAGTTGGTCACTTTGATGAGGGAGAAGCAAACTTTGTCTTAGCCCTCGGTGGGTGCTTTGCTCAATCAAGAGGCCCACTGCCCTTAGTATTTCTTTTGCCAGCATAATCTGGTCGTTGGGGTCTCGAAGTTAGCACGACTTCCCATTACACTTCGGTTGATGGTGGGTCTTGGGGATTCAATAGATGGTTTTTGCCTTCGCACGCCATGTGGTACGGAGTGGTGGTGACTTCCTGGCAGTACTTGAAGTTCCTTGGGGTGTGCTCATATAGAGAGATGTGGGGGGAATTAAATGGGAAACAGAGAGGTTAGCCAAGCCGTCATGCTGGCTTGGTACGCCAGATGATAAAGAGAAGAAATTAAGAAAAATAATGAGAAAAATGAGAGGATGTCGGACGATGCGGGCAACATTTTCAGTTGCTTAAGAAGATTTCCACAATACTCTGTCGAGTCCTGTGCTCTGAAGACACACCGAATGAGCGTATGTCGCATGTAGCATTGGGCCGTGAAAGTGTAGGTTCTCGTGTACCCTTCTCCACATGCTTTCTTGTTCTGTCATGACTCATGAGGTTCTTGTGGAACGTGGATAATATGCTCATCGTTTTGTGTAACTTTCAATATGTCAGTATACAGGGTGATCAAAGTTAAGTCGACAGGTTTTTTTAAAAATAGGAGTTTAGATTTCCGCGAGGAAGACCTCTACAGTGAGGTTATGCGCCCAGGGGGACATATAAATAGGATGTAATTATTGATGTAGGTGACTTAATTAACTAAAATTGATTAATTAACTTTTTAGTGGCTACAGTAAACAGGCATGTTTGTATTGGAAAGTTGGACGCAATCGTGTTTCTACGCAGTCTCAATTGGCAGAATTCTTCTAGCGCATCCGTATTGCGAGATATCAAACGGCGAAGTTTAATTGCCGTTCGCATGATTACGCATGCAAGACAGTCTGCACCGGCGCAAAGCTCCTCCCTTCTGTGACGTGCCTGCTGTGTACGGTGTTCAGTTCGACAAAGGGGTGGAGGCACAGGAAAAAGTGATAGCTGGCACCCATTCATTCTTGGCTGGCGTTATCGCAATCTGCACTGCTCGGAACCGCTATCGAAACACAGAACAAAAGGGAGGAGCTATGCGCTGGTCTTGACTTCTAGCATGCGTAATCATGCGAACGGCAATTAAACTTCGCCATTTGATATCTCGGACTACGGATGCGCTAGAAGAATTCTGTCAATTGAAACTGCGGAGAAACACGATTGCGTCTAACTTTCCAATACAAAGATGCCTGGTTACTGCAGCCGCTAAGAAGTTAATTAATCAAGTTTAGTTAATTAAGCCACCTACATCAATAATTACCTCCTAATTAAGTGTCCCCCTGGGCGCCAAACCTCACTGTAGAGGTGGTCTTCACGTAAATCTAAGCGCCTATTTTTAAAAAAACCTGTCGACTTAACTTTGATCACCCTGTATTTTGCTGTGATGGCCTCTTCTTCGTCCGCCGGGAAGCGCGGCGCGGGAGGGGGGGGGGGGTGAGGGGAGTATAATTCAAACATGCTGTAATGTCCGCTATGTATGCCCTCGAGCTTCGGCGTGCGCACATATGTTCTCTTGAAAAATTGTGTTACAGCGTCCTGCTTTATGTTAGTGTCTGGTACGGTTTGACTCTGTATTCGCTTCAGAGCCGTGGGGCTGCGTCTAGCGTTTTAAAAACAAAGAGGATAAGGTTATTCTCGTTCGCGAATCATGTTTTTCCCGTTCGCGAGCAAAAAGTCTCTGTCGTCGCCTTCTTTTACTTTTTTATCCTTCTAGTTTTGAGGCTCTCTCCTTCAGAGTATAGCGGCCACAAAATTCGCCCTCGCTTTTTTTTTTCTTTGCTGTGCTTTGCCACTGGCTCCGCGGGTTGAAGGGTGGGAGAAGGGATATAGCTTTATCCGCGTGTCTTCTGTTATAGCTCTCTCCCTTCCACCTTGGCCCGAATTCGCTTCGCGCTTTGGTTTCCTTTTACTTTTCTTTCCCTCTGGTCAGGTGAATCACGCATCACGCCAAGACTTCCATTATGGTCACCATACTGCCATGTCCAGAATTGTCAGACGTGGTGGTCACCCAGAAAGTTGTTCGTCTTAACCGAAGAGTACGTGCAAAGCTGTTCGTCTTAAGCGGATTTGTTTTGGCATTGGGTCTATGGAAAGCCAAACGTTCTAAAAACGTTCGTTGTAAGCGTTCGTTGTGTGAAAGTGTAAACGTTCCCACGTTGTTCGGCATAAGCGAGAATTTGTCTTAACCGTGTTCTTTTTAGCGGGCGCTCACACCTAGACAGTTTAAGAATCATATATTCTACTGTGTGAAATTGGGTGTCAGCTAGGAACAGCGACACATGGTTGGTGCACGTATTTATTTTGCTTATCATTCGGTAATGGTAGTCTTTGCCATTAATTGACGAAACTTCGAAGAACTGCAGTTTTAACCTATCAGACAAACATGGGGTTGTCGTACCCCATGGATGACGAATCCCGTAACGTTTACAACTCCCCTGTGAACAATTACTGTAGCAAGGAATTGAGGCTCGGCGTAATGGTTGAGTCATCTTGGCGTTATTCTTGAAAAAGTTAATTGCAATAAAACAAGAGTTACAGGTTTTTCTTCTTGGCATTCGCAATAAAGTTGCCTTTGGCGTGAGGGGATTTTGCACACGCACAGGAAAAAAGCACTGAACCGCCCTCCCTCCCCGATAAAACTTCGCTTCAAAAAAGCGGGACGTCAGGTTGGCCCCAGAGCTTGTCTCACTCCAGGTGCCTTCAATTTGCCTGCACTCGCTGAGCTCATTCAGGTAGTGCAGCACTTGCCTCTTCGATTTTCGAGTGCACCGCACGGCGCCTGTACTTCTCTCTTCGATTTACCGACGGTGCAGAGAGTGCAAGATGAGTTCACGGCTTTCCCTGCACTTCCCAGAAAGGAGGTGCAGAAGCAGACGACAGAAGTGCAGACCAAGTCGAAGAGACCGTTCGTGTCCCGGGCTCTCAGCAGCCGAAACCGAAACCGAAATGGATGCGTAAACGTTGCTTAAAGGGGCCCTGAAAGGCGTTTTGAGCACACTAAATGAACTAGCGCAATCGTTAGATTGGGTCGTCAATGTCATCTGTGCCAAGTATTACTCTTTTACGCGCAGCGGAAAGCTCGAACTTTTGTTGCAAAGTTTGTCGCTTTTTTCTCACCCTTTCCTTCGTGTTTTTGGACGCCGCCATCTTCACATGTCTACATCATCGATTCCCAGATGTTCGTCATGAGCTAGACATCCTGCTATTGGGCGGCTTTTTCACGCACTTCCGGCAAAGAGATGAGTCGTCTGCTCAGCGTCGGCTCGCCGGCTGATCTGCCGGCGGAGTGCCGGAGTGCTTGGACATTTTACGACAAACGAAACAAGTGTAAACAAACGTTTAACCGTTTGTATTAAATGCAGCACGGCCATAACACGACATGTATATTCCCTTACCTGAGTACGTTACGTAAAGAAAGCGTTGAAGCCCCGTGGCACTTCTTTCGTGCAATCGCAGAGAACGCCCTGAACCGAATGCCCGGGTTTGACGCATACATTTTATTCTACTTCAAAACAATCCAGAGATGGGTTTCGAACGAACACAACGTCACAACATGCGTTGCAAGACTGAACCGCGATTGAAAGACGATGGGTTGCCTCCTCCTCCCCGTCGTAAATTCGGCACTCACCTCGCGCGCGGTTTGCGGGGACGAACAGCAAGTCACTTAACTCCGGCGCACAAGCCGAGATGGCTTTTAGCCACGCACACTGCACATACCCCATGCGAAGTTGAGTCGTACGTCGCTCGAGAAAGATAACCCAGACCATGGGAAGCACTATCCACCCGCAGAAGCACAACGTCGCATTGCATCGCGAAACAAAGACGTCCACAACACACACACACCATCACCTCCTGTAATGTCAAACGCATCTCGCACTTCCCAATGGGAGTGGGTGGTACGCCTGCAGTGCCCACATGTCGCGAGGTGGGGCCCCGAGCTGAACCGGGAACACGCAACCGTAACTGAGTTCTACAGTGGTTTGTGCCTTGTTGTCAAGGCAACCGATGTTTGAGATTCTCAAAGAAGTGGCGCTCGCTCCAGCGCTAGAAAGCTCAGAGCCGCGGTGGAGCATGCTTTGCCAACGTTGCCGCTCTCCACCACGCGTCGCCCCAAGCTGAACTGGTCACATGATTGAAGGGTTTTGTGCACGGGTTCTGTATCGATTTAAAATGTCTTTTTCACATGCCGCCGGCAGGAATTACGACCGCCGCAAAATAAGACCCGGCACCAGCGGGGCCACATCTGATACGGCACTTTTTGGATAAACAGTGTCGGTGCATCAAAGGGAACGAGCGCACGATCTTCCCCGTACGACTGCGAGTTCGCCGCCGATAAAAAGTCACGTGCCACCGATAGCAACTGCACCAACGAACACCGCGAAAGGGCAAGGCCAGGCCGCCGCACACATGCGGCCAGATTTTTCGTTCGGTTTTCCAGCCTTGAGCGAAGTGCGGGATTCATGGTGTCAACGAAGCTTGCCCGTAGCAGACGACAGTAGCAGCGCAATAGCGGAAGTACGTCACCGCTGCGGAGCGCAGCATCATGGGAGGCAAAGCTCGCGCGCCGTCAACAGCGGAGAGTAAGTCGAAAGGAGGAGGAAACGCGGAGCGACGATAATGCGCGGTTTTTGATTTACGATTTCTCAGCTAATACTCATCGCTTTAACGAAATTCTTGCGGGAGGAGATTGCAAATACATTGCTTTATTTGGGTACATGTACATCCATGCATCGGCGGAAGGTATTTCAGGACCCCTTTAAACAATCGGCCGGGTGTTGGTCACATTTAACTTTTGGGTTGTATTTTATGGCGTATGGCTGTCCCATCACACCAAAGAGCTAGCCCTAATGACGGAAGCTGAATGCCAGGAGTACGCAGAATTCAAACGGTATTCTCACTAGGAGTGCGGACAAATCAAAACCTAGTGCGAAATAGCCAGGCGATTCGTATTGACTCTGGTTGCGGTGTCGTTTAAGCAATGACATTATTTTCAGCGCCATTTTTTTACGGGTTTGGCGGTTCGCGCAAACTGCAGAACTTCAGGTAGGTGAGTATGGTCAGTTATCTTTCTATGAGCCAAGCATAGAGTTCCTATCCTCCATGCAGCCAAGTCAATCCAATCCCCACCCGCATGCTCGTCAACCAGGTCGGACAGGTCGCCCAGCGGTCGTTGGCAGCTCCGGCGTACAGTGCGTTCCCGTCGTCGAAGTCCCAGCCGCGTCTGGCGTCCTTGGCCCCAGAACGAGAAAGCGATCTTCGTAGCGTTCGTGCGCGCCCTTGCAGTGTCGAGCTTAGCGCAGCGAAGCCGCCATGGCGCTGGTAACGGGCGCCGAGCTGCGGCGTCTGCTTCACCCGCACTACCTGGTGAACCTTGTGCTGGCGGCGTGCTTTCCCGTGCTGCGGCTCGTCCGGCCCTTTTGCGACGTGCTCTTCCCGGGCGGTGACTGCCAGCTGGACTTCCGCGAGACCGAGATCCTGACGTTTGTGGCCGTCGTGGTGCTGTTCCGCACGCGCAAGACGGGCGTGGTGCGGCTACTGCCCTACATCGGCACGGCCTGCATGTACGCCAAGGTAAAGAACGCTTCGTTCGCAGTCTGTGGCCACTAGAATGGAGGCGAAAACCTGGCCTTTATTATTGAAGTGGTAGCGAACCGGTGATTGATCCGTAGCAGTGGACCGGTGGGTAATCCTCCGTAATCCTAGCTGGTATGCGTGTTGAACGAAGGATACGGACATTGCAGGCCGAGAGAGAAACACGAGACGATCGAGCGCTCGTTTCGCGTTTCTTTCTTTCTCGCTATAGGGACCGGGCAGCTGGACGGGTGGCGCCACGACTCGGCGCTCCCCTCGTCAGTGGAATGAGCCGGTGCATTGGACTACACAGCCTCCCGTTGTTTTTGTCGTGTTTGCTTCGGTGCTTTGTATGTTTTGGTGGCGTTGTGAGCAGACATGTGAGATGAAACGAAGTCTAAACAGATGTGTTGGGTTCTTAGATGCAGTAATGACTACGTAAACTTGTCGGACGCGTCTAAAGTTGGGTATCGGCTGCAATGACATTAGCGCTGTTTGCAGCGATCTGCGCTTGGCTCCACCCGTTCTGAGTACGAATAAAACTGCTATTATTAGTATTATTTTCTTCTTAAATGCTCTCACGGCTACGCAAACTTATTGTATGCTTGTAAGGTTGGGGAAGGGCTACATTGGCACGAGCGCATTTTGCAGCGCTCTGCGCCTGGCTGCGCGCGATCTGAGTAGCAATAAAACTATTAGCAATATTATAAATCTTTTCTACCACTTTAAATTATCTTCACTGGTTTCAATGACTACGGTTTCCACGCCAGCCTTAGCGCTGGGATACCTCGATACGTGTGCTTTAAATAGAAAGGCACCTGCATACGAGATGGATTACCGTGTAGCCGTATAAATGTTGCGGTACACTTTCTGTAACCGTGATCTTTGTACCTTCGGTTTTGGTGAGCGACACTGTGACAGCATGGGAGCCTGAAAGCCGAAGTGGAAATCCCACGTTTGTGGTGGTCACTTTATCAAGAGCCAAAGTTATTCACCAACTCAACAGCCCAAGCTACAAACCATTCCTCCTCCCCTTCCCGTTTTACCCCCTGCGTAGAATAAAGGCTGGCACCGATAGTTAAAAAATGTGGCAATGTTAACGTCAGCCGGTGTTTTTTAATGCTTAAGTATTCTTTACAGAGTACCTATTAAATCGTGTAATGCCTGGTGAAGACACCAAAAACGCGCGATTAGTTGCCTCAAATATAGGTCCATGAGCCCGAGTCCTCCACCACAGACACATTTCCGACACGCTGGAAAAAGTTTAGATTTGGAGAGGGGGCATGGAAGTTCAAAATTAAACAGCAAAATCATCTAGCCCTCGGTCTAATGATTATGGTGGTTGAACACAAAGCTTTCTTCGTGCGAAATCGAATGGGAAATGGTCAAAGTCAAAGACGCTGCGATCGAAAGACCCAACTGCGTGCTGGTCAAATTCGACGCTTAACTAGTCAAAGTTTAAATCCAGAAGGCAACCAAGGAAACCCATACGATAGAGCTTTGCGATAAACCATCATCGTCGTTAGACGGAGGTGTGCATGATTTTTCAAGCGTAGGTAGCAGCTTGTAAACCGACCGCAGCATTCAGTTGTGAAGCTGAGTACAGGTTTCGGGCACCCTCCTGTCGTGCGTCCTTCAGCCACGCAGGAATTATTTTTTGAAAAACCATTTACCAACTAGCCAGCAACCATTGCAATTCTTGTAAAGCAATGCTTCTCCACGACAAGCAATAATATTCTTCTATCATGCGGTATTTATTCTATCAATGATTCCCGATGACTGTAGTAAGAGCATTTCTGTGAAATTAAACACGTTTCAGCCGTAGGTAATGAAGATACGGAAGCGTCGTCCGTCACAATTTCTGTTTTGAGGTAAATCTTCGAAGACACCCTCCAACTTTATCTTTCGCTTGTGCACGACGTCGGCGCCGTTTCGTCATCAACTGCCAAAGGCCAGCGCCGCAGCATTCCTAGATCGGTTGCACACACGGGTTTGTGGGAGCATTTAGCGGCAATATACTCCTCGATTCGCGAAACTGCATGCAGGCATGAAAAAATTGCATGAAGCAACGAACTTTCACTTCCAGCTTGACTTCCAGCTTGGCGCATTGAGCGTCGTCTGCTATTTGTAAATACTGAGTATGGGCGTAAATAACACACATGGCATGCCTCCTAAACATCACATCCACACTCAAGATTTACCGATCTGAAAAATGCACGTGGGGTTACGTTCGCTTTGCAAGCCGCACCGCAAAAAAACGAAAGAAAGCCATGCACAACTACGCTGCGCTGACCGCCACCGGCATTCCACTGACGAGCGGTTCGCCACGGGCGGCGCTGTTCGCTGAAACGACGGTGGTGCCATACAACGGCCGCCCGGTCCCTATGCCGTGTAC